>NW_016809276.1:1352464-1467221 GCF_001698545.2 Rhinopithecus bieti | reverse complement strand
ATATTTTTTTTTTTTTTTTTGAGACAGAATCTCCCTCTGTTGCCCAGGCTGGAGTGCAGTGTGGTGATCTCTGCTCACTACAAACTCCACCTCCTGGGTTCAAGCAATTCTTCTACCTCAGCCTCCCGAGTAACTAGGATTACAGGTGTGCGCCACCACACCTGGCTTTTTTCTTTTTTTCTTTCTTTTTTTTGTTTTCTATTTTTAGTAGAGACATGGTTTCACCATGTTGCCCAGGCTGGTCTTGAACTCCTGACCTGAAGTGATCCACCTGCCTTGGCCTCGCAAAGTGCTGGAATTATAGGTGTGAGCCACTGCGCCTGGCCCATCCATACATGTTTTTATGGAAAATGATGGCATATTCAAACAGAGTAATTAAGTAAAGTTTAATGAAAGACTATTTATTAAAGACTATTACTTTAATAAACATTAAAGTAAAGTTTAATGAAAGACTGTGAGGTTGGTAGAACTAGGGGTGGTGTGGTGCCAGGGACAATTAATATTGAGAAGCCCTTAACACCCTTCATTACACACAGGATCTGATTTTCCAACCATATTCCTGTCAACCAGAGATTTTCCCTAAATAATGTTGTAGAGACTGGCAAACATATCAAAAGACTTTGACTAAATAGAGATCTGGGAAGTCAGAGGTTTCTTCCCAGGTCCTTCCTTCCAGTGCTGTCTGTAGTAGACAATTTTAGTGTAATGTCATCCAAGTTTATCCATGTTGCCGCATTTGGAAGGATTTCCTTCTTTATTAAGCTACATAATATTTCATTATATTTTATATATATCATAACTATCATAATTATATGATGAAACATATATTAATGACATAAAGCACCATTTCTTTATTAATTTATCCATGAATGGACACTTAAGCTGTTTATAAATCTTTGTTATTGTGAATAATACCGCAATGAATTATAGCATCTTGTTAGTTTCCAATTCTGGATTGGAGATTGATTTAGCTTTCTATCTTTATCTCCTTGGTATCTACTACATTTGCTCTTAATGAACATTTGTTAATTACTGAACAAATATGGAAGCATCTGGAAGCTACTCCATGATTTTTCCAATGAATGTCAGACCCAGTATCACTCCCTTGAAATAGATTCTTCCTCTGCAACTCTCCTCCCCTGCATTACCAGGGTGGTGGTGTAGTGAAGTTTGGGTCGCACCTTAGTTGTTTGGCTCATGGTCTGGTTTGCAAGATGAGAAAATAAACCATCCTTTTTCACTCTTACGCACTCTCTCTTGAGGTCTCCCTTAGTGGTTAATGTATTTCTTTCAGCTGAAAATACAAACATAAAAATAAATGATCTTATTAGCTTGTAATTTTCATCTCCTGGGTCTGCTTTTAGTGCCTAAGGGAGAATTTTTCCCTCTAAGAGAAGTCTAAATTGGTTCTGTTGCCCAATATGAGCCACGTGCTCCAGCAAATATCTCTATCAATGACTAATAAGATAGCCCATCAGTAACTATATGGTGAGTGGAACATTCATTCATACACAGGTACCTTGTCTGTTTTGCCTGCAGTAAATTCCTCTTTTAGGGAATTTTTGAAATTACGCCTTTAAAGGAAAATAAGGTCTCTAAAGATAGCCAAGCATCAAGAAATATTGCAAAATAAAATTGTATTCTGTTAGATATATATTCTTACAATGGTCACATTTTATTTATTTTTCTAATATTCTTATTACCTATTCTGTCTGACAGGCAGGAATTCAAAGATGTCCTTGTCTCTTATCATTTGCTGAATGTAACATTTACCTGTTCTCCAGCAAACAGATACAAATAAATCTAAGTCAAATTTAATAATATGTGCAAAGTGCCAAGTCCTGTGTTCATATATAAAATGAGGGAAAATGTGCTAAGCACTTTAAGGCAGGTCGACAGAATTGTGTGAGAGTTTGGAGGAAATCCTGCCTTGAATTGTAGAATAAATCGATGTTTTAAGTCAATAAGACACAGGTTTCAAGCCAGGATATGTATTTCCTAGTTGGTAACTTTGAGCAATATGATTGCTTTGCCTGTTTCCTGAACTTAATAATCAGAGACAATGTTTGGTATAAAGAATTGTTCTGACACTTACACATTGTTGGTGGGAGCATAAATCAGTTCAGCCACTGTGGAAAGCAGTTTGGAGATTTCTCAAAGAACTAAAAACAGAATTACCATTCGACCCAGCAATCCAATCCATCCTATCACTGAGTATACATCCAAAAGGAAATATGAATAAATGTTTCTACCAATAAGATACACGCCCTCATACGTTAATCACAGCACTATTCACAATAGTAAAGACATGAAAGCAACGTAGGTGCCTATCAACAGTGGATTCAATAAAGAAAATGTGGTACACTGACACCAAGCAATACTTACACAATTATAAAAAAGGAATGGAATCATGCCCTTTGCAGTGACATGGATGCACCTGGAGAAGATTACGCCAAGTGAATTAACACAGGAACAAGAAACCAAATACTGCATGTTCTCACTTACAAGTGGGAGCTAAACATTGAGTACGCTTGAACATAAATATGACAATAATAGACACTGGGGCTACTAGAGGGTGAAAGGAGGATGAGGGGCAGAGCTGGAACTACTAATATTGGATACTATACTCAATTAATGAGTGAGGGATTCAGTTGTACCCCAAAGCTCAGCATCATGCAATATATGCCATATACCCATCTAACAAACCTGCATATGTACCCTCTGAATCTAAAATAAAAGTCAAAACTGTATTATAAAAATGTATATTCTGAGACTTAAAGAGATGTTATTTTCAAGGAACCTGACAGAGCACTTGGCCTGTAGCAGGTGACCAGTAAATGCCAGATGGAATCTCCTTCTTTCATTTGCGGGGCTAAGAAGACATTTGAATTGGTTTTTGAAGCATGTGTCAGATTTCAAAGTAGAGAGCATGTTGATAGAAAAGATTTCACAGTAGGCTCGTTTGATATAAAGGTTCTTTATTAGTTTCTTTATTTATTAACATAATAAGTTGTTAGTGTGGAATACCAGATAAGACTGCAGGTATCCAAGAATGCTGCAGTATAATCTCTTATATTTGACTTTTACTTGTTCTCACTCTCTCTCTCTTTCTTTCTCTTTCTCCCCCACTTAATTGACAAAAACACACACACACACACACACACACACACACAGAAGAAAGGAAGTGACACAGCTGAGAAAAAATAATTCTCTCTTAAAACTTTGTATAAATATTATGAGTCAAGTCATCACTGTAATTATCTTGGTGAGCAAGCATTATAAACCATTCTATTTGAGAGAGCTCAATAACCATTTATACCACTTTATTAGAGACATAATAATTGTCCTCTCTTTTCTCATGCCTGTGACCCACTGCCTAGCTTGACCTCGTAACTATCACACTCAAAATGTTTGCTGAATTAGTAAATTTGGGATTGGATTTAATTTTCCTTCTCTTCTTAGTTTCATTAAGTGCAAGCCAGTTATACTATTGTCATGAAAAGTCTAATGCTGTTAATTTCTGATATACATGGTAAATAGGGTATTTGCATTCAGCCAGTGTTTGGTCTAACTTGCTGTCTCTTCAAATGAGGATTGTATGGCGAAAGTCCCTTCAGAACTAAATAGCATTGATTTTTTTTCCTCTTACAAAAGCAGCAGCGAATATATAAACTCTCCTTCCTTGGTGAAATGTTTACATGCAAGACATACTGCCTGTGTCTGTTTCTAAAACACATACTCCCAGCCCATTAGCTGTATATTTAAATATTTTACAGATTCTATTTTTCTACTAATTGACCTTCTGACTAAAGCAATTTGTGATCAGTAAAATAGTCAGCAAAATTAATGTGTCGATTTAATATGTTTAAAGAGTTTAATCAAAGCAGTTCTTCTCAGTGGAAAGCTATCTGCTATATTTTAGGAAGTTAGCAAAATGTTGATACTGAAAAGACAGGATAGATAAAAGAAAACACACACAAAGAAACTATAGCAAAATATCAGTCATGAATACAAATATATTAATATGAAGAAAATCCTAGAAAATCCTTCTCATTTGTAGGTACAGCTACATCTATATGATTTCTCTCTTACCAGATGGAGTTTGCTGCCCCTCCAAAATGTTTTAGTGTTTTAAAATCTGTCCCTAAACATCTATGTAGCTCTAGATGTAATAAGAATAAAAAGGCCAATGTCTATCTCAATTGATGTAATATATTTATCATAAAGGTTTTTTGTGTGTGTCCGTGTGTGTCAAAGGATAAATATGTTAACTCCTACTTAATAGTACATCATTAGTGACAGTCAAATCAAGAAGAACAAAAAACAAATTTGTGCCAATGCAATTTTTAACACTATTGCTTAAATTCTTAATAATATAATTGGAAAGGAATAAGGAAACCAAAGAGTAACATGAAAAGACAAGTATAAGAATTTATAAAAGATTATATATGTATATGTATAATTATATTTGTGTTTATATATAATTATATATATAATTTCCATATATATGTTGACATATATACATATTATATTCACTTGAAAATTAGAGAAAAATAAACCTAATAAATTCTCACTTCCATAATAGAGGTGGACGTCAATACCAGGCCAATTCACCATGTATGGAAACCTGAGGGGGCTGATTGCTCACATCACTGGGTTTCAGGTTCTAAATTATTTGAAAAGGAGACACTAGGGTCAAATATATAACAACACATGTTCTGGTTTATACCTAAACTCACATGGAAGTTTCTCCCTGAAAGAAATTTGCGTCTGCAATCATAGTCAAAGCAGCAGGACAAATACTGGCTTCCATCCACTGCTGTGACCATTCTCATAGGCTGACAGAATAGTAGAGGAGATAACATTTATCTTTGACCTCTGGGTAGGCAGGACCTCAGAAAGCCGAAAGACAAAAATCACTCATGAGCTCCTACCAAAGAATTTCTCATCAACGTATCACCTGATGGGAAGGAGAGAAAGAGAGAGAGAGCCAGAGAGAGAGAGAGCCTGAAAACAGAGAGCTCACTATTTTTCTGTCTTGGGAGACTGATATGGTTTGGCTGTGATCCCACCCAAATCTCACCTTGAATTGTAATAGTCCCCACGTGTCAAGGGTGGGAGCAGATGAAGATAATAGAATTACGGGGGCAGTTTCCTCCATACTGTTCTCGTGGTAATGAAAAAGTCTCATGATAGGTGATGGTTTTATAAATGGGACTTCCCCTACACAAGCTCTCTCTTGCCTGCTGCCATATAAGAAATTCCTTTGCTGTTCTTTTGTCTTCTGCCATGATTGTGAGGCCTCTCCAGCCATATGGAACTGTGAGTCCATTAAACCTCTTCCCTTTATACATTACCCAGTTTTGGGTATGTCTTTATTAGCAGTGTGAGAACAGACTAATACAGATACCTATCAGGGAAAATAGAGTTGGGGCAATAGAAGGTCGACCCAAGCATCCCCTGCTTTTCCACAGAACTCCACTTTGTGCATGGTGAAGATATAAGAAATGTTGACAATTTTATAAAATTCCCTCTACTGAGAAACAATCAACCATATCCTTACCCAAGAATGGTATCAAAATGTATGGGTTCTTGAGTCCATCAGACCCTGTGTAATAGATTCAAATGTACACACATTGTTTAATATGTCTCCCATTAAGAGGTGGGGTCTATATCCCTTAACCTTATTTTATTTCTGGGCTCGACCTATGACTCTCTTTTGACCAACAGAGTATGGCAGAAGTGAGGCTATACCTTAAGTCTTTCGGAATTCTTACTCTGGGAGAAATCAGCCATCATGTAAGAAGTGTGACTACTCTGACATTGCCATGCTGTGAGGAAGCCCAAACTAGTTACATGGAGAGAGAAAGAGAGAAGAAAGTATATGTGTGTGTGTGTGTGTATACATATATATATGTATATATGTGTATATATACATACACATATGTATATGTATATACACATATATGTACACACACACACACACATACCTGGAAGCCTTGGCTGTGAGAGTCATCCTAGCCAAGATATCAGACAGGTAAGTGAAGAAGAAACATTGGGAATTTGAGACCTAGCAGATACGATGTGGGGAAGAACTGGAGATAGAGCCAGAGCAAGGGCTCTAAGCATATGATCCCAATGGAGCCATCTCCGACATTTTCAACTCTTTAAACCATGCCAACTGAGGCCTTCATCATAGTGGAAAAGGGATAAGCTGTTCCTATTGCACCCTGCCTCAATTCCTAACCCATAAGATTGTAAGCATACTAAAATGAGATTTGCTTCATGCCACTAATTTTGGAGATATTTTGACATACGGCAATAGGTGACCAGAACAGGTGAGTTTGAATTGTTGCTTCACTACTGCTATGGACTGAATTTTGTAATCCCAGAATTCTAACCCCTGATGTGACTGCATTTGGGCAGTTAGCTTTCAGAAGGTAATTAAGGTTGAATGAGGTCATAAAGGTAGAGTCCTGATCTAATAGGATTAGTGTCCTCATAGGAAGAGCTATCAGAACTCTCTCTGTCTCTCAATTCCTTTCTGAGGTCAGGCGTGGAGAAAAGATCATGTGAGAATAAAGCAAGAAGGTGGCCATCTGCAGGCCAAGAAGAGAGGCCCCACCAGAAACTGATTCTCCCAAACATTGATCTGGGATTTCCAACTTCCAGAACTGTGAACAATAAAATTCTGTTGTTGAAGCCACCCAATCTATTGTATGTTATTATGGCAATCCCAGCAGTTTAATACAACTACCTATTTACTACGAGATCCGGGGCAATTATTTAAACTTTCTTAGTCTTTATTTTCTCATCTGTAAAATGAGAAAAAAAAAAAGATACTAGTTTTCTCATGCCACTGTTGTGTAGATTAAATGAGATAATGTATGTGAAATCCTAAACACAATACCTGATACAGAGCATAAAATACATTTAATTTAATTATTATTTTCAGTATGTTATGCTGCTCAAAAGTGAAGAGTCATGAGAAGAAATAGAACCATAACACTAGTAGACTTCATAATAAAATTTATACTGAAGTCAGAAATACTCTTACTATGGAGTTTCAAAGCAATTCCACATTAAAATAGTCGGAAAAATAGGCTTCATGATACCATAGCAATGTTTCAATTACATACTAACAGTTAACGATAGCATTATATTGCAGAATGGCTTTATGCCTCTCTAAAAGGGATAGCATTGTTATTTCATGGGGAAACTGTGACCTTGGTTTATTCTGATGAATGTAAGAAAGGAAGGAAGGAAGGGGTAAGGAGGAAAGAGAAAGAGAAGAAGGGGAAAGAAAAGTAGGGAAGAAGGGATTCTACCAGGGAAAAGTCATATTCAATGTGAAAATTCATTTGATATGTGCATTTGGAGCTTGAAAAACGAAGACCATTTGGCTCAGTAATTATCATTTAAAACTTTGTTCAAAAGAAATATAGAAGAGTCTTTTATAAAAGGATATTCATTATAGTATTACTATATCAACAAAACATTGAAAATCACTTGAAATATTCAACAATAATAATTTTTGGTTAATCTCATAAAGAATATTATTATTTCATCAATCATTTATGTTTATTTAGAGTGAATACATAAAAATGAAATAATTTAAAATCAGTATGCCTAATAATAAACATATGTATGTGAAGCTTATACATAACTATGATTGGGAAGTAATTACCAAAGTATTAGCAGCGGGTTTTCAAGGATTAGCAAAATTATTGGTAATTTGTTTTATCTTTTCCCTCTTCTATATTTCCCAAATTTCTATCATGAATATATACTTATTTTATATTATAAACACATAAACAAAAACCAAACTCTCTCTACTTTCACTTAAACAATAGCAACTTATAGAGTCATAAAATCATTTACTATAGACCTTATAAAACAAAACCCTGAGTAAAATTTCCATTGTTGTTTTTTCCCCAGTAAAACTTATCTCTCGTCTTCGAAAACCTTTCTGACAGCTTCACTGGAGATGTTAAAAAATAAAAAGATTTAAAACGGAAAAAATATAGCTTTTCTCCTTTCTTCATCAAGGTGTGTTGGGAGAAATCTTCAGAGAATTTTAGTGCAGCTCAGATTAATCTTTGTTTTTACCTCCAGATAAATAACTACATGCTACTGTCAATCATATTAAGCTATGAGAAAAAGAAGATTCTACTGAGCATATTCTCATATATTTCATTATTCATTTCCAAGGTATAGCAACATTTTTAAAGAGTTGTTTATTCAACTCTCATGCGGCCCATGCATTACTTGACATCAGAACTTAAAACTATACGTGTTGCTTGAATCAGATGCCTACAATATTCTAGGGGATGGATAGACTCAACTTCATTGATCTGTTTCTGTGGCCCCTCTATGCCAGGAATCCTCACTTTGAATTAACCTTTCAGCAAACACAAGCAAATATTTGTAGAGAACTTTCTTGCCTGTCCAGAACTGTGACAGTCTCTACGGAAACAAAATTTCGGGAGATATATATTGGCTGCCAGATTTTAGCAACATGATTCTGAGATTACTTTGTAAAAATTATTTACAAATCCTTGCTAATATGAGTGCAGAGGAGACAGATAATCTTTAATGAGCATGTCTTTTCTCTGTATATGTTACACTAAAGATATTGAACTTGTCTTGCAAATGATGTCTTCTTTTTAGTTACTGCTTTTGAAGGTCGAAGTGTTGCCCTGTCTTTTACAGGGCTACACTTACTTTCTTTTTGTCACTATTTAAAGGTGTCTGAGCAATTAGCCTCGCTGGCCAAGCTTGTGTGAAATCATACTTATTCTTGCACAACTAGGTACTCAGTCAGGAGCATAGATAGGGTCTGATTTGGAAACTACCTCATAAAAATCTAATCAGAGACCCGCAAGTGATTCTCACAGATGAACAGTGTTAAGACATTAATCTGCATTCATGCCCAAAATGTAGTTGAAAACTTCTCTATGGTAAGTCACTTGGAAAAAAAAAATGTATTTAGGCACTTGTTACAAGTGTGAAAAAGTTAATGCTAGGACCCCTTTATGAATAAAGATACTTTCTACAATATTAGTGGGCAACAGTAAGAGAGGAATGTCGTATCGCTACTGCCCTTCCTCTTTCTTTCCAAAGGGATTGGAGATGGGACTTAAGGCTGTTATAATATATAGTCTTCCTGATCCTTATCGGCACTTCAAAGTGTCCTCCAGAGACGTTCTTTCTTAATATCTCTAGGATTGAGACAGATACAATGCTCTATGATACACTTAGGCCAGGGAATTTACTTCAAAACCATAGATAACTGTTGTTTAGCTCAAAGGGCTGGAAGTAAGAAAATGAGGTCCCTATTCTTACTCATGAGTTACCATGCTTTTTGTTTTTGGCAATGAGTCCACTTAGCCCTTCTGAGCCTCAGTTTCACCATCTGTAAAATGAGGATAACAGAGCTGGTAGCAGCAACATGTGCCTGTAGTGCCAGCTACTTGGGAGATTGAGGTAGGAGGATCCTTTGATCCTAAGAGTTCAAGTCTAGCCTGGGCAATGTGGGGAGATCCTGTCTCTATTTAAAAAGATCTATTTATCTCCTATCTATCTGTCTACCTACCTACTACCTACCTACCTATCATTTTTTAAAAATAAAAAAGGAAGAAAGGAAAAAAATAATATAATAAAGATAGCTCCTTCAGGCACTCCAGGTATTTGCAGATGTTAAATGAGATCTCAGCTTAAAGCCACGTTGTAAACTGGGACTCACTACATCATTGTGAGGAGATTTAATTAGGTTTACTATTAACCTGTCTTCTCCTTGGTACACTGTAGTTACTGGAAGTTATACAAATATTTTAAAAAATGGAAGAACCTCTCAAATAGATATTATATAAGAAAGATTCAATTTGGAGATCTCCTGTTAATAGGGCAGAATGTAATGTTTGCAAACCAAAGTGAAACTGTTTGCCACACTGCATTTCCTTTTCAAGCCCGTGCTTGAACCATCGGCACTCACTTATGAGCCCTAATCACTGTGGGTGGAGAGCAGAGTGGCTGCATTCTGCCATTGATTAGAATGAGATTCAATTATCAAATGAAGGTTTATTAAAGCATGTGCTTTTTTCACTAACCTCTTCTCACTACCCGGCAATTCTCCTTCCACGAGAAACACCGCCTCTGGCAGCATTATAGACAATGTTAACTTTTATGTGCATGGGGCTGAACACAATTTCTAGCCAGTATGTGAAAAGTCTGGAAGAAAAACACTTTTATAAAAGGAAATGAGTTTTAAGATGGAAGAATGAGATTTCAGTGTGACAGGGGTACAATTTCCTGCCTTGAATAAAGGAACAGAGCACCAATTCCTTCAGAGTTGCAGGTGACCCCAACTTGGATGGAGGATACAAAAGTAATCGCCCTCCTCCACCGTGGAATGGACCCTTCATTTTGAAACCAGGCTGGTGTGCTGATTAGTTCTGCTAAGTGACTCTGAAGAGACCCATTTGTTTAGCACTATGTGTAATTTTAAAGGAAAGGACATGTCAGCAGCAGGAAGGAGAGTCAAATGAGGTCACTCGTGAAATAGCAGGAGAAATCCACGGGTGCCTCTGCCTTGTTTTAATCTACTCCATCACTACTGACCTCTGCTCCTGAAGACTGATGCACCAGCTAAATGGAATCTTCATGTTCTCATTCCACGAATGACCAGGCCGGCTCCTCAATGCCCTCAGAAACAGATATGCATTTCTCTATTGCTGGGGACACCACAGTTAACCCTTAATGGTATAAGGCAGTTTTCACCTGCAGAGTCTCCGTTGGTACCTAATGGTTCCCTCATAGAAGGGAACCTCATATCTCCGATATGATTTTGCTGTCTGTGCATGGTAGAATAAAGTGCATGTCACTCTTGTAGAAATGGTAGAATATCCTAAGCTGACACTTTTGAGGTCCTAAACCTGACAAGCCAAGAAAGAAACTGAGCACACTGCCATTTTACAGATTACTCTCAAACTTAAATTGGTTTATGACCTTAAAATCAGGTCATAACCTGTCCTGTTTCAAACCAAGTCAATTGAATCAATTGTCATGTAAAAACAGCAGTGTAACACATGTTGCATTCTTGACTCTGATACTTTTTGTGTAAGAAGAGAAAATAATAATAATAATAAAATAAACTCCAAATGGTGAGCCACATTGTTCCCTTCTCCACAATTCCAGGATATTGAAAATGTACCAGTATCATGGTCATGATCATCTTAATTAAAAGTCTCTGGTATAGGTTTTCTTCCCATCAGTTTAAGAACCTGTGGCCAAAGACCTTTCCTTATTCATCTCCATTTTCCCAGGGTTGTAGCAGGTTAGTACGTGGCAAGCACTCCAAAGTTTGAACTAAACACATACATATTAAAAAGAATGAGTTTTCAGAGTATAAACACACAAATTAAATAGAAAACTGAAGTTACCACTCACATAGTTTTATGTGCTATAACCTTATATTTTCTGTATAAAACTCTGATCTTTCTTCCCCGTCTGCTATTTACTGCCTCTGGTTATCAGTTTGTGGAGCACTTCTTTGTGAAGGTTATGATGGGCCTCACTGTTTCCGGCATTTCTGAGACACTTAAAAGGGGTTGAGTGTTTTGTTTCTTTATTACTATTATTAATAACCAAAGACTAAATATCAATAAAGACCAAAACGAGTGAAGAAAGTGGCAGCCTTTTTATTTGCAAACATGCACGCACTCTCGGGCGAGGTTCACTAGGCCGCGGAAAAGGGGCCAGTGAAGTCGCGCTGGCGCTCTCGGGTGACGTTCTCAAGTCCACAAGTAAGAGGGGCCAAGAAGGTCACACTGGCTCCTGCCGGAGGCGGACTTCTATGCATTGTTAAGGGAAAGGGGAGGGCCGTGGGTGGGACAGGGGCGTTTCCATAGGCGTGGCTAGGTAGGTTTCGGGTTTCCCAGATTGACGTCACGTGGCGCATGCTCAGTTGATCTGCACTTTCCCGGGCGCGGGCTGCATTTTCCCGTGCGCGGGTATGTTGGTGATGAAGAACCCGGAAGCAACAAGTACTGCTCCATCTTGTTCACCTTCCTCCATCTTGTCCCTTCTCCCTCACCTAAACATTGAGAAATGTAAGTTGTGTGTGGGTCAGAGTCAGAGGGTGGGTAGGTCGGTGGGGGTGTAAGTTCTTTTAGTTGCCTATTTTCTCAGGGAACATCAACCAAAAACCAATATAGGGATTCACAATTTAGTTTTTCATTTCCTTCCTTGTGGCATTCAATCTGTGTCTCAGCATTTGCTGGGCCATGTGGCTTTCATAAGTAAATCGTCAAGGATTTGAGAATGGAAATATCCCCCAGATGAGGACTGCCTATGTGAATTTTGTGCATACTGCATGTGGAGGCCACCTTTGTGGAAGGAAAAATAGGCACATAGAAAAGACCCTGGTGTATAAGTTGCCATGGGTAAGAGTCAAATCCAGCATCTGTGACTCAGCAAGGTTAGCATAATCACTTTGGGCCTCGCTTTCTTTGTCTATACAAATGGAGATAATACTTGCTTTGGGAAAAGGATTTGCATGTGTATGAATTTGTTTTTAGTGGGCTGTAGGGCACAGGGTGGTAAATGTCACCTTGGGGTATGGTTTGCCCCACCTCCCATGGAATGTCCATGGAATGTCCATTCACATTCTAATCTTCCTGGAGTGGTTTTATGGAACATTTTCTTTTTCTTGGAGTTGCTCTTGCTGCCAGCAGCCTCTTCAGGTCCACTGCTGACGGGCACCTCTTCAGAAGAGAATTTGTTCTTTCTGGGAGATGTTCCTGTTGTTTGCCTCTTTGGGATCCCTACCTATTTCTTCTTTGGGTGAAGATTTCTTCTTCCTAGGAAGACTTGTGCTGCCAGTGGCCTCTTCAAGATCGCTGCAGATATAATTTGGCTGTGTGCCCAGGCAAACCTCAACTCAAATCATAAACCCCATAATCCCCACATGTCTAGGGAAAGACCTGGTGGGAGGTGATTGGATCATGGGTTGGTTTACCCCATGCTGTTCCTGTGATAGTGAGTCAGTTCTCATGAGATCTGAGATCTGATGATTTTATAAGGGGCCCTTCCCCCTTCACTGCTCACTCCTCTCTCTCCTGCAGCCTCCTGAGAAGATTCAGCTTTGCTTTGCCTTCGTCTTCCACCGTGACTGTAAGTTGCCTGAGGCCTCCCTAGCCATATGGACCTGTGAGTCAAGTAAACCTCTTTCCTTTATAAGTTATCCAGCTCAGGTATTTCTTTATAGCAGCGTGAAAGCAGACCAATGTAGCTACTTTCCAAATCCTCCTTGGAAAAGGTGTTTTTTTCTTGGATTTGGAGAAAGAGGTAGATGAGTCTTCCATTCCATTCTCCCAAGGAGCCTCCTGAGGCTTTTTCTTTTTTCTTCTTTTTGGGTTTTTCACTTCACTCCTGAACCACTGCTTTCTTCATGACTTCCAGATTATTTCATGGAATCTGGATTCCACAAAATTAAATGTTCCAATGCCAATGTACTTGTTTATCATTTCATTCAGTATTGTCAGCATTTAGAATACTCTAAGCTTTTTGTGAGTTGAAGAAGTAGTGGCATGGAAAAGCAAACCTGGAACCTACTCCTATGTGGTTTATGGTTTAGCTGAAAAAAAAATAAAAATAACAATAAATATAAATATATATATATCAGCTATTGTATAATGACAATCAGAATACATGTTTGGGAGAATGAAAATAGATATTATGGAAACAGACTGTTCACATGGAAAAGTCTCTAAGGAGGCTGACCTGAAAGAGATAACACAGCTGGTCCCCTTTCCCTAAGCCAAGGTGAGGTGTGCAAAATGAATGGACACATTCCAGATGAATAGGAGTAGGGAAAGTGCTTCAATCAAAAAGGCCAGCAAGAATGAAGGCCCCAGTATAGCACCTTATGGTGGAGGCTGAGAAAATAAATGGGCAATACGGCAGTCAGGTTATCAATGGAAGGTGGATAGTTGCTAGGCACGGGCCAGCCCTCGTAGGCTTTGTAGACCATGTTGAGTATTTTAGTCTTTATATCAAGACTGTATAGCAAATGCTCACTCCCTTTCAAATGCACTTGCATTATGCTTCTCAGTTCTAAATAGAAACAGAAATGTGTTTCTTCAGTCATATTTATGTGATTGTTTCAGTCCAACTGAATGATCTACAGTCCAGCCTTTCCATTCTGAGCACTAGTCTTGAAGGAAATTCTTCGTGTAACATTTCAAAGCAGAGTGTTCCTGGTCTTTTAGAATCCCAGAATTGGAAAGGTTGTGCACCATCCTCTTCCAAGAGTCCTGTGACTGGTTGGAATGTGCTGAGCACAAGAGGACCGTACTATCATGCAGATCTCCTGGGTCCAGATCTTCTTCCTCTGCCATTTGGTTTCTTCTCCCCTACTATTCTCTCTCTCATCCTCTTTCTGGGAATCCCCACAACGTTAAACTGAACAATCAACAGTAGAGCTATTTTGTCATTCCTCTATTATGGATAGAGAAGACTAATACATAAGACAAACAGGACACATGAACAAATGAAAGCGTAAAGAAGGATTGGGGAAATGAAAATGGAAAGCTGGGCACCAGAAGAATTGATCTTCCAAAATCCTAAACCTACTTAGGTAGCAAATCTAAATAATTCTATCATTTTAACCTTTTTAAGAATGTTCCCTCCTCCCGTTTTCACTGCTATTACCCTTGGTCAGACTCTCATAATTCTCCCAACAATCTCTGTTATAGAACTTTGGCCTTGTGTCAATCAAGCTAACCCATATTCCTTATGCTGTCAGTTTATTCTTTCTGCAATACAAACCGGATCCTGACCCTCCCCTGCCTAACACTCCTTGATAGCTACCTTATAAAATGTGTTGCATTCAATACATGGACTTACGCTGGTAGATCTGCACAATGAGAGGCTGTAATGGATTACATTATGTGGTGTGAAAGAGCCCAGTGCAATGGTGACTCTGACCTTCATACCTTCTTCTTTTTTTTTTTTTTTGTTTGAGACAGTTTTGCTGTTTTTGCCCAGGCTGGAGTGCAATGGCACGATCTCGGCTCACCGCAACCTCTGCCTCCTGGGTTCAAGGCATGCGCCACCATGCCCAGCTACTTTTGTATTTTTAGTAGAGATGGGATTTCTCCATGTTGGTCAGGCTGGTCTCGAACTCCCAACCTCAGGTGATCTGCCCGCCTTGGCCTCCCAAAGTGCTAGGATTACAGGCTGGAGCCACCGCACCCAGCCCCTTTCGTACCTTCTTATGCCCAAACAGCAGTGGACTGTGGCATTGTGGTGGAGCTCACAGGATTATATTCTATCTTAATGAAGATGATTAACCCTGGAATTGTACTAAGCACTTTATGTACATTATTTTATTCTGTTTTCATGACGATGCTTTGAAGCATGTGGTGTTGTTATCCTGTCAATGAAAAGAATCAAACTGTAAAATATTTGAAGAGATTCATTCTGAGCCAAGTATGAGTGACCATGGCTCGTGACACAACACTCAGGAGATCCTGAGAACATGTGCCTGAGGTGGTTAGGGCACACAGCCTGGTTTTATACAATTGTGGAAGACATAAGATGTTAATGAAATACATTTAAGATGTATACTGGCTTGATTCAGAAAGGAGGGACAACTCAAAATGGTGGCTTTCAGGCTATAGGTAAATTTTTAAAATTTCTAGTTGACAGTTGGTTGAGTTGTCTAAGGACCTGGGATCAATAGAAGGAAAATGTTTGGGGTAAGAGAAAGGATTGTGGAGTCCAAAGTTTTGTTCTAGAGAGGAAAGCTTTTAGCTAGCAGGCTTCAGAGAGAATAGATTCTAACATGTTTTCTTACTGGATTTAAAAAGATGCCTGACTCTTAGGTGATTATCTCCTGAATATGGAAAGAAAAAAAGGGGAAAGGGGATTCTTTACAGAATGTAGATTTTCCCCACAAGAGACAACTTTGCAAGGCAGTTTCAAGATATGACAAGGAAATATATTTGAGGTTAAAATATTTTGATTTCTTTCTTTATTTGTTATGTGATGTTATACCAGGGTCAGGTTGGAAAACAGGCCACATTATATAGGGTTAAATAAACCCCTCTGATGAGACTTTATAGTTTGTAGGGTATGGCCCCTCAAACCCCTTAGGTAGGAATTTGAGCAAGAAAAAAACAAGTGAGGCTTTAGTTCTCAGTCCTTACTTTATAGATACAGAAACTGAGGTTCGGGTATTGCTAAACTTCCCAGGGTCACACCATTAGTAAGTGACACAGTCTTAATTTAAATACAGACAGACAATCTCCAGAACATAGACGGTTAACCACTGTTCCATGTCCTAATCATTTCTATTTTTTTAACTTGTAGACAAAGGTTAATGTGCTAAAATCAAACTGGAGGTTATAAGCCATATAATCAAATATGATTATACCACTTCACAGAAATTATCCCTAGTTTTACTGACTGCAAAATTATTTGACTTGAAATAAGTTGGTAATATGGTTTGAATGTGTCCTCAAGTTTATGTGTTAGAACCTTAATTCCTGAAGCAACAGTGTTGAGAGTTGGGGCCTTTAACAGATGATCATAAGGGCTCTACCTCCACTAATGAATTAACATTGCTGTGGATCAGATTAGTTACTGTTGCAGTGGGTTCCTGAATAAAAATATTGAGTTATAGCTGCTTTCTGGCTCTCTCTGGAGGACTCTTTTGCCATGTGATCCCTTCTTCCATGTTATGATGAAGCCAGATGAGGCCCCATTAAATTGAACTTTCCAGCCTCCAGAACTTTGAGCTGAATAGAATTGTATTTATTATAAATGATGCAATCTGTGGCAGTGATAGCAACACAAAATTGATAAAGACAGAAAATTGCTGTTGAGACATAGGTCTGTTACTGTAAAAAATTCCTGAATATATGGAAACAGTTTTGGAACTAGGTAATAGAGGCTGGAAGAATTTGGAGCAGTAGGCTAGAAAAAGCGTATATTGCCACAAATGGAACATTAAAGGCATTTCTGGTGAAGGTCTATGCAAAGACAGGAGCTGTAGGGAGAGCCTAAATCTTAGGGATTACTTACGTGGTTGTAATCAGAATGTTGGTAAAAATATGGAACGTAAAAAAAAAAATTCTGATGAGGTGTCCATGAGGGCATGGACAAAATCCTGAATTGTGTCCATGATTTTCCTTTAGGAATATCTTATTGGAAACTGGAGGTAAAAACTATCCTTGTCATAAAGTGGCAAAAATCTTGGCTGAATTGTTTCCATGCCCTTGGGCTTATGGAAGGTAGAATATAAGAATAATGAATTAGGAAACATGGCAGAAGAAATACCTAAACAGGAAAGCATTCAAAGTGCTCCATGGTTACTTTTGGCCACTTACAGTAAAGTGAGAGAAGAGATAAATTATTTACAGGTGAAATTTGAAATAAAAAATGAAGCAGAATGGAAGATTTTAAAAACTCTGAGCTGAGCCATGTAAAAACTTAAAAAAAAAAAAAAAAAGTCCAGTTGTGGTGGCTCATGCCTGTAATCCCAGCACTTTGGGATGCCCGAGGTGGGAGCATCATGAGGGCAAGAGATGGAGACCATCCTGGCCAGCATGGTGAAACCCTGTCTTTACTAAAAAGACAAAAATTAGCCGGGCATGGTGGCATGTACCTGTAGTGCCTGCTACTCAGGAGGCTGAAGCAGGAGAATCGCTTGAACCCAGGGGGCAGAGGCAGCAGTGAGCTGAGATCGAGCCACTGCACTCCAGCCTGGTGACAGATCGAGACTCCGTCTCAAAAAGAAAAAAAAAAAAAAAAATCACGTGCTGGGGAGAATACTAAGGATGTGGCCAAGTGGCTACTTGCTAAATAGATTAACAGGGATAGAAGGAAGCCACGTTTTATTCATCAAGACAATGAGAGAATGATCCCAAAGGCACCTCAGAGATCTAAAGACAAGCTAGGACCCTGAGGGCAAGTTTTCCAGAGAGGCACCTGTGGGACCTCAGCATCACCATGCCCATAACCTCAGGACTCTGCCGCACACATCCAGGCACAGCACTCCTTGGCTGCCCCAGATGTGGCTCAAGTGAGCTCAGGTGCATCTCCTGCCCAGCTCCAGAAGTTGCACATTAAACCTTGGCAGCATCCTCCTGGGGCTTACTCTGCAGATGCATAGATTACAGGAGCTGTGGAGGCAAGAAAACCTCTGCCTAGATTTCAAAGGGTATATCAGATATCTTGAGGGCACAAGTAGATGCTTCTCATGGGGCGGAGTCACCACAGAGCATCCTCACTAGGGAAATGCATAGTGGAGTAGTGGGAGTTAGGTAGCCCTGAAGACCACGGAACTGTGGAGCTACCAGCGTGCAACTCCAGCCCGGGAAAGCTGCAGGTGGGAGACTCCAAGCAGTGAGAGCTGCTGGGTGGGCTGAGTCCAGCAAAGTCTTAGGGGCAGGTCTGCCTGAGCAGTTGCGTGCTCAATCCTCACCTCAGTGTGTTTAGGATACGGGACACAGAGTTGAGGGAGATTATTCTCCACCTTAGAACCTGTTTTCCCTGTTTGGTTTTAGACTTATTCAGAACAAGCTGCCTCTTTCTTTCTGCCTATTTCTCCTTTTGGAATGAGAATGTCTGTCCTATTCCTGTTCCACCATTGTATTTTGGACACACCTAACTTGTTAATTTCACAGGCTTGAAGAAATTAGCAACTGTATGAATCATGCCTTGAGTCTCACTCATGCCTGATTCAGATGAGGCTGTGGACTTTGGACTTCTGAGGTGGTGTTGGAATGAGTTAAGACTTTGGGGCTATTGGAATAAAATGAATGCACTTTGCATGTGAAAAGAACATAAATTTTAGGAGTCAGGAGTAGAATGCTATGACTTGAATGTTTTCCCCAAGGTTTAGGTTTTGGAAACTCAAACCCCAATGCAGCAGTGTTGAGAGGTGGAAACTTTAAGAGGTGATTAGGTTACAAGGGCTCTACCCTCATGAAGGGATTAATTCTATTATTGCTGGCGTAGGTTAGTTATAAAGAAAGTGGGTCCCTGATAAAAAGGTTTCATTTGACTCCCCTGGTTTCTCTCTCATGCACCTTTGCCATGTGATAAGCCTTCTGCAGTGTTATGGCACAGCAAGAAGTCCCTCAACAGATGCAGCCCCTCAGCCTTGAACTTCCCAGCCTCCAGATCTGTGAGGCAAATACATTTCTGTTCATTAAAAATTACCTAGCTTTAGTTATTCTGTTATGGTAGCAGAAAACAAACTAAGACATTTGGCTATCACTAGATCCTTGACAACTCTGTTATACTGAAATTCTACTTAAAAAGGCTTGAACAATAGGTTCTAAAATTAAGCCATGCCCAACCAGCTGCCAAATTCTCCAAGCCTCTTGATTAGTTTGCATCTTTCAGAAAGAATATTGAGTTAATGCTCATGTTTCATCCCCTACTCCCCAGAAGAGTCTTACCATCCCTTTGAGATTTTGCTAAAAGTCCAACACACCGTCTTTCAGGAGCATTATTATATAGTCTTAGTAACATGAACTGAATAAAAATGGACACATTACAGAGACTTGATTCCTCCAACAGTGATTGGAAATAGATCGAAAAGGCTGAGGCACTAACTCAACTAGCCATTCCATCATCAGCTTGTCTCAGGGTAGTAATAAACTTCTTGGTCTGCTAAATTTATGGAGTAGAAGTGTGAGCACAACCTCCCAGTGGTGCCCATGGCTTTGATCAGGTCAGTAACAGTGGTCTGGAGGTCTGCATGCTGACCATTATAAACACTGTGTACTCTCACCAATGTGCTGTCATTAGTGATTGCTTCCACGCTAGTTCCTCAGCTGAGAAGATAAATTTGGCTGCCTTAGGAGGATATTTTGCATGAGATTGCATAAGAGTATTTCTTACGTAGAAATATAAGATAAAGGGTTTAACTGCCAAATACCCTCTACATTTATATATTCCACTAGCTAAGCCAGCAACTATGGACTATAAAAGAGCTAGACTAGTGCAGTCATGAGTCACCCTCTTATCTAAGTCAAAGTATTACTTCTCCCCTTGCAAGGGAAATGGTGCCCTATGCTATGATGAAAAAAATAAATAAATAACCCTCAGGTTATGTTACTTGTGAAATGAATAAGTAAAATGTTCAAGCTTCATTCTATATTTACAGTGAATGTCATAATGTGATTGACTTTATGACTTTATGTCAAATTGGAAAGACAAGTTGTACTGGTTCTTGAAGGACCACACTCTCTCCATCACTACAACTTTGCAGGTTCTATTCCAATTGCCTTGATCACTCCTCTCTGTATTGCCTAGTTAACTCCTATTCATTTTCTTGGAGAAGCTTTCTCAGATCTGGCTGACTAAATCTCCAGGCCCTACCCCATATGAATTCTAAGTTCAGTGTAGTCAACATATTTGGTGACTCCTGGATTTATGTCTGTCTCTCTTTGCTCACTGTTATGTTCCTCTAGCATAGTTTTCAGCATGCAGTGGAAAAATAGTAGGTATTGCAAGAAAGAATATAAGAAAAAAATACTAACAATATTTTAGAAATTAAGACATATCCTATATTTTTCAAAATGTCTGCAGACAATTGTCTTTCTCAATTCTAAAACTATCCATTTATTCTCTCATTTTTTCCAAGATATTTCTCAGTCTTTCAGTAATTCCTAGACATTTGCTGGAACCTGGGTCTACAATGGTAAATAAAGGAAACAAATATATTTGTATTTTTTGTTTATATTCTTTATTTTTAATGCTTTTTTTCTCATTCTCTCTTTCCTTCAGACAGAAATAAAAATATATATTTATTTACTAAAATAGATTGATATTAATCATAACACTCTATTTGTGTATCAGTGTTTTATGGCAAGCCTTATGTTTGTTCCCTCCAAAAGTCCAAGAAATTAATTCATAGAAATTGATGTTTACAAATTGCTCAAATATCCAGAAAGAATTTCCTTTGGAAGGAGCTCCTGGTTTTATAATTGTTTGTCAGGATACATATGTCTTTGACATGTCTTATCAAAAAACAAAACAAATAAAGATCTCTTTCGTAGACTAACAATGATGTATTTTAAGTGACTTATTTAATGTTAAATAGGGATTTTCTCAAAGGATCAGAGCCTTTGGAAACCATTACTAGACAGTAGATGTAGTATGAGGAAAATAAGCATATGCTATTGAAAAATGAGGCATTTGAATATTCAATGTATGCATGTATTTCATGTATATGATACGTTAGTACATAACAGGATTGTCTGGAGAGACAGTCGGGTGTCAGAGGAGAACCTTGGAATTCTTGCAGCAGCATGTTGAATAAAAGCCAAATGTAATAAAGTACATCCGGCTTGCTTTCTAGAGAAATCCAAGAAATTAATTTTTCTGCCAACTAGACCCAATTTATATTGAATCCTTCCATACAAGCAAGTTAAGATTGATCCTAGGTAGCTTTTACTCACATGATTTTCATTGGCCAGTTGCTTGTTTAGGGGAAATAGAGAAACAGCACAGCACAGCTCTAATAAGAGTTTACTGAGTTTGCACACCTTTATGGCACAGCAAGCCCCACCACAGGCAGTATAGTAAGGTGATTTGACACTCCAGCCTGGAATATTCATACTTATGAACAAAAATAGCTCTGCCTGGCAGCCTAAATATGAAACAGTCATATGCAATTCAACTACAAACCACATCTGCTCAAAATTTTAGTAGAACACATAAAATGGAATCCATTTCACATTTGCACAACAGCTGGAACATAATGCTATGACTTCAATGCCTTAGACCAGAGGTTCTCAAAGTACAGTACCTGGACTAGCAGCATCAACACCACATGGGAACCTGTTAGAAATGCAAATTCTCAGGCTCCATCCCAAATCTAATGAGTCAGAAGCTTTGGGAGTGGGGTCCAGCAATCGGTATTTTAGCAGGCCCTTCTAGGGATTCTGATGGACACTCAGGTTGGAGAATACTGCTCTAGATTCAGGTAAACCAAGTTAAGTTCTGCCTCTGCAGTGTTATTATCATAAATGCCACTTTAATTCTTTGCTCCCCGTTTTTATTTCTAAATTAGAGATGCACTAAATCAGCCTAAGGTTTATTAGAGATGCATGTAATAGAGCACAGTCAGACAGGATTGGCTTCAACATCTGGAATTCCGTATGTGGGAATTACTGTTTAACAATAATAAAAGCTAATTTTTATTGAGCAATTAGTAGGTGCAAAACTCTATGCTAAGTGCTTTCTTTATCTCTCTGAGTCCTCACAAAAATACTGTAAGATAACCTTATCCCATTTTGTAGATGAATTGATGAGATTTAGAGATGTTTTGTCAATTTGGTAATTGGGATTGATACAAAGGATAATGAAGCTTACTTCAGAGGTTAGTTTGCAAAATACTAGTTAAAAATAATTCTTTTCTACCTACAAAACCTCTATAATCCTGAATAAAATAGAATAATACCAGCAACCTCATAGAAAGTTGGTGAGTCAAATGAGAGAAGCTGGATATTTAACATACTGTAGCTGCTCAAATCCTAAATTATCTTTTCTTTTCACTCTGCGAGTATATGATATGATATGATGATACAATGACATGCGTATTTAAAAGGTGATTAAAAAGATTATTGAAGCAAAAATTTAGAAATGCCATCTCCGTCTACCAATTTTACTTTTTATATATTTTGCAACCTTCATTTCACTACACTGTAAATTTAAATATTTTGGAAAAGCTTGGAGGGATTTTATGTTTACCAAGCAGGAAGACTGCTGGGAACACACACTGAGGTGGCTGCCTGTGATCCCCATCTCCTGGTAGTATACTCTCATATAATACCGTCTCCTTGAGTATGGGTGAGGGTTTTGACTTGCTTCTCACTAAAAGAATATAACAAAAATGAGGAGATGCCACTCCATGATGATGTTTTATGAGGTTACCACTTTCATCTTGCTAGCTGACTCGCCTTATAGACTCATCCTTGATGACTTTTGATGAAGCTTAAAGCTGCCATGCTTTAAGCTTCCCTATAGAGTGGTTTGTGTTGCAAGGAACTGAGAGTAGCCTCTGGCTGACAGACAAAAAGGAATTGAGGTCCTTAATCTGACAGCCAGCAGGAACCGAATCACATTAGCTAGTAAGCAGATCCTTCCCCCAATGAGCTTTCAAATGAGATCTCAGGCCTGGTTGACACCTTGATTGCAGTCTCTTCAGACCCTAAAACAGAAGACTCAGGTTAGCACAGATTTCTTACCCATAGAAACTGTGATGTAATATGCATATATTATTTATTTAAACCTCTAAATGTGTTATGTAGCAATAGATAATACAAACACAAAATAATTTCAACTGTAGACCATGTGATAGCTGCTACACTCACTTCTTTCATTAAGTCTCTGTGTAGTACACTGTTTGCAGGGAATGCTGGAAATCAGAATATAATTAGGCAAAAAGAGAAGTGATTTTCCTCGGCATTAAAATAAGAAGATGGCTGGACGTGGTGACTCAGGCATGTAATTCCAGCGTTTTCAGAGTCTGAGGCAGGAAGACCGCTTGAGGTCAGGAGTTTGAGGCCAGCAAGGCAACAGCCAGATCCTATCTCAACAAAATGAAAATTTAAAATTTGCTGGGCTTGATGTTGCATGCCTGTGGTCCTCACTACTTATGAGGCTAAGGCAGGAGGATGGTTTGAGCCCAGGACTTCAAGGCTGCAGTGAGGCATGATCACACCACTGCACTCCAGCCTGAGGGACAGAATGAGACCCTGTCTCTAAAAATAATGAATGAATAAGTAAATGAAATAAAAAAAGATAATGCTCTCTATATAAGACAGGGAAAGCTTATGGATTATTAGAAGGCTGCTGATAATAAAACTACAGAGCCAAGAAAGTGGTTAACCAACAGAAATTTGATCAGCCTTCTCCTCCTGGACTGCACCTTCTCACCTGTTCTTCAAAGATCTCAGCCAAGGATCCTGTCCTCTGGAAACTTGCCCAGAGAATTCCATTCTGACATGACCCACTTCTGTGATCACATAGAGCCTGATTCCGCTCTTTCATCTAGTTGTATTCCTGCCTCCTTCATTTCATTCACCAGATACTGAGCTCTTTGTCTTTGCCTCTTCCTTTACCTTCTCCTGGCTTTTCTTTTACTCCTCCTCAACTTCATTCTTTACATGAGATTCCATATATAACACATGCTCAATCCCTGATTAACATATGTAAACTAATTTAAGAAAAAAAATCATTGATTTCTTCTATATTTTTCTATAGAGGAGTCCAATAGGTGGGTGCTGGTGTCAGACTCAGCTAGTTCCAGGTGCTTACACTGTGTTGTCCTTCATTGTCCTTGTGTCTTCTTCGTGTTCTTCCTCCCACTTGTCCTCCTCACTGTTTCTGCAACTCTTTTTCTTCTCTTTTTTTTTTCCTGTCTTTCTCTGACTTTTTTCCCCAGTCAAATTCCACATTTGTCTCCATTGTCTTCATTCTCAAGAAAAGATTTGCCACATAGCTCAATGCTGCCTCCACCAACTCCAGGATTACTGCATCTCCCAAGCTAACCTTTTCTTCATTACTGTTCTTAAACATTTCTGTAAAGGACTTATCTTCTCTCCAGTTATATAATATGTATTAGTCTGTTCTCAGGCTGCTAATAAAGACATACCCAAGACTGGGTAATTTATAAAGGAAAGAGATTTCATTAACTTACAGTTCCATATGGGGA
Organism: Rhinopithecus bieti; assembly: GCF_001698545.2. Lineage (NCBI taxonomy): Eukaryota > Metazoa > Chordata > Mammalia > Primates > Cercopithecidae > Rhinopithecus > Rhinopithecus bieti. The sequence continues at coordinate 1,442,482 of NW_016809276.1, read as the reverse complement.
GGCCTCACAATCATGGTAGAAGGTGAAGGAAAAGCAAAGTCACATCTTGCATGGTGGCAGGCAAGACAGAATGAGAGACGAGCAAAAGAGGAAATCCCTTATAAAATCATCAGATTTTATGAGACTTACTCACTACCAAAAAAAACAGGATGGCGAAAACTGGCCCCATGATTCAAGAATCTTTCAATTATCTTTCAGTTATCTTTCCCTCCCACAATACATGGGAATTATGAGAACCACAATTCAAGATGAGATTTGAGTGGGGAGATAGCCAAACCCTACCATCATGTGACCACCTCTGGGTGAACTCTTTTGTCTGAGGGGATAATCTCCTCTCTGGCCAATCTTGGCAAAGCCTCTGCCTTGATCAGTTGAGTTACATGACTGATTGACATAAGAGAGTGTCATGGAGTCATTGCAGGGGATTTCCAAGAGGAAAAATGTCAGTACAAATTCAGAAAAAGTAGCAGATGGCCATGAAGTAATAAGTGAAAATACAACCAGCTTCAGACACAGCCTTACATCCCATTTGGTATTTATTGAGGCTCATGTCCTCAACTCTTTAGTTTTCTGTTTTTCTATACCTATCTTCTCCTGCCCGTCTCTCTTAAGAAAAGTCGCAGGCTATCTAGAACCTAATTTCATGATAAATGAACTCTTCATCACTCAACGCTTTCAAAGGTTACTTCTCCAACTATCCCAGCTTTTTATTTTTTTACTTTTAAAGCAATTTTGTATATCACAATTCCTAAATTTTCAGTCAAATTCCTTTTCAAAGGAATCTCTCACCCTTCCCTTCTCTTCGCAAAGCCACTGTTTGATCCAGTTACATTTTTACATATAAACGTTTTAAGCAGCTCCAGTTGCTGATTTTCCAAAATATAGAAACACAGAATATAGAAATGATCAATGATAGGAGCATTTGACAGAAACTGGTAGAACTGAGCAACAACCCACTGATATATTCTTGCCATAAAAGTGATTTGTTTTGTTTTATTTATTTAACTTTTATTTTAAATTTGGGGTTACATGTGCAGGTTTGTTACATACGTAAACTTGTGTCATGAGGATTTCTGGTACATATTATTTCATCACCCAGGTATTAAGCCTAGTATCCATGAGTTAATTTTCCTCTCCTTCCTCCCACTCACTCTCTGCCCTCTGATGGGCCCTAATGTGTGTTGTTCCCTTCTATGTGTGCATGTGTTCTCATCATTTAGCTCCCACTTGCAAATGAGAGCATGAAGTATTTAGTTTTCTGTTCCTGCATTAGTTTTCTAAGCATAATGGTCTCCACTCCATCCAATCTGGGTGATCTTTAAGCTGGACCATGAAGATTCCATACAGTGCAGGTGGCTCATTCTTTTCATCTTACATTATTACGCAGAGTTGCTTGTGATTTTTCCTACACCCCTTCTCAATCCTTCTTCTGTTCCCTCTGACTTCTCCGTCCAGACTACCCTTTGTTACCTATCCTTCAAAGACTAATCTGGCTCCCCTCGCCTGGTACACTGTCCCAGGAAACTCTGCTCTGAAGCGAGGAATACTCTTGGGTGATTCCATGTAACCTGACCTTTCTCTTTAGTCCAGTTGGCTTTCCATCTTCCTTGTAAAACTGTTGAGCTTCAAGAGAATAAGCACTGTGCCTTTTGTCTTCTTAGACCTTGAAATTAGCAGCACGTATAGCACATAGTAGGTGTGTAAATATTCATTAGGTTAAAAGAATCCATAGCACCATGTAACTTGTGAGAGATACAATATATTATAGCATTTTATTCTAATTTTAAAATAATACTTGCTTGCTACAGAATATTTGGAAAATACCACATAGTATAAGGTATAAAGTAAAATCAACTCTTACTTGTGGCGTGCAGAGACAATCACTGTGAACATTTTGGTGCATTTATTTCTAAGCATTTTCTTTGTGCTAAAATAAAAATGGAGTTATGGTCTATAACACTTCCCAGCTTGTTTTTCATCACTCTCTATGCAGTACAGGGTCTGTCAATGGCCTTTTTTGTTTCCACCCTCTCAAAAATGTTCAGCCTTTTCTTAAAAAGCCCTCACCCTTCCTCCTCCTACAGAACCCTTGCCGGTACTCTTCTAGTCAATAACTCAATTGCCCTCCCTTTGTGACTCCTTGAGACCTTGAAGTTGAGTTATTTATTACTTTCTCTGTGAAGGCCCACTACCTAGTATATGCATTTCTTCACATACATTTTCTTTAAATATGTGTTCACGAGGTATTTCACTCTTTCCACACGGAGCATCTCATCTTTACCTGTCCTCTTCCTCTGTTCTTTCTGCTCCCTTTTTGCCCCTGCCACTATCGTCTTTACATGTGATTTGATATATATGATTCACTCAATACATGAATGCAAAATAAATGAACTATACCAGGAGCTTCTTTCATTTCTGTACCTGATATAGATGAGGAAAGAGAGGCACGTGCAACTTACGTCAATTGCCCAAGGACACACTGGTATGCTTCTTTCATTTTCTTGCAGGAGAAAAAAAAAAATCAATAGTCTGCAGTGTCTTTCCAATAAATTAAACACACATGAACCAGTTTTACATCTAGAGTGGGAATTTCCAATATTGATGCTCCAAAATAAAATTGAGTGCTCCTCATCGCTGAAATGTCTTCACACCAGTGAGTTTACGCTTCCATCAGCCAAGAGCTGCAGTTGGACATTCCCTTAGGATTGGCTTCACTTCAGGATTGGCAACTTTTCCAGGAACAGACTCACCTTATTCTCTGAACTGGATAATCTACATAGAGGCTGAGGTGGTTTGTATCACTGGGTGTGTTAGTCTTAAGGCCAAAAAAAGAAGCCAAGGAAGAGGCCTTGTCAGATAAAAGCTTCGTTCACATTATTTTCCTCCCCCTTCTCCTGACTTCGCTTTGCTGAAGTATAATTGTACCATCTTCTCCTTGAGGAAGACAGAAAAATAAAAGCTCTCACTTGTGCAGATAAAGAGCCTGTTCTCCCCGAAGTCATTCCAGCAATGCACAGCAGAGCTTCCCACAAACATGAGAGAGGTGCGATCCATCTACAAAGAACATTTTCCAGATGCTGCCTTCTGTGCTTCTGGGTTGTTTTCTTGTTTGTTTGTTTGAGAAAATGACACAGAAATAAAGAAAAGCAAGAGGTACATGGGTTTTGCTCACCCAGTAATATCCAATAGATAATTCTAAATGGATTTTCCTGAAAGCAACTAAAGAGAGCTTGTACAGTTGCATGTGGAAAAAGAAAGTGCAATCGTAGAGTCCATTAATAGAATCTGTAGGGCTCAAATGTTGCATGTCCTATTCTGACAGGGTATTATTTTAACCCATTAACAGAAAATAAACTCTTTGGTATGATGGTATGATCTGTGTTCTCAATCCAAGTCATCTCTTCAATCAGTCAGCAATGTTTATTGAGTGCCTACTGTGTTCACAGATGAAAATGTTCAGTGGCTTTTTGTTAGGATGTTCACTTAGTGCTATTGTATTCGTTCAAGAATATGAATCCAGGCCGGGTGCGGTGGCTGACCCCTGTAATCCCAGCACTTTGGGAGGCCAAGGCGGGCAGGTCATTTGAGGTCAGGAATTCAAGACCAACCTGGGCAACACGGTGAAACCCCGCTACTACTACAAATACAAAAATTAGCTGGTCATGGTGATGCATACCTATAATCCCAGCTGCTTGAGAAGCTGAGGCATGAGAATTGCTTGAACCTGGGAGGCAGAGGTTGCAGTGAGCTGAGATCGCACCACTTTACTCCATCCTGGGTGACAGAATGAGACTGTTTCAAGACAAACAAACAAACAAAAAAACCACTGCTCTATTTTATTTTTTACAGGAAACAGTTTCTCCAACCTAGGGATAGTAACAACAAATGCTACCTCCGTCATAGACTTCCCGTTCTGTCATTTAATATTTTTTCTCCTTAATTAATTGGAATTTCTTGAATGACAGTAAAACTTGAGTGAAGTATTTTCCTGGTTAGTGCACCTTTTCTCAAACATAGTTTCTCAGAACTCAGTAAAAGTATATGATTTAATTATAGTTAGCAGGGTAGAATAAGCAATATTGCATTTGTTTGCTCACATGGTTATTTATTTGTTGATTCAACACATATTCCACATATATTATTTGTCATGGTCAGATCGTGTGCTCCAGAGTGGAGATATAAAGGTAAATATGGCATAAATGGTTTTAGGGGGTCAAAATCTAGTGGGAAATGTAAGTGAATATAAAACTAACAGACATTATTGCACAAGGATAGCAGCAAGAACAAGGAAGGAGCTCCACTATGACCAGATTGGAGGGAGATGCCCAGAAATACATCCAGAGCATATCACGCCTGTGCTACTGTGGACAGTTTGAGAGTTTATGTCCCTAGTGGGGCTAGTGCTTGGCTTCTAGAATGGTGCTATGACATGGAGCAGTTTGTTGTTGCTTTTGCTTAGTTTTCTTTAGATGCAATCGATATAGAAAAAAATTGCACACATTTAATGTAAATATTTTGATGAGTTTAGACATATGCATACGTCCATGATATCATCATCGTAACAAAGTACTATACATATCCATCACCTCCAGAAATGTTTGTGTGTTCTTTTGTGCATGTATGTTTTTTTGTAAGAGCACTGAACATCTATCCACTCAACATACAGTATTTTAAAGTTCGTAATACTGTACTGTTAACTATAGGTTTTATGAGATACAGCAGATCTCTAGAACTTATACGTCTTGTATTACAGAAACGTTATACTCACTGCAAAGCAATTTCCCTTTTCCCCCTCTCTCCCGTCCCTAGGAGCCACCGTTCCATTCTCTGCTTTTGTGTGTTTTTAGAGACCTCATGTAAGTGGAATCATGAAATACTTGTCTTTCTGAGATTCACTTCACTCATTTCACATAATGCCTTCAAGGTTCATCTCAGTTGTCACAAACAGTAGAATTTCCGGCTTTTCTAAGACTGGTTAATATGTCATTGTATGTATATGCCATACTTTCTTCATTCATTCATCTGTTGGTGGACATTTGTGTTGTTTCCTTATCTTGGCTAATTGGAAATAATGCTGCAGTGCAGCCACTATGAAACACAGTACTAAGGTTCCTTAAAAAATGAAAAACGGGGACGGGCACAGTGGCTCACGCCTGTAATCCCAGCACTTTGGGAAGCCGAGACGGGCGGATCACGAGGTCAGGAGATGGAGACCATCCTGGTCAACATGGTGAAACCCCGTCTCTACTTAAAAAAAAAAACAAAAATTCCGAAAGTTAGCTGGGCATGGTAGTGCATTCCTATAATCCCAGTCATTCGGGAGGCTGAGGCAGGAGAATCACTTGACTCCGAGAGGCAGAGGTTGCAGTGAGCCAAGATTGCGCCACTGCACTCCAGCCTGGTGACATAGCGAGATTCCTTCTCAAAAAAAAAAAAAAAAAAAAAAAGAAAAGAAAAACAGAACTACCATATAATTCGGCAATCCAATTTCTGGGAATATATACAAAAGAATACAGCAGATATTTTTGTTTATTTGTTTTAACAAGGACCCAATGCAATGATAATGGGGAGGTTAAGAGTATCTGGCTGAGAGATTGATCTGTACTCTGAATTTGAATCTTGTTCTCCTCACTTGACACCTTCATGACCTTGGGCAAGTTATTCAATTTCCCTAAGTCCCATTTTTAAATTTGTAATATATAGATAATAATAGTGTTTTGATTGTGTTGAAGATCAAATTCAAAATAATGCAGTTAAAGTTTCTTGTTCAATGACTACCTGGTACATAGACAATAGGATGTAGCAAATAGGAATAAAATGGTAATGAATATAAAAAATGTAAACACAAGTTATAATCTTACACTGATGAGAAGGCAAGATTTGTTCAATGGTAACAGAGATTTAAAATGAATCTGCACAACAGCCTTGCCCAGCATACTTGTAGAACATCCACATATTTAGTTTGCAGGCTAATTTTTCCATGCAGCCTTCTGAGTTACTCATTAAAGTTTCTGTCTGAAAAGAGAACAGAAGAAAATTGTATCCAGCTAGTTCAAAGTACGTCGCAGTAACTTAAGGCTTGAGGAGTGTGAATGGCCTGGCAAACCATTTGTAGTAGCTCATCATAGGCTCCTTAACGATCTGCGCCATTTTTACTAACATCTGTAATCCTATTTTTTAACACAAGCCTCAGACACAGAAGGTGAGAGCCCATGATTACTGAATGAATAAACAATCTTAAGTTTTTGCTTTAATTTTGTTCTAATTTTTGAGTCACATTGTGAAAATGCAGTAAAGCTGAACCATACATCCAAGACAAAGAACGTAAATAAATAACATCTATTAAAATACTTTCCTCATTAGGCACACATTTTTCTTTTCTCTTTTTTTTTTTGAAACAGAGTCTGGCTCTGTTGCCCAGGCTGGAGTGCAGTGGCGCGATCTCGGCTCACTGCAAGCTCCCTCCAGGGTTCACGCCATTCTCCTGCCTCAGCCTCCCGAGTAGCTGGGACTGCAGGCACCTGCCACCACGCCCGGCTAATTTTTTGTATTTTTAGTAGAGATGGGGTTTCACCGTGTTAGCCAGGATGGTCTCGATCTCTTAACTTCATGATCCGCCCACCTCGGCCTCCCAGAGTGCTGGGATTACAGGCTGAGCCACTGCGCCTGGCCAGGCACACTTCTAATGCTTTAATGCAGCTTCAAAATTTCTGCATAAAAGGCTTCTGTCCACAATTTTATTTAAATTATTGGCTTATAGTTAAGCCCCATGGTGGAGTAAAATAGTTTTAATGTTTTCTGCATTTTTTGTGTGTTTATGAGGATTAAGAAATGGTTTGCCAATACTTCAATTAATATTGAATGAAATAATGTAGTTGGCGTTGGTTTTTCTGGTATTATCATTTTATTACAATTTATGGTGTGAAACTTATAGCACTCATGAGATCAATCATTGGGATTGGAAATGGGCTCACCACATGGAATAAAACACACAGCCAGTTAGTATATAACGATAGCCTCAAGCTCTCCTAATCGTGTGCCTTTCTTTCCACTCTGTGCTCTCTTCCTATTTTCAGCCTTGAGAGCCCTTTCATATGATTTTTGCCAATAAAGGATGGCCTCTAAGCTGGCACTATCCCTACATTACGGTGGTCTCTCATTGTAAGGAAACTTCAGGCACTTTTTCTAAGTTGGCTCCTCTGAGGCCAAAATGTTTCTTTGATGCTAAAGAACACATTTTGTGCCACTATACATGTTATAACCCCCCTTTTTTTTTTTTTGAAACGGAGTCTTGCTCTGTCCCTGAGGCTGGAGTGCAGTGGCGCAATCTGGGCTCACTGCGAGCTCCACTTCCCGGATTCAAGTGATTCTCCTGCCTCAGCCTCCCGAGTAGCTGGGACTACAGGCGCCCGCCACCACACTCAGCTAATTTTTTGTATTTTTAGTAGAGATGGAGTTTCACCGTGTTAGCCAGGCTGGTCTTGATCTACTAGACCTCGTGATCTGCCCGCCTCAGCCTCCTAAAGTGCTGGGATTACAGGCATAAACCACCGCACCCGGCCTATAACACTTTTTTTTTTTTTTTTTTTCTGCAAAGGCCTTTTGTGATGTTTGATAATTTTTGTAAAATTTGCTCTTCCTGTATTTCAGTTGATAAGAAAAGTATACAATTTGAACATATATACACTGGGGTTCTGTATCTGTTTTCCCAGTATGTGATTTCCCAGAATGTTTATTCTTAATTAAGACAATCTCTTTAACCCTTACCATTAACTGAGGCCCACTTTGATTCAATAATAAAGATAAACGTCCCAATTTTTCACCCAATGAAAACAGAATCTTTAGCCCATGGTTGCCTAATATTAAGATTTTGAGGCACTTGGATTCTATAGGAATATTTCATATACCTTGGAGTTTATCATTATGTTCTCGGTGGTAAAATTTTTAGTAGTAGATAGAGTAAAAGGACAAGATAGGTCAAAACAGGGGAGGTTCTGTGAGTGACAGTAAAAGGATTTAAAATTAGGACTTGATAATTTTATTAATTTAATAAATGGAAAAGTAAGTGCTTATGTCTTAATACAGCCAATTAAAATGATCTTATGATATCTCTTGCTGCTACAGAGTGAGTGATGGAGTCTCTCTTTTGTGGGTAAGCATAACAGTCATCAATTTTAATGAGAGTAATGTGTGTGTTTTTTTTTTAAGTGGAAATTAATGAAGTGAGCACATTGAAACTTTGCACTGGCTGGAATGGAATAGTAAAAGCGTCATCTCCTAGGTCAATAATGCACTAATCTGGAGGCCATTGTGTACCAGGTGCCATGGACAATGATTACCAAGGAGTTATTGAATCAATAGGTAAATCTCTAAAAATGAGTGGCATTGGCACTAAATTGGAAGTTAACTCTCATGATCACTAATATTTCAAAGACTGCCATTACTTTCATAAAGAGGCATATCTCATTTTATACAGCAGTTAAGAAGCAAAATTTATTTTATTACACTGAATAAGGTAGCACAAAATCATGTTTTCTTCTGATGAGGATGGTAACAGAAAAACTTCATCCGAATTAAATTTAAAGGAGTTTAATTGAGCAATGAATGATTTGCGAATTGGGCAGCCCCAGGAATCACAGCAGATTCACAGATACTCCAGGGGTGTCTCGCGGTCAGAACAAATTTATAGACCAAAAAGGTAAAGTGACGCACAGGAATTGGACGTGAGGTATAGAAACAGTGAGACTGGTTAAAGCTCGGCATTTGCGTTATTTGAACGCAGTTTGAGCACTTGGCAGTCTATGAGTGGTTGAATATGGCCTCTGGGATTGGCCAACACTCAGCTATAGTTACGGGTGCATACTATTAAATTCAGTTTTCAATTTTGTCTGACAATTAAGCTAGGTTACAGTTGATCCTCAAGGACTCAAATATAGAAGAACAGAGTCCTTCTCAGGCCATATTTAGTTTGCTTTAACAAGGAGATAACACACTATGCAATCTTTGTCCCTCTGGGATTCCCCTTGTGTAAGAGTACTCAGTCTCTCCAGGGCACTCACAAACTACTTTCATTCCAAAAGTCTGGGTGGAGCCTTAGAACAAGTATTTTAACAAGTACTTCAAAGGGTCGGGATGCACGTTTCCGAGGATTCCTATTATGAGCCACACTTCTAGCTATGTGGGAATTATTATTATTGTTATTATTATTATTATTATTTTGAGATGGAGTCTCTCTCTGTTGCACAGGCTGAAGTGCAGTATCTCGACTCACTGCAACCTTCAGCCTCCGGGTTCAAGCGATTCCCCTGCCTAAGCCTCCTGAGCGATTCCCCTGCCTCAGCCTCCTGAGTTGCTGGGACTATAGTCACAGGCCACCATGCCTAGCTAATTCTTTGTATTTTAGTAGAGATGGGGTTTCACCATGTTGGCCAGGATGGTCTCTATCTCCTGATCTCGTGATCTGCCCGCTTTGGCCTCCTAAAGTGCTAGGATTACAGTCTTGGGTCACCTCGCCAGGCCAGTAACTATCTTTATAATGCAAACCTGGTCTACATCGCCTCATCCATTCTGTTCCTCCCTTCCCCGGGAACACCTTTTAAAATGAAAACTGGCAAAACCGTTATCTTAGATGTTATACATTGGAGACCTATGTATTAAGATATGCTTAGTTGGGCCTACACAGTTAAAAAACAATTTTGAATATGTTACCAATGTTTAAATATGGGAGATTTCATAGAAAACAACAGATTTAAAGCTGCTTTTAAAATATGATTCCAACAGGACTAATCCAGGCCTTTGGGCATAAAACTCACCATACTTTATCTGATACACTGGTTCCCAACTCTTCCTTTTAATGATGCCAATCTACCTCTAGATTTTAGCTAATGGGAGGCCAGATATTTGGGGTTTCTGGAGCCTCTACAAAATATTCTCCCCCTCATGTCAAACACTGCCTTCAATGCCTGCACACAAATTTCAAGTCGAGCCAAAGCTTCAGTTTTCCTCCAAACACATTTTCTTAGTGTTGTTTAATTTTTAACTCTGCTTTCCTATAGGTTTTGCAATGAACGTCCAGCCTCCAAAATCCCAAGATAAGGTTGTCTTTTCTTTGAAATGCAGGTCTCAGACAATTAAAGTAGTGTCAATTTTTCCTTCTTTAAATTTCTATTACCATTGGTTACTAGTGTTTAAGTCAATTTCTTAACAAATGGTGCTGTTTATCTACTTTAAACTTTACAGACCAGCTGTGGTGGCTCACACCTGTAATCCCAGCACTTTGAGAGGCAGAGGCAGAAGGATCACCTGGGGTCAGAAGTTCGAGACCAGCCTGGCCAACATGGCAAAACCCTGTCTCTACTAAAAATACAAAAATTAGCCAGGTGTGCTGGCAGGCATCTGTAATCCCAGCTACTCAGGAGGCTGAGGTAGGAGGATAGCTTGAATCCAGGAGGTGGAGGTTGCAGTGAGCCGAGATCGTGCCATTGCACTCCAGCCTGGGAGACAAGAGTGAAACTCCATCTCAAAAACTTTACAGAGTTGGGGCCCTAAATTAATTACCTGTGTATCCCTAAGGCATAGACTCAAACCAGGCATGTTTTAGTTGCACATCACTATTAAATATGGCTGGATGGATGAATCTGTATTATAAACATACTTGGTACCTGTAGTTTCTGTGGGCTGGCTTCAGTTTTTATTATTATTTCACATAATCTGCAAGGGATGCAGAAATCAGAGTTTTCGTAAGTGGTGGAAAAACAAAGATTAAAGGAAGAAGGAAACTTTGTCTAGCATGCTAGTTATTCACATTCCTTCGGGCATTTATGAAAACAAAATTACATGCAGAAACTGAAGCATATTTATATTATACACCACGTAAGGGGCAAAGGAAAGAGAACCAGAATCTAAGATAAGTGACTGTAAAAAAGTAAGTTCTCAATTAATATTAGTTTAATGATTAAATGAATAGATGTATAAATTTATGAATTTTAAGATGAATCTGCTTCCAGATGTCAAAGAATGCACATGCTAACGAGGACATGGTCAGGGTCACCATGACTAATTGTGCCAATTAGAAAAAGTTTCCAATTAATCATAAAATGCAATCTCTTTGGGCAAATACATTGCAAAACATGTGCCATTTTATTGTACTAATTAGGTTCAGCTCATGCCAAAGAGCATTGTCCAAATGCCAGGACTACATTTGAGCATCCCTGACTTGTCATAAGATTCCATACAGGGCACAACCTTCATAGCTGTATGTTGTAGCCCTGTGTGTGTTTATGAAAACAACTGATGTGAATATTTTGTAATGAGCTCTGACAATAAAGTGTGTCCCAAGGGGCAGGAGGAGTGCAGATAAAGGATTCTTTCTTTAGAACAAGGAGTCAGTGAAGGTTCGAAGGCATTATCTGACATCTGAAAGTCACCGTGGAGGATGAGGAGAGGTTAGGCAGTCCTGGGACACAGGAAAGGGCATTCCAGGCAAAGGGACTCAGCATGTGCTTACACACAGGAGGTGTTCAGGGAATCTTGCCAAAAGAGTGCATGAGCAGGCATGGATTTAATACATTTTAAGTGGATGTTATAGGCAACGAAGGAAAGCACATGACCTACAGTTAGATAACATAATAATCCCAACATATAATTAACTCCTATTGAATAGTTATAGGTGCCAGGAACTATTCTAAACTCTTTATATACTTTGGCTAAGCCACTCCTCTCAACAACTCCATGAAATGTGGGATGAAAAGTACCCATAATCTAGATATTTTCTATGCACCTTCTAAATTTTTAAATGCCTGTGAGTTGAGTTCTATCGTTACTTTACAAGAGGACAAATCATACATTTTCTTTCTTCTTCTCCTTTTGTTTTGTTTTGTTTTCACGGAGTCTCACTCTGTTGCCCAGGCTGGAGTGCAGTGACACGATCTTGGCTCACTGTAAGCTCCGCCTCCCAGGCTCAAGTGATTCCCCTGCCTCAGCATCTTGAGTAGCTGGGACTACAGGCACCCACCACCACATCTGGCTAATTTTGTATTTTTAGTAGAAACAGGGTTTCACCATGTTGGCCAGGTTGGTCTCGAACTCCTGATCTCAGGTGATCTACCTGCTTCGGCCCCCCAAAGTGCTGGGATTACAGGCATGAGCCACTGCATTCTGCCATACATTTTCAATTCTATTTGTTTTATCTAATCCTAAACTGATGCTTACAGTGATTAAGTGACTCGGCTAAGTTAAAACATCAAGTGGGTGATAGAATTGGCATGTCTAATCAGATTCCTGCTACTAGCAAACAGGACTGGCCCATGTATTAAACAGACAAATCACTGATAAGCCTTTGACTCCGTTGAATGACGGGTCTTCCTGGGTTCAATCGTCTGTAGCCAAGGTGAAAAATCCTGGAACAAAACACAGTTGCCAGGGCACAAGATTTGCTAAGAAAAATGAGCACCAATCATTGGAATAAGCAGGGGAGATATTTCACGTGGATTCCCAGTGGGTCTACAGTAAGGGCAAGATGTTTTTATTTTTCATATAAGCTGTGGTGATCATTTAGAGAAACAGCTGTATTTGAAAATCATAATTTTACAACACTGTAACCCAGTCCTGTTAAAATACTCTCCATTGTATTTAGATGAGAAACTCTATTAAGTTTACTTCAAGTTGAAGTAACTCTTACATTTCACCCCTGTTGGTCATTTGGTGAAATAAAAACATGCACCCAGGGAAAATTATAAATAAAAGTACAGTAGCATGGGTTTAGGTTCCTAATAACTGGAAATAAATTGAAGTTGTTTGGAAACTTTAAGAGATAGATAGATAGATAGATAGATAGATAGATAGATATGTAAATAGATTAGAGATCTTCTACACAGTATCAGCAGAGGTTACATTACTTTGAATATCTTCCGGGGAGCACAAATATGAATAATAACTAATATATTTTGATCTTTATAAAAAACCTTTTAAGATATAAAAGTATTTATTATTACTTCCATTTTTGGGATGAGAAAATCAAGAGTTTCAGTTTAAATGGCAATCCCTAGGAAATAGCAAAACTCAGAATGGCTCTCAGAACGTTAAATGTTGAATCTCTGCAAATGCACCCCTTCATGGTGAAGAAGAAGAAGAAGAAGAGGGAGAGGAATAGAAAGAGGAAGAAGAAGGAGGAGGAGGAGAAAGGAAAGGGGGAAGAGAGAAGAAGAGGAGAAAGAGGAGGAAGAGGAAGAGAAAGAATAAGAAGAAGGAGGAAGAGGAGGAGGAGAAGAGGGAGAAGAAGAAGGAGAACAATGTGGTGAGGAGAAGAAGAGGAAAAGAATTCTTGACCTTTTTCTCAGTTTGAAACTTGGCAGCAGTGTTAGAACAATTATTATTTAATATGTCAAACTTCAATAAATGAGCAATAGTTGGTCCTTTAACATAACATAGAGGCTGAATATCATGAAATGGATGTCTGGAATCATTGTTCTATTCAAACTGTTGGACTTCAGGCGATTGAATTGATATGCTTCTCTTGAACTTAGTGAAATGTTTAGAATACTGTTTATTCACTCAACAGAAAAATATTGAGTCATCTCTTGGTTCTAGCTGTAATAAAATATACTAGATAGGAAGAACCTATAGCCATTGATTTTGAAAGCAAAGAGGCTAATTGGAGACACCATAAACATATGAGTGAATGAACCATACAACCTGACTTGTAACAGAGAGAGACATGTGGACTTAGTCTGATTCCATAGAACAGGGAATGTTCTGAACTGAATGTCAAATGTCAGCTAATGCAAGTTAACTCAAAAGGAGAAAGAAAACTCATCCTTGTAGACAGGGGAGTAAATGCAAGAAACAGATAGATGGGTGTATTTGAGAAACCTGAATAAGGATAACCAGTTGTTCCCTTCCTAAATAATAATAGAAAGTGCTTAGATTTATTTGTAAATATTTGGTATTTATCACACACCTATAATGTGCATAGCACTGGTTTGTACAGGTCCCTGAGGAGCAAAGGGCAAACTTCAAATACTCCAGAAGTAGCACCTGTTCCCATGAAATATATGAAAAAGAAATTGCAATACAGGATCTAAAATCAATGCAGCTCCTGGAGAGAAAGGGCATCAGGTGCGTTAACAGCAGCTTTCATCTCTCAGGAGCTAGCAGTGTAATGGACTATGACAGGGAGTGATGCCTGGAGATCTGTAGGAAACACTAAATGTCAGAAGAAACAGACTCCGAAGTCTTGCAGCAAAAGGAGAAACTCATGGTATGATAGGGGCTTCATGAACCCAGAATTTTACTACTAACAAGTGCTTTGACTTTAGACAAGGTTAGAATATACTCCTGGGACAATTTTTTTTGTGTGTATTTCCTTGTGACTGCACTGCTCTGGGCAGGATGGCCATGAAGGAAAGCGTTAGCATAGGGAGGGAGGAAATATAAGAATTGGGAAAAAAAGAAATGTGCTTTAATTCTTTCCAGCATTCCTAAACACACATCTACGACAACATCTCCAATTCTTGAATTCTGGCTCTATGGCCTAGATGAACCAAAAAGCATTGCTCAAGAGCTCTGATACATTCAATGATCTGAGCAGTGGTTTAATGTATAGTGAGAAAAGTTCCATGGCTACATAGTGTGCACATGGGAGGCTGGTGGATGGATGTATTTCAATTCTTAGTTGTCCCTCTTTCTGTGTCTTAGTTTTCTTCTCTGTTAAGGGGCAATGATCATGGTGGCTCTCACATGCTACTGATGTGAGGATGTAATGATAGATGGTGGTGAAATACTTAGTAGAGGGTCTGGCACACAATAAGTGCTTCATGAGTGTTAAATCTTCTACTAGTGTTTGATATTCTCTTTTCCCTCTCTTCCTCTCTCTTTAAAATAAATCCATCTGGATTTTTAATATAAATTGAAATACCTCATCAGTACGGCTGTGATTATGGAAAAGCAGGGTGGAATAAGTCATACAGTGTTCATTGAGATTCCATGTAAGAGAGAGAGAGAAAGAGGGGAGAGAAGATGAAGAAAAAGAAGAAGAAGAAGAAGGAGGGGGGGGGAGGAGGAGATAAAAGGAGGCAGAGATGAAGAAGAGGAGGAAGAAGAGAAGGAGGAGGAAGAAGAAGAAGAAAGAGAAGAAAAGAAGAGAGAAGAAGAGGATGAGGAGGAGGGGAAAGAAGAAATTGGCTTGCTTTGTTCTTGTTTTCTATAATTGTACTCTACAGCAAAATTCCTTTTTTTCCTTCCACAGTTATTGAGTCAGTTCTATGTCCAGAACCTGTGACAAAGCCTTAATTTATAATGAAAAATCTGCTACAGTTTGTCTTTAAGAATCAGTCTGAAACATAGCTACAAAAATGGACTGATAGATATGATGAGGACACATAAGGAAGGCACATGAGCAATTCCTGGCCTGTCAGGTAACGTAGTTGCAGCTGAAATGGAGTCTGAGAATTGATGACTTTCAGCCAGGTAAATGAGTAGGTGGCAGAAAATGAATTAGGTTTTAGATGATTGGGTTTGCAAAGTTCAACAGAGAACATAACTTGCTTTGGAAGGGTGGAAGTAGTATGATGCAGTGAAGATTGGAACACAGGAGTGATGAGTGCTTGGGGATCAAAGCAGTGGCCATCTCAGGAAGATCTTATGAGACAGAGATAGAAGTTTGGAGTTTATACTGATAGCAAGAGAAGGTTTTCAGAGAAATCACTTGGTCAAATTGCCTCTTAAATTTGATAGATAACTCTTTGGTTCTCTGTAAAGAAGGGAGAATTATACAGGGAACATTTTGAAAATTGTGATGAAGGTTTAGCATAGCCCACACTTGGGACAAATGGTGGTTGGAAAGAAGCCAAGTATGTGAATCCAAGAGAAATCTATGAGGCAAAGTTAGTAGTATTCAAAATTATGTTGGTCACAGAAGTTGAAAAGAAGGAAGAATGACAGATGACCCAAAATATATACATATGTTTCTAAGACAAATTTAAGTACAGAAGAATTGAGGTATCATCTCTCTTTCGGGACTCATGATTAAGGAGAGTTGTTAAAATAGAGTATTCAGATAGTAATTTTCAGCACATGTGGTTTAATGTTGGAGATATGTTTATTAAAAACAGATTGCCTCAGATTATATAAGAATATCATAAATGGAAATCTTGAAATTCAACTATAGGACTTGAGATCCTCTCTTTTTTTAATTCTATATTGTGTGTTTTTCTCCCAGAACTGGAATACAACTTATTTGTTTTATTCAGACTGATGGTTATCTCAATATTGTGATGATCCTTGTAAATACCTAGAATTTTCTCCAGATTAAACAAAGCTCTAGTTAAACAATCTTGCATACTCCTTACTTTAAGTCAGCACTACATAAATGCCAATTCCTAAAATAATTTGCCATGTGAGGAGTCTTGACCTTACCTTGAAACCACAAAGGTAAGGTTTTTCTCTTTTTGTTTATTTTCAAACACTATCAAAATTTCTCTGAAAAGCGGAATTTTTAGTATTTGAAAATGCTTTGTTCAGGTATTTTACTTCATTTATTTAAGTGTGGCTGAATAATACTTCTTTTGATTTAGGAACAAATAACTCTGATCTTGCACTCTCCATGGCCCATAAAACTTCTGAACAGAGAATAAAGGAAATAAATGGTCATTCATCAAGTTACCTAGGGGAAAGGGAAGAGATTGCCAAATTACCTCTCCAGTCTGTGTTAACGCTGAATGTCCAAACTATGAACTTTTTAACTATGTTGCTATTCTTGTATTCAGATGTCATTTTTATATAATGACCTCTAACTATTTGAAAAATAAACCTGAATCCATAGACTTTGTGGAGGATAGAGGTAAAAAAAAAATAATTCAAATAGTATTTGCTAAAATAAGAGCATGTTTTTTCTGATGATAGGTGTGCCATTTTATTTCCCAAAATAAAGCCCCTGAGTACTGCCCTAGATTTTCCCAAAGCATATTCAACAAAGAACTCCTTAAGGCTCTACTGTGTGCCACACAGCAGAAGAATATAGGGTTAAATGATAGGGTTTTGTTATGGTTGGTCTATGTCCCCACCAAAATCTCACCTTGAATTGTAGGTTCCCTAATCCCTATGAGTCATGGAAGGGACTGAGTGCGAGGTGTTTGAATCATGGGACCGTTCTGGTGATAGTGAGTGAGTTCTCAGGAAATCTAATGGTTTTATAAAGGACTTTTCCAGTTTTGCTTGGCACTTCTTCTTCCTGCTGCCCTGTGAAGAAGGTGCCTTTCTTCCCCTTCACCTTCTGCCATGATTGTAAGTTTCCTGAGGCCGTCCTAGACATGCAGAACTGTTAGTTAATTAAACCTGTTTTCTTTATAAATTACCCAGGCTCAATTATGTCTTTATTAGTAGCATGAGATTGGACTAAAGAGTAAATTGTTACCAAGGGAGTGGGGTGCTGCTATGAGGATACCTGTAAATGGGCAAGCAACTTTGGAACTGGGTAACCGGAAGGGATTATAATAGTTTGGAGGGCTCAGAAGAAGATAGGAAAATGTGGGAATGTTTGGAACATCCTAAGGACTTGTTGAATGGCTTGACCAAAATACTCATAGTGATATGGACAATGAAGTCCAGGCTGAGGTGGTCTCAGATGGAGATGAAAAACTTGTTCAGAGCTGTAGCAAAGGTTACTCTTGCTGTTCTTTAGCAAAGAAACTAGGGGCATTTTGCCCCTGTCCTGGAGATTTGTGGAACTTTGAACTTGAGAGAGATGATTTAGGGTATCTGGTGGAAGAAATTTGTAAGTGACAAATCATTCAAGTGGAATCAGAGCATTAAAGTTTGGAAAATTTGTAGCCTAACAATACAATAGAAAATAAAAACCCATTTTCTGGGAAGAAATACAAGCCCACTGCAGAAATTTGCATAAGTAACGAGAAGTCAAATGTTAATCTCCAAGACAATGGGGAAAATGTCTCCGGGACTTGTCAGAGACCTTCCAGCAGCCCCTGTCATCACAGGCCAGAGGCCTAGAAGGGAAAAGTGGTTTATGGGGAAGGCCCAGGTCCCCTGTGCTCTGTACAGCCTCAAGACATGGTCTTGCATGCAGGTCCCAGGTGCTTCAACTCCAGCCATAGTTAAAAGGGGCCAATGTATAACTTAGGCCGTTGCTTTAGAGGGTTCAAGCCCCAAGCCTTGGCAGCTTCCATGTGGTGTTGAGCCTGTGGGTGCACGTAAGTCAAGAATTGAGGTTTAGGAACCTCCACCGAGATTTCAGAGGATGTATGGTAATGTCTGGATGTTTAGGCAGAAGTCTGCTAAAGGGGGCAGAGCCCTCATGGAGAATCTCTACTAGGGCATTGAGGAAGGAAAATGTGGGGTCAGAGCTCCCACACAGAGTCCCCACTGAGGTACTGCCTAGTGGATCTGTGAGAAGTGAGTCACTGTCCTCCAGACCCCAGAATGGTAGATCCACCCTCAGCTTGCACTGTAGGTATGGAAAAGCCACAAATACTCTATTTGAAAAATAAATCTTAACCTGTGTACTTTGTAGAGGATAGAGACATTCAACACAAACACTAAACACCAGACCATGAAAGCAGCTGGGAGGATGACTCCACCCTGCAAAGCCATAGGGGCAGAGCTGCCCAAGGCCATGGGAGCCCACCTCTTGCATCAACATGACCTAAGTGTGAGACATGGAGTCAAAGGAGATGATTTTGGAACTTTAGGATTTAATGATTGCCCCATTGGATTTCAGACTTGCATGGAGCCTGTAGCCCATATGTTTTGGCCAATTTTTCCCATTTGGAATGGGTGTATTTACCCAATCCCTGTACCCCCATGGTATCTAGAAAGTAACTAACTTGCTTTTGATTTTACAGGCTTATAGGCAGAAGTGACTAGTCTTGTCTCATAAGAAATTTTAGACTTGGACTTTTGGGTTAATGCTAGAATGAGCTAAGATTTTGGGGGACTGTTGGAAAGGCATGATTGTGTTTTCAAATGTGAAGACATGAGATTTGGGAGGGGTCAGTGGTGGAATGATATGGTTTGGCAGTGTCCCTACCCAAATCTCATCTTGAATTTCCGTTCCCATAATCCCCATGCGTCGCGGGAGGGAACTGGTGGGAGCTAACTGAATCACGGCAGTGATTACCACCATGCTATTCTTGTGATAGTGAGTTCCCATGAAATCTGATGGTTTTATAAGGGGCTTTCCCCCCTTTTCTTGGCACTTCTTCCTGTTGCCCTATGAAGAATTTGCCTTTCTTCCCCTCAGCTTCTGCCGTGATTGTGAGTTTCTGGAGGCCTTCCCACCCATGCAGAACTGTGAATCAATTAAACCTCATTTCTATATAAATTACCCAGTCTTGATAATTGTTCATAGTAGTGCAAGAGCAGACTAATGCAGATTTCTCAAGAATTTTTATTTTATTTATTTTTTAAGTTAGTGCCAATGGTAGTGTGATAAGATTCTATTGCAGCACTTTTTGAAACTTAATAGAGATACTATATGTGAAATAATAAAATCAGCAAGAGATATCACATGTGAAAATGCTCAGCATATTGTTTTGCACCTTGTATTAATAATATTAATAATAATAAATACTAATAGTTTTGTAATAACATATA
The DNA here is from genome assembly GCF_001698545.2 of Rhinopithecus bieti. NCBI lineage: Eukaryota > Metazoa > Chordata > Mammalia > Primates > Cercopithecidae > Rhinopithecus > Rhinopithecus bieti. Next base: position 1,422,877 of record NW_016809276.1, on the reverse strand, counting down.
TTGGAAACTGAACTGTGATTGTTAGTTTTATGTGTCAGTTGACTGGGCCGTGAGGTGCTCATATATTTGGTTAGACATTGAATGTGTCTGTGAGAGTAATTCTGGATAAGATGAACATTTGGGTCAGTAGACTGAGTAAAGAAGATTAACCTTTCTAACGCAGTGGACATCATCCAATTAGTCAAAAACTTCAATATAACAAAAGGACTGACCCTTTATCACTAGTAAGAAGGAACTCCTCTGCCTGACTACCTTTGAGCTGGGACATCTGTGGGTTTTTTCTATTTTGCTGTTTTGTTGTTGTTGTTTGTTTTCCTGCCTTCAGACTCAAACTGAACCATTGTCTCTTTCTGGGTGTTGAATCTGCCCATCTTTGGACTGGAATCACGCCAATGTTTTTCCTGGTTCTCAGCCTTTTGGACTAAGACTGAACTATACGTCAGATATCCTGGCTCTCCAGCTTACTGACTACTGATCTTGGGACTTTACAGCATCTACATTAGCCAATATCTTATAATAAATCTCTTTCTCTATATACATATACATCTTATTCATTCTGTTTCTTTGGAGAAACTAATATATTAATATATTGTAAGTACTTGGACAAACACTTCATAAGTATTTATTTAATTCTTAAAATTGGCAGTAAATAATGTAATAGTTTTCAAATTTATAGATGAGAAATCTGAAATGTAGGGTTTAAGTAATTTGTCCCACGCTACATAACTGATTTTTAACTCATACCCAATGGTTCAAATATTGCTGTGTTTGAACATTATGCTAGACACCTATTTATAAGCTGCAATACATATATGATATTTATCTTTAGCTTGTACTTACGAAGTGACAAAGACTCTTCTGAATATGGCTCCCCTCAATATGCAGTGATTAAATCTCTTTCCCAATTAGTGAACACTTTCAAATCCTAAGGCAATTGATGGCATACTGTTTATAGACAAGAAGTAAGTTAAACACACACACACACCCCAACCCACTAGGGCTGGTGAATGTGTCAGAAGGTTCTCTCTAACATGCAAGTGTATATAAACAGTCAGACTGTCAATATGAAACATTGTTGCAGTATTGCTAAATGATATTGTCTATTCAAGCTCTTAGAAAAATTGACTAACACTGGTTAATACTTTTGTATGTTAGATAGATACAGATATCTAGATGACAGATAAATCGATTGATCAGCCTGTTTTCCTCTCAGGAAATGTCCATCCAGGCTTTCTAAGGGTGGTCAGCTTACTACAGTTCCAGCTGAAAACTATTCACACGTGCATTCACTTATCCAATCAACATTGATTGGGCCTTTCCATGTTGCAATCACGTTTCTAGACACTGAGACACAGCAAGTGGTGTGCTGCTAAGTGTTTAACAGACAGTTCTCCAGGAAAAACATATTTGTAGCTTTTGTTGATTCTTGTAGCTTAATACCACCTAAAATGACCGATTTTAAGCTACTGGTGTGATGTCAGCTAGAACACAAAATTCCCAAAAGTTTAACAGTTCACTCTCATGACTCATACAAACCAGCCCCAGCACATGACTGACCCAGTGAGAACAAATCAGAGTCATTCTCTTCTGAATGAACAGCCTAATAGAGAAAAAAATAAGAACATGTCTGAATAAGGAGATAAGAAAATACCAGGCAGTAATAATTTATACAAGGTAGAAGGCATTGGAATGGTGATGATGAGAAGACATTCTCAGAACTGAAGATATTGAAAATTAATTTGGAAAAAGTGAAAGTTTGTTGTTCTGAAAATAAATTATTGTAGTGTACTTCCAGAAAGCAGTAATAGCTACTTGAGAGGTCCTATGACCCACTATAGTATTAAAAAAAGTAAAAGAAGAAAGAAAAGAAAGAAAACAAGAAAGCAAGAAAGAGAAAGAAAGAAAGAAAAGAAAAGAAGAAAAGAAAAGAGAAGAAAAGAAAAGAAAAGAAAAAGACAAGACAGGCCCATCTGGTTGGATGTGGATTTCACCCTTTTGCTCCAAGGGTACTTAATAGTTTCATTCTGGCTCTGTAGTTACTGATGTGTTTCTTCTTCTCTCCTTCATAATTCGTAAGTTCCTTGAAGGCATGGCTTAGCTGTGATTCAAGTGAGTTTACTCCTTTTTCTGGTAGAACATTTGACAAATATCTCCTGGATAATGAAATGCAGATTTTTTCACATTTAGTACATGTATCGCTAGGACTTGAGACTGTTTTTGGTGGTACCTAAACAGACATTGTGGATCAGCAAATTATGTTTTGAACTGAAATGGAGAAAGTTGGTTTGATGGAATGCCCATTGTAATTTATTTTCCATTCTTTGATTGAAGAATTGTTGACCATTGTTGAGTATTGATTTCCTATAGCTGTTCACCCTGGAACCCATTACCTAGAGTTGGCTGTGTGAGAAGCAGCTGAATGGCAAGTCAGAGTATACTTTTTGAAGTGGTTGGTCTTGTGGTTCAAACTGGATCCCATATTTTATATGGCTCTATGCTTTCTTCAATGACTATACATTGTCAATCATGTGATCCCTCTTTTTCCTGAGATTTAGCTATTCTTGTGCATGACAACTTAACAAAAGGGGAGCACACAAGGCTCCAAAGGTGAAATGTTTACTCCGCATAGCCTATATTTTAGATCATACCATTGCAAATACAGTGTCCAAATGGGGTGAATTCTGCCCATCTGATTGAGAGAAAGAGAGAGAGAGAGAAAGAGAGAGACTTAAGATTGTTAATTCTCTTGTCCTTTATAAGAAACTCAGTGGACAAAATCTCAGTTCAGAGCTCAGAGTTTTAATTTCAGTCCTTCTACACCTCAAGTTTCAGATCCTGCCTGTTTATTTTCCTGCCATTGTGCTTCAGTCCTTTTCTCATCTACAGTGGATAGAGTAATACTTTCTATAAGTAATATATTGGAGATTTTAAGTTGAAAAATTGTATAGCAAATATGCAAATAACTGAAACCTGAAAAAATCACAAAGTAGACATAATTTTTAGCTAAATATTAACATAAGGAACCAACATTTCAACCAGAAGTAGACATAATATAATTCTATAGCCAGATTGTACTTTCTCTTAGTATCTTAACACTATGTACTACTGGTAATGGCAGTGATGGTAACAGAAGTAGAATTAGCAGCACTATAGATGAGTGACCACGGCATCTAACATTTGTTTGTCATTACTATCAGTTATTATTAAGTATTACTAATTGATAATCCTGGCCCTGCCACATAGTAGCAGAGTCACTTTGTGTAACTTACATAATCTCTTTAAGCCCTAGTTATTCATCTATAAAATGGGCATAATAATAGTACTGGCTGTGTGTATGTGACTTGAGTATTCATTAGTTAGTACATGTAAATAGAACAGTTCTGTCACACAGGAAGTTTCCAATAAATGGTAACATCAATTAATAGGCTGAAGTAGTATCTCTACGAATGAATTTTTGATGCATATTATTTTATTTCCTTATCCAACTGCTAAAAATCAGAGTGACTATGTTAAAAAAAAAAAAAAAAAAAAACCTTGGATTTAAACTCAAATGTGTCTGAGCGCAAAGCCTGAGGGCTAAATCTTGAGCTCTTCTGGTTTATGAACTACAGGTTATTCTCCTTGGCTCTAAGTCTATAAGACCAAGGAAGAATGATTGAAAGCAAGAGTGATGGAGCTCCACTGAACTTTATATGTGACATAATTAGTGATCTTGGTACACCTTATTTGAAAGCTGTGGGCCAATACTACAAGGAAACACATATCTATGTTGACTACTCCATAATTGAATGCTTCTAAAGTTGACCCATTGTTAATTTAAAGATCTGCTTGGCAAAAAGAGAGCTCTGAGACAAGTCTTAAGCATCATGTCAGAGGGCATATTTCTGCATGAGTTCCCTCAACGGTTGATCTGTAGTTCTCATTCTGCTTCCCATGTTCTTGCCGAATGAGGTCTTATTTTTATAGTTACATAGTATGCTGTATTCTCCCATGGATGCTAAAAAAACATGATTTCTATTGTTGGCATTAAGCTATAATGCCATGTAAGCTATAATCGTGTAATTGGAAACAGCTGTGCACACAAGAAATATAATTTAAAGTAGTTTAATTAATACATCTTCATTGACAAATTTCACTCATAATACTGATAATATTGTATGATTCTATAATCAAAAAAGGGAGTTTCTGAATGCTGGCCATTTCCACATTATTTGGTCAACTTTTACTTTTCTAAAGAAAACTGAGAAGTATATATTGAGTGTAATTTTATCTGATCTTCCAATTCTTTTCCTGACTTCTTGCTGCAATTCCCTTCTCTCCTCAAAACCAGAGGCTAATAAAATTACGCTTCAAAATTTGTCTTCATGGTGCAGTGGATGTTGTTGCATGTACAGCCATCCCCATTTCAAATCTGAGGTGCTCATTCCCCCATCTTCCGTGTTGGGGCCACTCCTAAAATTGCTTTCAGCTGAAGAGAATTGCTTTATCCAAGGCCATGGCCCCTTTTTGATGGGCAGCCTGTACCCAGTGACTGGTCAATTGTGAGTATAAAGGCTCTCTTTGCTTGTCTTCATGTGGTCCCACTTGGAAGGGTCATGCCAGTAGTGGGAATGGCTGCAACCCTAGTTTCAACTGTATCACAGATCAGTTCTCCCTCTTGCCAGTCCAGCTTCCTTCACTCCCCTGTAGATGTACACCCTGAAGACACTGTCTGCTGTAGAACTCCACCATAGCATTTGGGTTGTTTGTTTGTTTTTTTGCTGTTGTTGTTGTTGAGACAGAGTCTTGCTTTGTCGCCCAGGCTGGAGTGCAGTGGCGCGTTCTCTGCTCTCTACAAGCTCCGCCTCCCGGGTTCACGCCATTCCCCGGCCTCAGCCTCCCGAGTAGTTGGGACTCCAGGTGCCCGCCACCACGCCTGGCTAATTTTTTTTTTTTTTTTTTTTTTTTGTATTTTTAGTATAGGCGGGATTTCACTGTGTTAGCCAGGACAGTCTCCATCTCCTGACCTCGTGATCCGCGTGCCTCCGCCTCCCGAAGTGCTGGGATTACAGGCATGAGCCACTGCACCTGGTCACAGCATTTGTTTTTTGAGGAACTCAACCCAAGATAGGTTTTAGACTAATTTCTACTTTATATTATTGCCCTTGCCTTAGCTTTTTGAGGCCTTTCTGTTTCTTTGCATCTCTGATGCTGACCCATTCTCTATTTAGTGCTTGCTTTTTGACTCTACCTTTTAAAATCTGCCTTTGGTTCTCATGAATTCTTGTGGACCCAACATAGTAAATGTTATTGTTTACAAAGTCCTTATTCTAAATTCAACCTATTAGTTTATATCAAACCTGGACAGTGATTTACTTTAATGAACCAACTTCTTTTTATTAACATTTAAAACATGCATACACACACACACATCACATCACACCCATTCCCACACAGTATATACACACCACAACATACATGCGCGCGCGCGCACACACACACACACACACACACACACACACTGTCCTACGTGGTTGAGTATTGCAGCATGATTTATTAAAAAGAAATCTTACTGTCTGAAAATTTGAATAACTTTAGAAGATAGCATTTTAATTTTTAGAAAATAAATGACAAAACACGTTATTTTTATTAGGCACATACTATATTCTAGATAACTGTCTCATACCTATTAATTAACTTACTCTTCATCCCTAGCTCCTCAAATATATATCATTATTTTTTCCTATTTTACACATAAAAATATTGAGAAAGTTATCTTGTTGCTGTATTTCACCAGAAGAAAAAGGCTATTCAGTATATTTTAACCTGTTTTTTTTTTAAATGAGATCATTTAAACATGGTAGCAACAGATTTTCTGTAAGACATTTGTCTCAAAATGCTGTTAAACTATTTTAAATTCTATAAAAAAATGATTAGTATACACTTTGCTGTAAAAAGTTCACATTATTGAAAACATATGCTTCTGAATGAGCATTTGTCAAGTAAGCCTTTATGTTTTTGATCTTTTACAATGCAAAGTATTTTTAATGAATGACAATATATCTGCATCATAAACTTTGTCATTAGCTAATACTACAGTTCAAATTCAATTATAATTTCCAATCAACGATCTGAAGTTAAAATGCTTATTCAAATACTAGGGAGATTACTATTCTGATATCCTTGACAACACCAGTACTCCAATTTAATACTCTCACTTAAAGGAAAATTTATTTTATTTAAACAGCAATATAGAATTTTTATATATCTGACTTTTTATTTTAATGTAAACAGTTACATTAATTGTTACATCCCAAGTCTTAATAGAGTACTATGAACATACTGGTTTTAGGTTGGATTTATACGGCAGTTGAGAAATTTTAATAAAATTTGTTATGATTTAAGAGTCAGGGAAAAGAAACAGTAATGGAAATCAGAATTTCTCTTGTCAATATTCTAACCTTAGCAGTTTTCTTTTCGTTTCAAGAAAATTCTATTCACCCCCAGAGATTCACCCCGACATTTTCTTCTGTAGTGCCGTAACTGGCACTGATTTGGATAGTATGATTGACGTTTCATCTATTCCCTGACAAGGGTGGCAGAGTCACATCTCAAGTACCTTTTGATGGTGACAAAATTAGCTAATATCACTGCATTCTGTTTTACTTCAATGCTTTTAAAGATGTTTCCAATCTAGACTTTGATGATGCATAGCCAAGGCGGTCACACACTGTGAATTTCTAGGTGAGGCTTTGATTTCACATATGCTTGCTCTTTGTTCTGGTATTAGGGAGACCACGGGTTTCAGTTTTTAATGGAGTCAACTCCAGCAGTTATGCACACTTTATACCTAACTGAAATTCTGAAGCGGAATTAGAAAGGACGTAAAGTAAAGGAAAAGGGTTTTTTAGAAATAAAAATGAGAAATTAGCTAAGAACAACATTTATTGATGTTCTTATGGGGTGATCCAATGGTAAAAAAAATTATGGTCACGGACTTGTAGATGAAATATTCCAGCCCTCATCATTATTAGAGGTAGGGAGTAATTTAGAAGGCTCAGCTATTATTTCATAATTCCAAAGGTGTATACACCAAACAGTATATGATAAAGCCTGAGTTCCACAGACTAAAGTGTGTGAAGATGTCTTTACCCAAAGTCATTGAGGACCTGTAAGATGACTATGACGCTGTTTCCCAACCACGGACATATAGGCTAAGAGGAGTGTTGAATCAGAATACAAGTGGTATTTCTAATATTCAATAGATAAAACTACACTTTTATGCATAGTGCCTGAAACAAATATTTTCCATTACTTAAGATAAATTGGAATGGAGGTTGGTTATCTCTAGATAGTATTTCTACCTAACATATATTAGTCTTGAGAACATCAAACTTAACAATTGAGACCAGATGGGTCAAAGGTAGATACTTACAGAGCCATTCACATTTTTTCTGTCCCACATATTGTAGTATGTTACGGGTTGAATTGTGTCCTTTCAATACTCATTTCATGAAATCCTAATCTTTAGTACTTTAGAAAATTACTTTATTTGGAAATAGGATGTTTACAGAAGTAACAACATTTAAATGAGGTCATTAGGATGTACTCTAATCCAACATGACTAGTGTCCTTATAAAAATGGGACATTTGAAAACAGAGACACAAATATAGGTACAAAAAGATGGCCGTGTGAGCGTGAAGGTGGCCATCTACCAGACGAGGAGAGAGGCCTGGAACAGATCCTTCCTTTGCAGACCTCTGAAGAAGCCAGCCCTGTTAAAACCTAGATTTCAGACATTTTAGCCCCCAGACCTATGAGATACTTGTTCATTCTATACAGTTTGTATTCTTGTGGCATGGCAGCCCTAGCAAACTAATACACATGTTGGTACCAAAAGGTACAATGCTGTTGCAACAAATACATAAATGTGCAGAAGTGTCTTTAGGGCGGGATAATTGACAGAAGTTGAAAGAGTTTTGGCATATCACACATAAAAAGCCTAGGTTGACTTCAATAAACTATTGATAGAAATGTGGATATTAAAGGGATGGTGATGAGGGCTCAGAAAGAATGAAAACAGAGCAGCCAAGCTCCATTAATGTGAGGAGCCAGGAAAACAGGCAGGAACTAATTAGCCTTGCACTGTTACTTTTCAGCACCACATTCCAAATTCTTCAGTACTGGACATTACATGGTAAGGTCCAACACAGTGTTTCCTCTCCCAGCTACCTCATGGGTTGAGTGGGGGATGGGAGGTGAAGGGGAGTAGTTCTTTGAGGAGTAATTTATAATGGCAGTTTCTTAGTGTTTAAAGCTCTTTACCATAGAGGGCATCTCTTACAAACCCATTAAATACTTGGGACTTTCTTGATCCATTATTTTTCGGTTTTCCTTATAAATACTACCTCATTAAACAGATCAAACTCCTTAAGGAAAATGAGCGCATACTCAAAACAAGACATTTAGAACAATAACCATTTTAAAACAAATAAGCATTCTGAATTAAGTATTTCACCAATTTAAAATTGTAGAGCCTATGGATAAAATATTCACCTATGTTAAATTAAACATTTAAGATGTCAGTAATATGAGGCAAGGGCAGAAAACGTTAAAAGATAAATCTTACATGTAAAATGTAATATAGATCAAGATATTAGAAACATATATTGAATTGAGGGAATATCTTCTGAGAAAATATCTCAGAAAAAGGCAAGGCCAAAAAATGTATTACTTTTTCTTCTTTTGAGATGGAGTCTTGCTCTGTCACCCAAGCTGGAGTACAGTGGTGAGATCTCAGCTCACTGTGAACTCTGCCTCCGGGGTTCAAGTGATTCTCCTATCTCAACCTCCCAAGTAGCTGAAATTATAGGCGTGTGACACCACATATGGCTATTTTTTTTTTTTGTATTTTTAGTTGAGACAGGGTTTCACCATGTTGGCCAGGCTGATCTTAAACTCCTGACCTCAAGTGATACACCTGTCTCAGCCTCCTAAAGTGCTGGGATGACAGGCACAAGCCACTGAGCCCAGGCAAAATGTATTAATTTGAGAGAATATCTTCTGAGAAATCTCTCCAAAAGAAAATATGAAGAATATATTAAAAGAAAACTTAGAGGTACAGAAACAGAAATATAACCTCTCTCATCCAAAGAATGTGATTCAAAGAAAAAGAGCACGGAGGAAAATTAAAATGAAGAAAAGAAACATTTAAATAAATAATTTAATTACTTTTTTAGAGTTCTAATATTAAGAAATAAAAGGCAACTCAAATTGAAATGTCTTGTCAAGAACCGAGGAAGTGATAAGGAAAATGCCCATACCTAGACCTACTTCAGAGTGAAATTCAAGAATATTAAAAAAATTATGTGCATGTTACAATTTTTATGGAAAAAATATGTGCAAAACAACAAGATTAAGGCTAAAATAATTTCTAACAATATTGAACACAATAAAGCAACAGATAATTATTTTCAACAAATTAGAGGAAAAGAAGGGATGTGTTAACCCACATGGTCATGCAATTGAAGTCACGTTAAAAATATTTACAGCCAGATAAAGTCTCAGAAGTTTTGTCACATGAAAACTGTGTTAGTTCATTCTTGCACTGCTATAAAGAAATACCTAAGACTAGGTAATTTATAAAGCCAATTAAAATTTAATTGGTTGATGATTCTGCACCTGTTACAGGAAGTATAGCTGGGGAGGCCTCAGGGAACTTTCAATCATGATGGAAGGCCAAGGGGAAGCAGACACGTCTTACATGGCTAGAGAAAAAGGAGAAGAGAGTGAGTGGGGAGGTGCTACACACTTTTACTAACCCGACCTCATGATAACTCACTATCAGGAAAACAGCACCAAAGGGGATATCAATCACCTCCCACAAAGCCCCTCTTCCAACACTGGGGATTACAATTTGACATGAGATTTGGGCAGAGAGACCCAAATTCAGATGATATCAGATTACAATGGTCAAAAGTATTTTATAGAGTAATAAAATAGGATGACACAGAAATTAAAAAGATGCTGCCAGAGATATATGAAGTGAAGATGCCCAAATAACTCAATAAAGTTTGTAAACCAACAGACATAAGAAGAGACTGTATCTTTAATAGACTAGAAAATAAATTAGTACTTTTTTTCTAGGAAGAGTCAGATGATAAATATTTAGGCTTTAGGAAGCAAATAGAATATATACAACTTCTATTGATCTATTAAAATAAACATTTTTTTTTTTTTTTTTTTTTGGAGACAGAGTCTCGCTCTATCGCCCAGGCTGGAGTACAGTGGCACAATCTCGGCTCACTGCAAGCTCTGCCTCCCGGGTTCACGCCATTCTCCTGCCTCAGCCTCCCGTGTAGCTGGGACTACAGGCGCCCGCCACCACGCCTGGCTAATTTTTTGTATTTTTAGTAGAGACGGGGTTTCACCATGTTAGCCAGGATAGTCTCGATCTCCTGACCTCGTGATCTGCCCGTCTTGGCCTCCTAAAATGCTGGGATTACAGGCGTGAGCCACCGCGCCCGGCCTAAAATAAACAATTTTTAAAAACAACTATATTGTCTTTGTTGAAACTACTCAACCTCTGCCACAGTAACAAGAAAGTAATCATAGACAATTTTTAAATAAATTGTCTAGCTATTTTGATAAGCCTTTACAAAAACTCACAGCAGTCAGGGTTTGACTCAGGCTATTGGTTTCCTAATTTCTGGTCTCAAAGATGTCATCAGAATGAGAGTTGAAAATGTGAGTATAACATGAAATCTTACATTGTTATAAAATTACTTTCTTACTACTAAAGAGTGTGAATATCCATTTACACGTGATAAAATTAAGAGAAAAAATTTTACATATTGAAGTAATAAGTTAATTTCAAATTATTAATAATTGAATATAAATGGACTAAGTGCAATGAATATATATGGACTAAACTCAGAAGTTAAAAGAGAAAGATATTAGGAAAAAAATCTCAATATACAATATATACTAAATAAATAAGAAAAACATAGGGAATCATAGCAAAGAATACTTGTAACTTTATTAATATCACATAAAATGAACTTCAGACAAATGTACAATATGTAAATATCATAATGTAACAAATATTCTGAACAAGGCAATCAATAACTTTAATAATATGAACAGAGTAGTGCTTTCTGTTTCTCAAGTTCTCATGTTTCCTTGAAATATTAACCAAAAAAAAAGGTAACTTTTCCCCCAATTATCTATCACTGGATATTAAATCACTCAAATTCAAAGGTTAAAAGAACAATAATTGTATTATCTCTCATGATGCTAGAGTTGGTACCGAGGGCTGGAACCATGTAAAGGCTTACTCATTAGCATTTGTGGCACTTGCACTGGGAAAATTCAACAACTATGAGCTAGAACAATAGTGGCTCTATAAACTTCTCCATCTCCATGTAATCTCGCCATGTGGTATTTCCATCATGGAGGCTCAGAATAACTGGACTCCTTTCTTGATAACTCAAGGTCCAAAGATTTGTGTCCACAGAGACAAAAAGAGGCAGTCAGAAGTTGTATTGATGATTATGATGTAATCTTGAAAGTCACAAAGACTATGCCCTTTATGTTCTCTTCTCCAAGGTCGTCACAAAGGCCTGCCAAGGTACACTTACGAGTGAAGTGTCCAAGAATTTATAAGCGTGTTTTAAAAGCACCATAATGTTCTAGGTCATAAAGAAAATTCTAGTACATTTCATTGAATGGATAAACAAACTGATCTTGGAACATGAATAATTAATATTTGAATAAGTCATATATTCACAGTATTAACATTAAAAATAACAATAATTTATTTTCAAATGATGTAGAGAATCTATGCCTGATAAAATTAATTTATTATTAGTGGGGGAGGAGTGGCAGACAAAGCAAACTGCTTGGTAAAGGAAGAATAGAGTTTCCTTAATCTGACAAAGAAATTAAAAAAAATGAAGATTAAGTGTAATCTCAAACAAAAAATTATTAGGAATATTGCCTATAAAATCGGAAATGAGTCAGGGTGCCAGCATAATACTTGTATTTACCATTTATCTGTAATTAAATTAAGGTAAAAAAACTCAATGTTTGAGGTTGGAAAAAACATAAAACTGTTAATACAGGAGTTATTAAGAAATTATTTTTAGGCAGCCAGAAAGGGTGAAAGTACTCAGTGGAAATTTCCTTTAATAAAAAGCAGCTGCCAGACCATTTCTTCTCTTACAAAAAGCAGCCTGAAATGTCAGGCACAGATATGCAGACTAGAAGCTTTTATATGTAAATGCCGTCAGCTGCACCTGGAAACCAGGTGCCTTCAATATGGCATCTCTCGCCCTCTTTTCCTTGTCACCACATGTGCAGGTGTCATGACACCCTCCAGGTAAAACCACATGTACTGGCATCATGGCAACCAGCCAGGTAGAAGCCATATTTGCATCACAAAAGACAAGGGTGCGAGGGTCAGTCTTTTCACGGGCTATGTAAATGGCACACCTGGTCAAACCAATCTCCTGGGCTCTATGTAAATCAGTTACCTCCTCCTCAAGCCTCTGTACAAAACCGACTGCATTCTGCTGCAAACCAGAGACCCTCTATTGGACAACCCACTGTCTCAGCGTGAGGAAGCTTTTTCTCTCTATAGTCTTTTTCTTTTAAACTCTGCTTCTAAACCCACTCTTCATGTGTCTCCGTGTCCTGAATTCTTTCTCGACTGAGACCAAGAACCAGAATATCTACCCCAGACAACACAGCCATTTCACTATAATTATTTACAGAAGATATGATTATTTATGTAGGGACTACAAGAGATATTCAGAGTAATTGTAAAAAGTAATAGGAAATGTGGATAGGGTAGGTGGGCATCATACTAACATGATGGAAGTGGTTGAATTTCTATCAAAGAGCTAGAAATGATTACAAAATACAACTATAAGACAGAATGTATGACAGCACCAGAGGATATCAAATGCAAAATAAATATAACAAAGAGGTATAGTACCTCTATAGATAAATGTGTAACATTATATTCAAAAGATCTGAATAAATGAGAAAATAATACTATGTACATGGGCAGGAAGTTTCTAGCATAAGGGTCTCTATTTTACAGAATTAATCCCACAAATTCAGTGTCATTTCAATTAAAATACATTGTGGCTTTATGATGTTACTTGACTCTGAAGTGTAAATGGAGAAGTAAAATAATAATATCAAGATGTTTCTGAAGAGGGTAAGGGATTGATCAGCATCAAGGAAAGCTTTGCTACACCTTGGTAAGAATTTGGAGTACTGTATTTTTGTGATTATTTTGCAATGAGTATACATTTTGGGCTCATTTTGGGGTTGCAAGGAGTTATCTGTTCTTTCTAGTTATTTTGTAAATGAGGCAAGAATAGACAGAAAGTAACCAAAGACTCCAGCAATTACAGAGGCAATGGTGAGAACTGGTCAAATCTGACATATGATTTGCAAGTGGGTTTACTGATGTTTTGGATATGAGATGTGAAGAAAACAGAGGAAACCATCATACATTGTCAGTTTGGGTCCTGAGCAACTGGGTGAGTAATGATGTCATTTTTTGAAATAGAGAACGTTGGGAGAGGGCAGGAATTTGGAAAAGGATGAACAGTTCTCTTTTGGCCATATTGAGATTTCCAGTAGATAAGAAACAAGAAACCAGGCAATTAGATATATGAACCTAGAACTTAGGGGAGAAGTAGGGGATAGGGTTTACATTTGATAGTCACCTGGGTCCTGTTTATCAACCAGCTGTGCTAGTGCTGTACAGGCAGAAGGTGAGGTTCTAGCTCCTCTCTCTAGAACTGACCACCTCCCCATCTAGTGCATGTATCTGTCAGGGCTTGCCTCTAGAGAACCCGAGAGAATAAAAAGGTATTAAATATCCAGATTATTAAAAATACAACCCTTTAGCCTAACAAACAACATCGTCTAATTTCTACTGGGTTTGCATTAGAATTATGCCATGAGGAAACATCCGTCTATAAAGTTTTGATATTTTGTTCTTTTGGTTACTTCCAAATCTTTCCTTAAAAATTGAGTCCTTATCCAACTTTATCTCTTTGGAAGAATGATGATCAGAAAATCACAGGTTCATTCTCAATTTAAGTTACAATTTCGCTAGACTTAACGCAGTTTTAAGTGGGATGATTTGTGCTCTCAATTAGCTGTGTCTAAAATATTCTTCTGCCACCAAAATGATTCCTAGAATATTTACATTTAATATACTTTTTAATAGGTTCCAAATCACAGAATATTAAATGTGTAAACTTCTTGGAAAATAAATAACATTACTAAAATGGAAAGTGTATACACTTTAATTGCATTATCTAATTTCTTTTAAATATGTTTTAGGAGAGAATGTTTAACCTAAAATTATACAGTGGTGCCTGCATCCCTGTATCTAACAGGATGTGTCTCAAATTTATCTTAAGAATATAGAAAAGCTGCTTAGAAAACAAACAAATAAACAAACAACAACAAAAAAATCTGTGCATAGTAATCCTGATACAGATTTTTTTTAAAAAATCTATATTTCTCACATATTTTCTGCAGTTGTGTTTACAAAGTATCACTAGTTCTATGCCCTTGAATAGATTTCATTTCTCACCAGATCAGATTTCCACATACATAAACTTGGAAATGACAGTGTCTGCTTTTTCAATTCTGTCTTAGTCATATAGGTTGAGAATGGTGAGAAGAGCTGGGTGTGGTGGCTCATGCCTGTAGTCCCAGCACTTTAGGAGGCATAGGTGGATGGATTGCATGAGTCCAGGAGTTCGAGACCAGCCTGGGCAAAGTGGCAAAACCCTGTCTCTACAAAAAATACCAAAAAATCAGCCGGGTATGGTGGTGAATTCCTGTGGTCTCAACTCTTCAGGAGGCTGAAGTGGGAGAATCACCTGAGCCCGGCAGGCAAAGGCTGCAGCGAGTCACTATCTCACCACTGCACTCCATCCTGGGTGACAGAGTGAGACCGTATCTCTCTCTCTGTCTCTCTCTCTCTCTCTCTCACACGCACACACACACACACACACACACACACACACAAGGAAGAGTGAGTGGTGAGAAGAGAAACTAGAAACTTATTCTTTCCAATACACACACTGTTTAATATTGGATTAAGTTAATAAATAATTCAGAAATTTATAGAAAGTGGGAGGCCTCCTAGCATAAGGATCACATCCAGCATACCTAATGTTGGCTTCCTTGATTCCTAATTGCTGAACAAGAGGGCTCCTGATGACCCTGATAATGGGACATCTTTGTAGTTCATCTTCGATTTCTTGTTTAGTCACAGTCCTTCCTTCACTTGGAACTTTTCATCATCACCCAAGAAGCAATTATACAAGAACTTACTCCTCCTGCCTATTAAAACACATTCAGCAGTAGTTAAGCTGTGTTTTGTGGGAAGAAGAGCAAGTCGCTGTGCAGGTGTCCTGGGATGTCACACTGCTTTAATAATGTTGGTGAGCCAGAAAACTTGAGGCCATGAAGAGTTTGTTTGAATTGTTTTAGTCCTTAAACAATGCACTTCAGGGAATTTGACTCAAAAGTTTGAATAGATGTATGTTATGCAGAGTGAATGGTGAGGCGTAGTACACAAAGGTCAACGTGAAGTGAGACTGTCGAGTCAATTTCCTCATGCTTATAATTATTGTTGGGGTTGATAATAATTTGCAAATGATGTTAAGTACAGTTATTTCTTCCATCTCCAGGTGAATATTTAGGTTTGTTCTTCATGGCACATGTATTTATGACTGGTGAAAAGTACAATTAAAGGTCAGTAGATGTATTTGTAGCAGTAAGGTAATGCCTGCCTAAGCTTCACGTTTACTGTGAACAGGTAAATGGCTGCATAAATAAATGGCTGATTTTAATGAAAATGTAAATGAGTTTACATATATAGTTAATATTGTTAAACTAAAGATTTTCCACAGTTTATCAGTCACAGCTTCAATAAATGAAATCACTTAATTGGTACATGTGTCTTATTTTTCTTTTAAAAATAGGCTCATGAGGACTTTAAAAAATATAAAGTGAAAAGAGATAATCATTTTATTCATTAAGGAGTGGGAAGTGTTTAGGAATTTCACTATATATTCCAAAGGGAGATGCTGGCATTAATGAATTCATTAGTTGTACATATTTAATTACTTTTACTATACATTTTATTCACGTTCTAAAATTATTTTTCTGGTTATGATATAAGAAGTGTTTAAGGATTTCAGGGTATATCTTAAGAAGTGACATTGGCATAAATAGAAGCAATATTTTTGAAAATCGTTATTGTTGTTCTAAAATGATGGTAATCTAATGTAAAGTTACGAACAGAAAAAAAATAAAAATAGAAAGCAGAAATAAAAACACTACAACCGAATTCCCCAGGGAGAATACTACATGAATTAGTGCATTGTCCAAAGGTCTTCATTTGTGTCTGTGTCAGTCTGTCTTTTCCTGTCAGTCTGTCCATATCTGACACTCTGCTGCCTTCCCCTCTTATATCTGTCTGTATCTCACTTTGCGTATGTCTTATCTACCTGATTGCCTGACCTTGTATCTCTCTTTCTTGCTTTCTTTCTCTGCCCCTTTCTCTTTCTCTTTTAAATGTATGCTTATATGTGCAAGTAAAGTTACAATTATATATATTTTAGCAACTTTCATTTTTTATTTAACAATATTGCATAGACCTATGTAAAATATTTACTGAAAGTATTTCTGCCTTTATCCATGGGAGATACATTTAAACAGCTGTAGTGGATGTCTGAAACGTCAAACCTTATATATACGGTGCTTCTTCATGTATATACATAAGATGATAAAGTTTAATTTATAAATTACACGTGGGAAGAGATCAATAACAATAATTATAAAATATAACAATTATAACAATATACTGTAATCAAAATTATGTGAATGTGGCCTCTCGCTCTTTTTCAAAGTACCTTATGGTACTGGACTTACCTATTTTTAGACCTCAGCTGACTGCAAGTAACTTAAAGTGTGGAAAGCAAAATTGCAGATAAGAGGGGACCGCTGTATATGTAAATTATCACTAGAAATTGAACAAATGCTGACTATTTTAGAAAAGACATGTATCAGCAACACATTATACACATATAGAAAGCCATAGAAAACATATGAGGACTGCACACCTCAGTGCTTTATCAAATGCAAAGATATTCTACCGACAATTCAGACATTTAAGTAATCACATGCAAATATGGAATTGATAGTTTCTGAATACCCCAACCCAACATGCATGGCACTGCATCTCATTGTAGTTGTATTGATAATAGGGTGTTTTCCTGATTATTAGGAGAGTTGAGAATCTTCCAACACATACTACTATTCAATTGTCATCTTCCATGAATTCCCTTTTTATTTGTTTACAACAACATTTTTTAGAATTTCTTTCTATAGTGATTTTTACAGACAATTGTTAATTAAATTTACCAAAGAATGTTGACAGTTTTTGTCATTGGTGCTTTAAAGGGAGGCCTTCTGGGTGGTAACTTCTATTTCTCCTCCTCTTCCTCCTCCTTTTTCACCTTCTTCATCTTTTGTCTCCACCTTCTTTCTCTTCTCCTCTTCCTCTTACTCCATTTCTACTCCCCCTTCTTCTCAGAAATCCCCAAATTTTACCTTCATTTTTTCTTGCACCTTACATTTTAACTTTATAGTTGTATTCTACAGTTTTATTAGTATGTATTTGGATGCACACAATATAGTATTAATCCTCTTTAGACTCATAGTGTCATTTCAATTCAATCCGGCGTGTTTTTCTTCATTTCTGAAAAAAAAAATCAGCTTTTTAAATATTACGCCTTTTAATTTCCTCTGTTCTTTTCTCAAATAATATAATTCTGCAGTAACATCTCAATCTCTCCTCCATGTGTCCTTAATTTTAGTCCTGCATAGTGGACTCTGTGTTTGCTTTTCACCAATTCTATCCTCTGCTCTGTGCAATATCAACATTGTTTTTGCCTTTTATTTCAATTACTGTATTCAACATTTAGAGCATTTTGTTTTTGTCTTTTTCATATCTTCATATATTCATGTTCTTTTCTACTGTTCTTTTGTGGTTTCTTTCTTTCTTTTTTTTTGATTAAATTACCTCTCCCTTTCTCTGAAGATTTGGGACATCGTTAATTTTAAGTTATTTTATGTCTGTTTTTGATGGATTCATTTGTTTCCTCATGTATTTAATGTTTGTGATTCTTTACATATGTTGACTTAATATTTGTGATCTTTATGTTAGTATGGTTTATATTTTTTGTAGGCTTATGTTGACTAAGACTCAAGCAGTTTCTCTCTCTCTCTCTGTCTCTCTCTCTCTCTTTCTATCCTCATTATCTCCTAGGGGTTTTGTCAGGGCATCGATCTTCCTCCTTCCCCCTCCCCTTTGTGGCAGTCCTGCTTCTGAGGTCAGAATCATGGCATTTCCACTCCTCTTTGATAATGGGGATGTGACATAGGCTGTCACTCTGCCCATGCGGATTGATCAGTTCCTGGCTGTGAGGCTGCTTGTGCTTTCCATCCTCTTTTTTTCTACATTACATTAGCCAAAGCTGCAGCAAATTGCAGCTTTCATCAGCATCTGTTCAGGGTCAGAGATGTGCCTTTCCAGCCTGTGGTCTCAAGTCATAAAGTCTGACTCCAAACCCAGCCATGTGTTGGTCTCTTTATTCCCTATTGCTTGACAAAAACCAACGGTCTCTGCCATAAATGTTTGCTTCTGAACCAGGAGCCATGCAAGACCCCAGAATTAGCTCTGCTTGCCTTATTACATTTCTTGCCTTACTGCCTTTCTGTTCTAATCTGCTCTGTGGAAGTGGTTTTTGTTTTTTCTCTTGTTGAATGCTACAATGTCTTTTCAAATTTCTGTTTCATAGTTTATATAAAATTGCTAGGATGTGTTTAGTGCTGGCTGCAGTATGGGGATTTAAAATCTGAATTTAGAATGTTTTTCTGGCTGTAATTTAGGAATGCCCTTTGAATGCACTTATAATAATGTCATTGCTTCCATTATTTTTCTATTGTTTCACGTATTTGAAGTGAAACTTTCTACATTAAAATAGTAAAAGTTTCTTTGTTGTGTGTGTTTTATCCTAACTATATCTTATGTAAAAGGATTTAAAGACATGCAGCTTTTAAAATTTTAAATGCTTTTAATGTTGTCAGACACCAATTTTACTTTTATAATTTATTGGCTTGATGATTTGCATAGAAAAACTTATTTGCAGGAAAATAAGAAGATAAGACTTCTTCTAGTTTGTTTGTTCAAATAATTTATTTTGATAAATAAAAGAGTGACACAAGAATTCTCTCTCCCTATGAGGGTTTACCAGTATACCAACATAATTTTTAGTAATTCATTATTTCTCCCTTTTTTTAAAGTGAGAAATAGCATTTTCTCATGTGCTAAGTTTGCATACATATTTGTTGAATTTTTGGACTTTATTATCTTCTTTCGATTGACCTATTGTGTACTTTTTGGTGCTATAGCTTTATAACTTATTAAAATATTTAAAATATCTGGTAATGCCTTGTTATTCTGTTCCTTCATTCTTTTTTTCTTCCTAGCTAGTTCTACAATTTTGACCTTTTAAATAATTTTTTAAATTTAGATTAATTTTTCATGTTTCCCCTGCAAACGTTTTTATACTATTGTTAAAGCAATGTAAGCAGCAGACCGTTAACCTGCTTTTGTTTCTGTACCAGAACTCTTACACAAATATATGTGAATTTAACTTACAAACATTTATTGTAACTGACTTGAAAACAAAACAAAAGGCAAAGAAAGAGTTTCAGTCAATCATGAACAGTCAGCTAACTACAAAAAGAAACCTCCCATCAGACCATAGCCAAATGGGGCAAATGCATCACGACACTATATTCAAATAAGGGAAAAGCCTAGCTATAGTCAATCAAGTAATTTCTTGCCTTTGCTTCCATGTTCAGTCTACTAAGGCTCACTGCTTATGTTACTGGTACAAAGCTCTCTGAACTTCTTCTGGTTCTGACTGCTGCCCAATTCATGAGTTGTTCCTTACTCAAATACATTGTTGAATGTATTTTTCTAAAGTTTTTCTTTCAATAAAATTCATGACAAATTCATTTAATGTACATATCAGTGCAAGAATTCATAAGTTGAGTATCCTTATACACATTTTAGATCCCTCTGTAACCAAGTTGATCTTTATGCTCTTCGCTACATAAAGACTATATGCAATTCTTGAGGTTAGCAATTAATTATTGAATGATCTTTATCATTATGAGGATTTTATTTCTTCTTTTATATTTTTAGCCAGCTGTGATTTATGCATAAAGAAACCATTGGTTTATTTCACTCATTTAATAGTCAACAACATCAGTGCATTCTCTTAATATTTCAATTTTTAAAAAATTTATTACCCATGTATTTTCCAATAATACATTTCTATAATTTCAAAATGATTATAAACATGCCCACTTTTTTCCCAAAATATGCCAATTAGATTTCTTTCTCTTTCCTATTTTCTTCTCTAGTCCTTTCAAACTAGTGTTTACCACTGTGGTTATTATGAACACTTGCATCTTTATTTTACCATAATAAAATATTTTAACATTTCACAATCATGCATGATGCAGATTATTGACCTTTAAATTTTTAAAAAGTTTTAATTCCTATTAAGATGACGATATTATAAAATCTACCAAAACCACATCATTTTTACAGTTTTGAATTAAACCTCAATTGGCCATGATATATTACTCTATTATGGGATTCAATATGCTAACAGGTTATTTTTCATTTCCTGTTCAGAGATGAGATTGGAATCTAGTGTTTTTACTTTTGTGTTATATTTAGCAGGCATTGGTGTTTGTGAGAATACACCATTTGAGAAATATTATTTCTGCTGCCCTACATGGGAATAGAGTTTAATTTTGAAAATGACTTTATTCGGAATGAAATTATACAAAATTGAGACCCACTGGTTTGATTTTAGAGTTATTCATGAAATAATTCCAAATAAATGTAGAATGTGAGGGAAAAGGAAATTGCTGCACAGAAAACTTTAATTAATTATAACTCAATAACAGATATTTACTATGAGTGTTTTATATACCAAACACTATTCTAGGATATGGGAATAGAAAGAAAATAGTATTTTTGGACAGGCGGTTCCAGCTTTTAAGAAGCTTACATTCTAGTGAGGGGCAGTGAGAGTAAACAAGTAGACTGATACCACTATTTTAAAGTTACTGTATTTATATATAAACTCTTAAGATAGAAAATGAGCCAAGTTAGGTGAGTCAAAGGGAATGAAAGGTGAAAAATGAAGGATGACATCCATTAAGCTGTTCAGGAGAGGCCTCCAGAGGTGATATTTGAGCTGATATATCCAAAGCACAAAACAAAATTACTCAAATGGTATTTTATGAAATAAAAGGACAAACAGGGCACTTAAAATTATCTCTCCTTTCTGTCTTTGGCACACACAATAAATTTTAAGTTTCTTTAGTAATAAATATTTAAAAAGATTTTCATGTATGAGACACAAAGATATGAATGTTTCTGGTATTTACACCCGAATCTGTGCATGCAAGAAGCAGAAGCCATCAGAGTGAGTCCCTTGGCAAAGTTTACACATATTTCAGCAACGCAGCTATGACTCAATATATTTAGAGACTCATCTCTGGATATTACTCCTACAGTTTATGAGACATAAGAAATTGTGCTTCGCTATTTTGTATTCATACTGGATTGGGACTGCACATTAGCTTGACAACAAGCCCAATTTGCCAATCTTGGCTCTGAGTGACTAATTTTAGATGTTCACAAATGTTAGCGATGTTGCATCCAAACAATAATAGTTTACATAATTGTTCTGGCATCACAGTATAAAATGGGATGCTTCTTCCCACTCCAGGTACCAAAAGAATGATTTGTAAAAGCTTTTAGGAATACCTCAATAAGGAATCTTCCCCTCGAAAATAAAAATAATAATAATAATCATAAAATAATTCTAATTATAAGCTCTTGAAGGGAAGAGTTTGTGTTTTCTCATTTATTTTTTAACCCTTAGTTTTAACCTGGCCTATTGTTTGGAGTTCTCAGTAAATATGTGTTCAGTGAATGAAATATTCTAATTCTATGTTTAATAGCAATTGAATTTGTTGAGAAGTTACTGTACCCTGCAGAGTAAGCTTTGTTTAATATACCGCAGAGTAATCTAATGAATACATATTTATTCAGATTACAAATAAAGCAATTTAGGACTACAGGGAGAGAGATCTGGTTTTTAACTATCTGAATATTGCAACTAGAATAGCTTTGGTGAATTCCTTTGCTAGGAGGGGCATTGCAAGTGAGTCAACCAGTATTTAAAAAACATTAATCATAGATCTTGCTCTAGGAGTTGTGGATACAGCAATGAGGGCTAATAGGTCCTTGCCCTCAAGTAACTTCCTCATATTCTAATGTCCTCATTGTCTCATATTCTCTTTTCTCTCTTGTTCAATATTTACAGCTTTAAAAATATTTCCAATCTAGTCTTCTTTCTCTGCCTGGTGTAATTACTTCTTCTTTTAAAGATAGAGGGATACTTTCAGGAATCTGAGTTGAAGCATGCTAAATATATAAATAATTGCAGATATCTCATTTTCTTTTCCAGCTACTAGTCATAGTTTAATCTTTAATATAGAGAGATATTTTCAATAGAACATAAAGTATTTAAAACCATTTATCTGTTGCTTAGACAATAGCATTCTTTTGTAGTACTAGAGCTTCTGGGGAGACAGAAATCACTACCGAATGGATGATTTATGCAAACCCTCGGAGTGAAATGACCTATGCTTATGCAATCTGTCAAAAAGTTCTGATGTGAGAGATTCTGATGACCTTAGTAGAGTGTGAAGAAAAGGAGAATAGAGCTGAGAATTTTCTTCTAAGTAAAGATAACATGGAAGCTACAATTCTGTAAGTCCCTCCTTTGTGGTTTCCTGGATCCCCCTCTCATATTCCTGTCCTGTTGTGGTAATCATCAGTGACAGCTTGTGATAGTTCATTGTCTTGTGGTGATAATTCTTTTTAATTGATTCTTATTTATTACTCATAGGCTTTAGAAATACTAAATCCTCAGTCAGGTAATAAATTTTTGTTAATAATGACAGTAACAAATAGAACAGTTCAACTCTCTTAAAATTAGCTTTCTGAAAACATCTGATTGTCTTGAGCAATAGTATCATCCATTATCCAAACACCCACCTATTCATTTTCTTATTCTTCCTTTAAACAAATATTTAACTTCCTATCAAGCACTGGAAGTTGTGTAAATAGTTCAAGGTTCCCTACAGAATTGATTGTTCATTAGTATGTATTAAGAATTTTGAAAGGGAACAATCCAAATTTGTATGTGTACCTTTATGTACCTCATAAATAAATAAATTATCTTCACTTTATCAAACTTATTTGCCTATTGTGCTCTTCCACAATCCATTTTGCTAATGTGCCATGGGCTTGGACTATGTTAAAATTTGTTCATACAAGTACATTGTGCATTTGAAGGCAATTCCTTTCAAATTATCACTTATCATTATGGAAAACTACAACCCAAGATGCATTCATACAGAGAGTATTTAGGAAATACATCTGTTTTGAGTCTCTTGAAACTGTTAGATATTGCTAGTGTGGCTTCTTAGATTTGTTTGCTAAATTAACCAGGTATAGTAATGAGAACAATAGACTGAGTGAAAAGTGTGTGGCAATTAATTTCCAGACATCTGGGAATCATCCACTAGTTTGCAAGCATCCTGAGGGAAGAAACACTGCCTTATTCAAAGGTATGTACTTCCAGGGCAGGTATGGTGCTGAAGATTATTTGCTGAATTGAAATCTATTGAAGAAAATTGCTATGTATCTCACTGGGTTTGTCTCTACGTAAAATGAAAACACTATTCTCAATGGCCAGAAACGTATTATCTCATTGCCCTGCTGACCAATCTGACTTCTAATCTCCTAAAGCCAGACCTTGAGTTTAAATGATTATGAAAATAATTATAAGTGGCTATTCATTTACTTCCTTAGATAACACCAAACATAATTATGTGTGGGAAATTTAATACACACAATTGCATCCTTGAGTTTTCAGTTTTACATTCCCGCTAATTTTATTCTAGTTGTCATGCCCGTGCTCTTTCCTCAATGTTTTAGAGAAAACGTCATGAAATCACAACAAAGAGAACTTTTTTTTCCTTAGAGGAAAATTGTTCTCATGCCCAAAGGTCCCAAGCCCAATGCAGATATAAATCATTTCAGGCTTCGAGAGCACAGACTTACTTTGATTTACTGATTTTTTTCTCCTCGATTCCCTTATAACCTTTCAGTGAGATTATACAAGTTATTTTTCATTATATGCCATACTCAGGGAAAAGTCCTCTGTTTATGCAACAATCTTTATAAGACAAAATTATTTCCTCTCATTGCTTCACAAACTCACAAAAAGTAGCCTGATTTCAGAAGCCCAAACATTAAATTTCTCAGGCTCAGGTGTAAATTGGAATTAGAAAAGGTGTGAAGCAATATAACTAAATTTTTATACTAACAAAAGAAATTAAAAAGAAAAGAAAGCTCAACTTCTCCATATTAACAAACTCATAACCATTCAAGTTGAATTCGACTTTGGGTTAATTGCACTTTTGAATGCACGCTTGATTATGAGAGATGCAAATTAGACATTTGTATTGTTCTGACTTTTGTACCTGGGGAGTATTCTGTTTGTCTGAAAGAAGTTTCTGTTTGATATTAAGTTTTTTGGAACTGTTCTAAAGCATCAGAATTTTTAGATTTGTGTGTCTACTGTTCAACATGCAGGCAGGAAACAGCATGAAATGATTGCTTAATACTCTAATGTCTTTAAATTACAGTCTTTATAAAGCTGCTTCATTGAACTGGTAGATGTTTTTCATCATTTTATTAGACAAATTGGCTCACATTGAAAATGTATAGTATATTAAGTCCACAGAGCTAAAATAGTCAACTAGAGTTTGTGCAATGATTATGAATATCCCAGTATCTAATTTAAAGTGTTATCATTATAAATAAATAATTGAAATACCCAAACAACTCATGTTTATTATTCAAATTATTATTTTTCTGTGCACTTGCCACATTATTTATTCATTTAATAACCAGAGCTTCTAGGCCCATGCATGTTTTTATGAACCATCATAAAATGTTGCTTTGTGATATACAGAGCCAAAAATGTATATCAAGGTTACTGTTTCTCAACAGCTAGTAGATCTTAATTACTAGTTGTGTGAAACAATGTCTTAGATATGCAAGTTTTTATTTTCAGAATTGCCTCATATGTATTCAGTGATTCAGACTTCTAGCCAAGTGTTCTTATAGAAAGATGTAAATTAGTTTGTACGAGCATTACGGTAGAAGAATCTGATCTATATTTGCAGAACTTCTCAGTGACGAATAAAGCCTTGATGTAAGGAGCCTGTGCTATGGTAGTTTGTGTTTATTAGACACAAATTATTCCATTGAATATACATTTATTTGTATTCATTGAATATGGACTAATTATCTACTAATAGTCAAGCACTGTTAGTTGTGGCCACATACGTAATCACATTCAAATCTCACAACTGTGTGAGAAAGATGCTACTATTCCCAAATATAAACAAAGCAATTTATAGTGAAAAGGAGAATCTTCTTGGAGTCCAAAACACGTAGTTTTAACTAGTATTATCACTTACACCTTATACTGTATAATTTTGGAATTGGTAGTTATTGTCACCGAGCTGATGTATGTGAGGTTGACCATATCACCTCACATATGGGAGATTCCGTGTAAAGAGATGAGAATGTTAATCTTTAGGGTGTTTTAGATATAATTTTAGACAAAGTAGCCTAACAAATGCGGAACACTTTGGAGAATTTGTAGTATGTAGGAGAGTATCGATAAATGTTTGTTTCCTCCCATACTTCTCCCCATCCGTGGCAACCATTCAAAACAAGATGATGACTTGCCCACAATCATACATCACGTGAGTGGCAAATCCACAAGTACAACTTTTCATTCTAAGTTCAGAGCTTTGTTCAGTGGAATCAACTGCCTGCCTACTGTGGGATCATTGGTTTTTTATTTCAACATTTTAGATTTAAATATTCTGTATCCTGTCCATCCTTTTTGAATGGTGGCAGTGCCAAAGAATTGATCATTTTAACATAAATACTATTTTAGGAAATAGAAGAAATTTTTCTCTACCTATCTGTGATAGTTAATTGTATGTGTTGACTGGACTGAGCCACAGGATACCTAGATGTTTGGTTAAACATTATTTCTGATGTGTGCGTGAGAGTGATTTTGGATAATTGGAACCTGTAGACTGAGTAAAGCAGATTTTACTTTCCAATGTGAGTGGAAGTCCTTAAATCTGATAGATGCCTGAGTAGAACAAAAGGTGAGGTAAGAGAGAATTTCCTTTCTCTACCTGACTGCTCTTGAGTTGAGACATTGCTCTTTTCCTGAATTCAAACTAGAACTCATACCACCGACCCTCCTTGCTCTCAGGTCTTCAGACTCATACTGGAGCTATACCACAAGCCATCCTGGCTCTCCAGCTGGCACATAGAAAATTATAGTACTATACAGATTTCATAATTCCATGAGCCAATTCTATATATATATATGTATAAACAATCTATTGACTGGTTTTAGGGAAATAGTGTTGGAATAAAATAATTCCACTCAATTCTCTAAACGTTTTTGAAATAATGATATTTATTAGACATGACTTCATATACGGCACCATGTTCTGCACTATTGTTACAACAATGCCCTAAAGTCAATGAGATTCCTAATATCATAGAGTTTACATTTTCACTGAAAAGATAGTTTGTAATCAAATAATAACATACACTAAAATAATAATGCAAAGTAGCATAGGATAAGTTCCACAAGTAGAAATATAATGAGACATGAATATAAATATATTGGGGACCTGACCTGGTCTGAGAATCCAGAGAGAATTCTCTGGAAAAGACTTCTGCAGTGAGTTGTGTAAAGTAAGTAAGAATTAAGTAGACAAATTAGTTGGGTAGCAGGGGTTAAATGAAGCATAGGTTAAGCAGATACGAAGACCTAGAGGCATGGTAAAATGTAGTTTGTTGGGGAAAAATAAAAAAGAAAACTAAAAGAAGGCTAACAGACTTGGATACTCAGGGAGCTGATGTGGGAAGATCACTTGAACCCAGGAGTTCAAGTCTGCAACGAGCCATGGTTTGGTATTATCAGAAACATTTTTTGTTTAAAGTAAGGCCAAGGGCTAACAGGGTTTCTAAGTTTTTTTAACTTACAGAGACATATTTTATGGCAAAATTTAAAGATCCAATTTAATAAAATTACTTTACTGAGTTCCAAAATCAGCCAGCCAAGGCATTTAAATGGGAGATATCAACTATTAGATATAAGCCTTGTTAGTCAAATCAACACAATTCAATAATTTTGCAATTTCATTTTTATCATCAATTATATCTTAATTTCTGGATGAGGTGATTAGCTAGCAAGGAATGTTGGTTAGAAGAAAGATAATGAGGGTGACTGAGAGACAAAATGGTCTCCTGAATTACATTATCAAAATATTAGAGAGTTCAAAAGGAAAATGAGAACACTTAACTCTTTTTCCCTGTTAGGCAATATGGCACTTTATGGACTTAAAACTATTTCAGAGGACTGTCAGTTTAAAGTTGAAACTTGCTGGTAGATTCTGAAAATACCTCTTGTGTCATCTCAAAATAATACTTCAGAAAATTCTCCAAAGAAACCCAACAAAATCTAGACCATAACATTATGTACTAAAATTGAGAGCTGGCTATTCCTAAATTTGAGATGGTTGTCTGCACATTGTAATGACAAGGCAGATTGAGCAAAAATAAAATTATCAACAGCAAGGATCTTCTCTCTACATTATCAGATAATTCAGTAATCAACCAAAATTAGGAGAGAAATAAAGGGACTTTGGTGAGACTAGTGGTTACTGGTTTCCTAAGAAATGTGTAGTGCACATGATGAATAAGACATTTTTGGGTGACGTGGATATAGAAAACATGCCAAATCTTTATTTTTTTCTGTTCTCTATTAGTTTGTACTCTACACATTCAGAGGATCAGTTAGAGAGCGGGGCAAAGGTTTTCTTTCCAGCCCCCAAAGGCAAGCAGATGAAAGGAGAATTTGCATCTTGTACCTATTGGAAAAAAAATATTAATCTGGATATATATTTCCTTATTCAACAAGACTGAATAAAAGAACAAAACCTAACAAATAAAACTTGAAAAACAAGAGAAAAAGAAATTGATAGTCAGGTGACTACGCTTTTGTAGTGGACATGCTGAAAACCACAGAATTTTGTAGGAATATGTTTGTCACTTTTAAGAAAAGACAAGAAGACAACTTCTTGAAATTATCATACAATGTTACAAAATATGATGACACAGAAGAAAAGGCAACATGATAGTTATATTGGGAAAAGGAGAATTAATGATGCCTGAGCCACCTTTTTTTACCTTCTACCAAAATATCCATGCAACACAGGGGAACAAATGCACAGCTCTACTAATTTGGGGAGTTAAGAATATCATGTTACTAGAATCAGTTTCTAGTAACCAAATTGTTAAGACACAATAGGGGCCCAGAAAGAAAAATGGTTAAGAGTTTGTACTTGAACCTAGATAATTAAAGTTCTAATTTGGAGGATTTGCTTCGAAGTAGCCCAATTTGCAGAATTTGCCTTCCAGGACAAGCTCATTTTATATATATATATACACACACACATACATACATACACACATATCCCTATTGCTTTCTGACATGTGAAAGTAGAGGCAGGGTATAAGGCTGAGACAGGGGTTACCCAATAATGGTGCACATTGGTGGTTTTGAGCAGTGAGTAAAAAACAAAAAATATTTCAATGGACTCCCATTGTTCCTCGTGCACAGTCAATAGAATATACAAAGGCAAGAGAAGATCTTTTCTTGATCCAGGAAAGCTACATTTTAGAGATGAAAACTAGATACTTAGAAATTGGATGAGGTTTTGTGCATATGGAGGCAGAGGAAAATTATACTGGAGAACTTCAGTAACCTGAGAGAAAGCCAGGCCTCTCCACCCATTCTGCTTAAGGACCTCCATAGAATAGGCACCCACTTAATTAAGGATCCATAACAAGATATGGGAGGCAGGGTAGCATTAAACTTAGGAGAAATTTCTGCAGTCTAAAGGAAGAAAGCCTTTAAAGTCACAAAAGGCACAGTTTTGATGAAAATTTTCTATACAAATAGGAATGAATTGTGGAAAGAAAATTATTACCATACAGCATACAACATAAAAATAGTATTTTAATTCTGTCATATTAGTGTGTACTGGAAACTCCTGGAGCATAAATGCTTTGACTTTATCTAAAACATACACTGAAATACATTAAGTATAAGTTACCTCTAAATGATTTACCTTCAGTGGAAGCCCATATTAAAGCAATTCACAGGAAAACCATCTTATTAAGATTCTGCCACAGGAAATTGAACTTATGGAATGTTAAAATTCATATAATGATATTCATTCAACACATATATATTGGTTTTTTTACTCTAGGTCAGACAGTGGTAGACACTGGCGAATTAACTATAAATGGGATATAGCACCTATGAGAGGCAATGTGACATTTTTCTAAAACCTAGAAGGCAGAAGCCTGCCTTCACATTCTGACTCTGCTACCTTCTCTGCCATTGTGACCACGGAAAAATTATTTAACTTCTTTGTACCTTAATTCCTCATTTGTAAAATAGTGATAATGTTTTTTATATTTTGTGTATTCATTTGTACTTTATATATTCATTTATATATCTATATTGGTGTATATCTGCATATCTATGTAGACATGTACATAGTGTATATCTACATATCTATGTATCTACATGGTGTATATCTACATATCTATGTATCTACATATATGTAGATACATAATTGCACATGATTATACTT
Source organism: Rhinopithecus bieti (assembly GCF_001698545.2). Lineage (NCBI taxonomy): Eukaryota > Metazoa > Chordata > Mammalia > Primates > Cercopithecidae > Rhinopithecus > Rhinopithecus bieti. The sequence goes on along the minus strand of NW_016809276.1, from coordinate 1,392,849 downwards.
ACTTATCCATACATATGATTATATCATCACCTGGAACATAGGAAATATATTAATTATTAATTATTCATATGTATATATGTGTGTTGTGAATATATACATGTGTATGTATCTATACACAGGTATCTATATACACACACATATATAGATACACACATATAGGTATCTACAGACACACAAATATAGATATCTGTATATAGATACACACATATGTATATGTATATGTGTATGTGTACGTATATGAGAGAGACAGCTAAGAATTGTATTCAGCATGTTTTAAATGCCCTGGAAATATATAAGAATAATCATCTTCCTTAAATATCTTATAATTTAGGAGGTGAATATGGTGTTTATATTTTTAAATATAAGATTATGAATTGTAATGGGTAGAAACTGTTGTGGGATATCAGAATGTGTCATTATTATTGGGGAAGTATGAGATGATTTCATAGACATTGAAAGGTTTTGGTGTGGTGCTGGTTCTTTTGATTTTTCCAAATGAAAAAGAGGAACATTAGTAATTAAAGAATGGGTTGTGGAATATTCAGGGAATTGTTATAAGCTCAGTAAGACTCATAAGACATTCGGGAGAAAAGTAACTGACTTGAATCTATGGTGGATATTAGTGACATAGTAGAAATGTTATATTTCCTTGAAGTTGTTTGAAGTTTCTTACTGTACTCTGCAAAATTATTAGAGGACTTAATCAGTCTAATATCTGTTCTCAGTAGTTTATCATACTGTTGAATTGATTTGACATCAATGTTCTTACCAGGAAAAAAAAATCTCCGTCAACTTTCAAAGATGGGCTTCACATTTCTTCTTACTCTTAAAACTGCTATTATAAGTTTGCTAAGTTAAATTCTCTCACTTTGCTAAGTCAAATTTATTTCATGATTTGTTGAATGGTCCATGTAAGATGTTATTAAATAAGGGCTTTTAAACAGCAAGTGTTTAATACCTTTAACTTATTCAACATATATTCAATAAATGAATATTATGTTGTTTTAAATATTGAAAATATAAATACAGATAAAATATGTTCTCTAGCATTGAGGAAACCATTGTTTTAGAGACCATGCTTGTAGGTGATCTCTAAGGATCTTTCTGGATATGAACTTTGATAGTTCCACACAATTTTTAGTGTGATAAGAGGATTTTATCAGACAAGTATCAGTATTCAGTGATGGAATATATTATCAAATAGATTTGATACCAGTTTTTTTTACCTGGAAACAAATCCATGCTAAGCTGTTAAATATGTTTAACATTTCCCCTTGCGATTAAAACTTTTTGACTCACCAAACTTTTGAGTTTGACTCAAACTATTGATTTCATAGTCTTCCTGTTCTTCTTTTTTTTTTTTCTTGAGACAGAATCTCACTCTGCCACCCAGGCTGGAGTGCAGTGGTATGATCCTGGCTCATTGCAACCTCTGCCTTTGAGATTCAAGCAATTCTCCTGCCTCAGCCTCCCAAGTAGCTGGAATTACAGGTATGCGCCACCATGCCCAGCTAAAATTTTTGCATTTTTACTAGAGAAGGGGTTTCATAATCTTGGCAAGGCTGGTTTTGAACTCCTGACCTCAAGTGATCCATCCACACTGGCCTCCCAAAATGCTGGGATTACAGGTGTGAGCCATTATACCCCGGCCCTAATTTAGCTGTCTTCTTTGCATAGTTTCTGCTTTATCTGAGCACAGAAGAATATAAAAACATGACTGAATGATAAATGGGGAATTTGTGACTCTCAAGGAAGAAGTAGCTCAATGACAGATACCTAGAATGCAAAGAACTGGAATGGGACAAATTCTAAATTGGAAATTCTAATTTCCACTAGAAGATCTTTTGCCTGTCATCTTCTTTGGTACCATTCGTAAGTGTGAACTTTGGCAATTTCTTTTCTGTATTTAAATATATTTTTAAAATAATAGTAAATGTTTAAATTAAATAAAGAACATAATTTTTCTTCCTGACCACTTCTTGTTCTCAGAGCCAAATCTCAGTAGTGAAGTATCCACTTATATCATTGTTTAAAGTTAGTGCCAGATCTTCCAGGTTTCAGAGCGATTCTAGGAATCCATTGTGACTCTCTCTTTTGAGAAATCACTGGGCAGTAAGACATGTCCACTTCCGCTGCCATCAGACAGGAGCACAGACATCATGATGAATGTGAGGTGCTAAAGGAGTGTGCTCAGATTACACAGAGATATGAATTGAGGGGTATTTTAGAATTTACTAGTCTTCATTCATTTTCCAATCTGAAAAGCACTGTTTGAATCCATATTTTTTCTTATCTTCATCTATTCTACTTCTCTTGCTCTTATTCTTTCTTTAATTCATCAGACATTTGTAAATTCCTGCCAAATAGCAGAACTATGTTGGATAGGAGGGAGGGTGATGATAACTATATTAATGATAATGTACTGGGTGGGCACAGGCATAAGAATCAATTTCTCTGTAACTATGTGATAAATTCAATAACAGAGTGGCTTTCACCTTTTTACCTTGCAAGTCTGTCAGTTTCCCCCAACAGCATGTATCCTAGGATTCTCTTTGAGACATGACTATTACATCATCTGCTGAATGCATACTTTGAGTCGTCTGTACTTTGTCTAATTACCGTTATGATTCTTCTTCACTTGTGCTAATAATGTACAGGGTGATTTCTGTGACCGTCAAGTAAGGAAGCTGAAGTTTTGAAATGGGATAGTGTTCCATTCCTCCTGAAGTTTGATGTCCTAGTTCATGTTTTTACTGTTCTCTGATGAGCAAGGCCATCCAGCGCTAATGGATTATAATACATTAAGTAAACACATGGTTAAAATGTGAGGTGGAGTAGAGGATAAAGGGCATGAAGAATCAGGATAACTTTATTGTTAGTTCTGTGGGCGTCCTTGGGCAGATAGGAAAATCTTTCTGGGTCTGTCTTCATCTGTAAAGTGTGGGTAGCCAGTGCTTTTCCTCTCTTTCCCATGGGCATATATTGAGAAAAGCTTCTGAAAGCATGACTCCACATTGCATTCCCTGCATCTAACACAGACATTGTTACTGCATATGTGTTTTAAAACTATGTTAAATAAATGAGTAATATATACTTTGAAAAGCAAAAAATGCTGTATAGTATACATATAATGGATTATTAGTACTTTATTTACCTAGAGTTTGTGCACTTAGGGATGTTTGGAATAGCTGTAAAAATGGCTTCTCATACTTTCAAGTTGGTAAAATGGATATTAAATCAGTTCAAGGGTAAGAATGACATTATGCAATGAGGACTGAAGCTCTGGGATCTGATATTCATGCATGGAGGTTCCCACAATAGCCAGGGGCATGGCACCTTCATGTATCAAAATAATGGAACGATGTTGACAATAATGAAGATGAATCGCATGATTGTAGGCATTGATAGACTTGTATTTTCAACCGTGAAAGTGTAGGTGATCCTAAGTATTGGCCAACGCAGCTTCAAAACCGCTCAATAATTATACATCCAACTATATAGGAAATAAATGTGTATACTTATTCTTCTAAAAATGTTTTCCAAATGGATTGTGGACATCACTATCACCTGGTGCATTATTAATAATTAAATGAGCAGGATAAACTTTGATGTTCACATTTTGTTTTTGTTGTGCTTTTGTGGGCTCTGTGGAAACTAAATCTTTTCTCATGAGTGTCTTGAAATACCTAAGTGATTTTCATCACCCAATACTTGAAGCTTAGAATAACTATCTTATCAACGCCTAGCTGTCTAAACAGTGATTTGATATTAGATTCTCCTGTGTAAAAATACCTGGTGGACCAACATAACTTATCTAGGGAGAATACAAATGTCCTTAGCATAGCTTAAAACATTCGTCTCATGTTGACTTCAGCTTGACTGTTCAGGTATGTTATCTCAGTTAACCTTTGCCCCATACCTAGGAGTGAATGGCTATTCAAACTACTGGCAGAAGGAAGAGTTCCTACCATTGATAGAGAGACTTTGCTGGGATCAGAGTAAGAAGACGAGCATTAGCAAAAAGTGTGGGCTAGTGGAATAGCTTGATATCTGGGGATTCCAAATGTAAAAACAAAATGTGTGACCTTCTAATTCTGGAAAGATGGAAGAGATGTACTTTGCCCTATTCCTCCCACTAATTATAAACATTCACCCTACAGCTTATATTTAAAACAAATGTGAAAAGATTCTGAAAGCTGAAAGGAAGAAGACAAAGACTAGGGATTTCAGGACTTAAGGAATGACATGGTGGTGAGTTTCCTGATTTTATTTTTGCTCAATAAATTCCAGAAATGGAAATGAAGATGCAGGTAATCTGGAAATGTCAATACATAGACAAAATACTATCTAAAAAAAAAAATCTACCCTTTCCAGTAAAAAGACCAGGAAAGAGGCAGCCAAGGAAGACAGAAAACATTCAGTAATAACTGTCCCACTGCAGCCAAATAACTCATATGCACACAAACCCATGCACACACTCTGTGACTCCACCCCCAACCCCACCAACAAAGGTAGAGTGAAGAGCCTAGACTTCCATCCTTTCCAGGTTGAAAGAAGATGCTCTAACCTTTCTGCAGAGAAATTTGAGAAAGTTTCAGAGTTTTCCCCATTGCCCAGCAGTAATAGCCTAGACTTTGACTCCCACCTGGCAGTAATGGTGCAACCCATTCTCCCCATTGAGGTGGTATCAGAGGAGATTGAGTAAAGAGTCAGGATATTCCCCACTGTCCATTGATAATCATACCACATCCATATGTGTTTCAGGTCATCTGAACAGAGGATATCACTAGCAGTATACTCAAAAAAAATCATAGTGGCACCAAAATTTCCAAACTTGACAAAATATATACACCCACAGATTTAAGAAACTGAATAAACTCTAGACAGCATAACCCCACCCCCACCAAGAACCACACAAAGATACATCATACCCAAACTTGTGAAAACTAAGGGCAAACCAAATGAAAATATTGAAGGCAGCAAACAACTTGCATTTGGGGGAACAATTCAAATGACAATAGATTTCTCACTGGAAACTGTGAAGGCCAAAAGAAAGTAGCACATCAATTTTCAGGGGGAAAACTGTCAACCTACAATGCTTTCAAAAGAAAGCAGGGGGTGGCTATATCAATATCAGATAAAGTAGACTTGAGAAGAAACAGAGGAAAATTATATAATGATAAATGATTAGTGTCTCAAGAAGATATAACAATCCTAAATGTTCATACACCAGGTGACAGAGTTACAACATATTTAAAAAAAAAAAAAAAAAAAAAACTGACATAACTTAAAGGAGAAATAAACAAATTAACTATTGTAATGAGAGACTTCGACACTTCTATCTTTATAATTAATAAAACAACTAGATAGAAAATTAGCAAGGATACAGAATAAGTCAACTACAACATCAATCAATAGGCTCTAATTGCCATTCGTAGAACACTCCACCCAACAACAAAACAGACATGTTTTTAAACTTTTCTTGGAAGGTATTTTAGAGTAGACCACATTTATTACATAAAACCCCATCCAACAAATTTAAAAGAACTGAAATGACATGCAATGTTACTAATATTTGACACACAGTGAAATCAAACTAGAAACTAATAATAGAAAGATAGGAACATCTCTAAATCCTTGGAAAGTAAACAACACACTTCAAATAATCCATGGACCCTTGGAAACTAACAACACACTTCAAAATAATCCATGGGTAAAGGAAGAAGTCCCGAGGGAAACTGTAAAAAACAAGAGCAATGAACTGAATGAAAATAAAAATGCAGTACATAAAAACTTGAGGATCACAACTAAAACTGTCTTGAAAGGGAAGTTTATTATACCAAATGCATACATTAGAAAAGAGGAAGCCTCGAAACAAACTCTAGGCTCTCACCTGAAGGTCCCAGCACAACAGAAGCAAAATAAACTCAAAGCAGCAGAAGGAAAAAAAAATAATGAAGATAAAAGCAAAAATATCTGAAACTGAAAATGGGAAAACAGTAGAGAAAATCAATGAATTGATGTTCTGTTTTATGAAAGAAACATAAGTAAAATTGAAAAAACTGTTGCCTAACAGACAAGAAAAGAGAGAGAATACACAGCGTATCAGTTTCACGAGTGAAAGAGAGAGTATCACTATAAACCCTGTAACAAATAAAGGATAATAAGAAAAAAACAGGAACCACTCTGCATACATTATTGCATTTGTTTTCTCCTTAAGCTGCAACTGCGAGTTGTCTTACTCTCTATTTCAGGGCCTGATGGGATAGTCATCAACATTTTTATTCTTGCTCTATTTCTAAGGATGTCTTGATTCCCTTCCCAACCCCTACCCCCAATAAATGAACCTAATCAGAAAACCATTTATCTCTCTTAATCAAGAAAGTCTGTTCCTCTATTTCTTCAATGCCCTCTTGGTCTTAAGCAGAAAATCGAAAATCCAGATTTCCAGAATCTAAAATCAAAATCCAGAAAATGAGACAATTCGGAAAGTACTTTTCTTACCGTCCAAGTTCACCATGTTCTGTAGCCCTACAAACACCCTCAATCAAGCGCTTCGGAAAGCATGAGATTGCACTGTCAGGAATGTCAGTCACGGCTTACTTCACTCCCTGGTTCACTCCTCCTCATCTTCTGATGGGCTCATCACTTTGTAGTATTCATTAAATTATTGTCCATCTCCTGTACTGTGAGACTCTTGATGATAAAAACTTTAAGTTTTTTATTTTGCATATCAACACCTCAGCATATTGCATTTTATGTTGGTTCACAAAGGAAAACACTTCCAGGAATTACTCAAGGAACTTCTCAGAAATACAGATTATCAGGCTTGATCATGAGATTCTGATTCCATACAACTTGGAAGAGGCACAGAAATCTGCATTTCCATAAAGTCTTCATGAGATCTTAGTGCAGATATCCCAAATTTAAGAAGAATTAGTCTAAAATAATGAAAAGTTATATAAAGAATGAAAATAGAAAATTAGCTGTATTCATCTTATTATTCATTATAAATCCTTGTCCTAAATCTAAAAATAATTCCAGCAAAACAACTGTTTAAAGTTCCCTCCCAAAACATAAATGATGTAAAACATCAAGACTATGTGTTAGCTGTAAAGGAAATAACAAGTCAGAATGTTGGTTGGTTGGTTAGTTTAATAGTGACGCTTCTTTGAACACTTATCTTTCAAGTTGATAGCTTCCTAACACTTAATTGTTAACTAAACTCTTAACATCTCCACTGCTTCTTACCATCTTCACAATAACATCTAGAACTAGAAAGGCGAGGAATAATTTTCTTTCAGATACATGTGAAGAAAATAAAGCTTAAAAGGTCAAGAGACTTACCCATTAAAGCAAATTAATCCCATCAGCTTATTACAATAGTTATTTGTGATTTTAATATGGGAAAATCAACCTTTTCAGGTGCATACATGTATATCCATAGCTACAATCAACATAAATGTATGTTTAACTCTGTTGTTTTGTATTAGTTTTCATGTTATTGCAGACTTTATAATTTTTATTTGTCTTTTATTTATATATTTTTATTAGTTGATACTCATCCATCCTGTTGAGGAAACATGATTTATTCATCCATTTACCTGCTATTGATCATTAGTTCATATCCACATTTTAAACTGTATTTTAAAAATATTCTTATAATGAACATATCTGTGCCCAAGTACCTATAACTGTGTGTGTGTGTGTGTGCATGTGTGTGTGTTGTAGGCATTTGAGATTTGAAAGCAGATAGCCTGACTAGAACATGAGAAACTATTTTTCTAATTTTAATTGTAAGATTTCAGCCAGACAGAGTAAAGACGCTAGTTTTTAATCTTTCACCACAAACCAGAAAATTCATCATTTGAATGAAATATTAAAATCCTCAGCAAATCTTCCAGTTTTCTTCTGCAGCATATAGTAGAGATCTATCAAATTTAAAGTCCCAGCCTTTCTCAGAAAAATATGTTCATATAAACTCTCCATTAATGAAGAGGTCTTATATGCATACAAGTATGTTTAGAATATCTACGGGACTATATCTATTACACAATATTTTTGCTAAACCTTAGACAAAAAAAATCAAATTTCCAAATTCAAGATATAGGTAGTATGGAAAAAGCAAAAGTTATATAATAATTTGGGAATGAAAGGAAATATTTATACATAGATTTTTGACTGAGACTGTTACGTCTCGACCACAAAATAGATCTTTGGGCTTTTAAAAGCCAAAGATTATATAGGAAACACGATAGATATCTAGTTTCTAAAACTATTAATATTCATAATTATAATTTGCATTTTGGAAACTGGGACTCTAAAAAATGCTAATAGTGAGACTCAAAACACTGAGACGCAGATAAAATTGGCAATGCACGCAAATCAATCACACAATGCCAGGCTCATTGTTGAAGTTTGCTATTGTACCTGCAGTAAAAGTTAGATGTTAAAATTGCCGAGATAATACCGAAAATATGAGTCAGCAAGCAGAGTTCCCTAATAACACACTTTACAAAAAATGTTTAAAAATAACGTGAAAAGATGAGGTTTTGCTCTGTTTTATTTTGTTGTGACATAACTTCCTTATCTAGAAATAAACTAACGTTGAGATGGGTTTAATAGTTAAGATATACACATAGAGTTGGAGGGTCTGTGAAACAGATTTGATCTCAAAATTCTTTAATGAGCATGGTTTCTAAATTGAGGTAAGAAAAGATCAAGAGCCCAAACAGTAAGCACCATTGAAATAGAGAGATCATAATTAGTAATTTCAAGGAGAATACAATCAGGAAGAACTGGATTTCCAAAGCTGGCCATTAGTAAGCAATTTGAATTGAAATAACCCTAACACTGGAATTAACTATGTACTACATACAACTTAATTTTGAAAACAAACTTGCCTAAACACATGATAGAACAATGACAGCAGGCAGGCCTTGAGAGACTGAAATGTTGTGAAAAAGTAAATACATGGGTAAGCTCTACACTCACCCCATCCTTTCCATGAGGTTTCGTGCCAGTTTACTGCAAAGTGCAATGAAACTCAAGGAGAAAGCTCAGTCTTGTTACTGAGGAAACAGAGAATAGAATTCCAAAATGCCAAATAAACTGGGTATAGTTGCAACATCTCTGATAGAAGAGAACTGGAAAGAAGTGAGGCAAAAATTCTGTGTATAGTATCTTCTTGAGGAACTGGCCAATTCCAAACCTGCTCCAGCATGAGACAAGACCAGGTAACCCAGAATAAACCAGCATCTGGAAGACCAAAGAACTTAACAGAAATGTTAGCATTCAGTTGTCGATGAGAAGAGGAAGGTTGGCATTAAAGCCCTGCAAATGTAACAAGAACATGGTGACTACAACTTAAGAATAGAGAGAAAATGGAAACAGACCAGCCTGAACAAAGCCAAAACAAACCCACAGCAGCAGCAAGAGAATCAACTGGTTCTCTCTGCCAGCCAGGAAAAAATAAAAATAAAAAAGTCTTTTTTGAAGTGTGTAGTATTGTTCATGGCGTCTACAGTTTTTAATTCAAAATATCTAGCATCCAATAAAATCTATGGAACTAAGATTGTCAGAATACAATGAAGACATTAACTGCTGCATATGACTGTTGGATATGACAGTATCATCACATTACACCAGAGAAAGCCTGTGTATTTGGAATTGGGACACTACATATATTTTTTTCAAGACTGATTTTGTGACCTTGAAAAATTGCGTAACTTCTTTCTTAAGAAAATTAAATAAATTATAAAATATTTTAGAAATGAGCATCACAATCCCTACTTGTCCTTTCTGATAGGCTGCTGTGGAATCAAAAGTTTAAATTGCATGTTCATGTCAATTATAGAACAGAATTTCTACAGTTCCATTATCTCCTTTTTTTTCTTTAGTTCTTCTAAAAAAATGGGATACATGTGCAGAACACGAAGGTTTGTTACATAGGTATACATGTGCCATCCTGGTTTGCTGCACCTATTGACCCATACTCTTAAGTTCCCTGTCCTCAACCCCTACCCCGCAACAGACCCTGGTGTGTGTTGTTCCCCTCTCTGTGTTCTTGTTTTCAATGTTCAACTCCCACTTATGAGTGAGAACATTTGGTGTTTGGTTTTCTATTTCTGTGTTACTTTGCTGAGGATGATGGCTTCCAGCTTCATCCATGTCCCTGCAAAGGACATGATCTCATTCCTATTAATGGCTGCATAGTATTCCATGGTGTATATGTACCACATTTTCTTTATCCAGTCTATCATTGATGGGCATTTGGGTTGGTTCCATTTCTTTGCTATTGTAAATAGTGCTGCAATAAATATACGTGTGCATGTATCTTTACAGTAGAATGATTTATATTCCTTTGGATATACACCCACTAATGGGTCAGATGGTATTTCTGGTTCTAGATCCTTAAGGAATTGACATACTGTCTTCTACAATGGTTGAACTAATTTACATTCCCACCAACAGTGTAAAAGCATACCTATTTCTCCACACCCTCGCCAGCATGTACTGCTTCCTGACTTTGTAATAATTGCTATTTTGACTGGCGTGAGATGGTATCTCATTGTAGTTTTGATTTGCATTTTTCTGATGATCAGTGATGTTGAGCTTTTTTCCATATGTTTGTTGGCTGTGTAAATGTCTTCTTTTGAGAAGTGTCTGTTTATATCCTTTGCCCACTTTTTGATGGGTTTTTTTTTTCTTGTAAATATGTTTAAGTTCCTTCGAAATGCTGGCTATTAGACCTTTGTCAGATGGGTAGATTGCAAAATTTTTCTCCCATTCTGTAGGTTGCCTGTTCACTCTGATGATAGTCTCTTTTGCTATGCAGAAGCTCTTTAGTTTAATTAGTTTCCTTTTGTCAATTTTGGCTTTTGTTGCAATTGCTTTTGGTGTTTTTGTCATGAAGTCTTTGCCCATGCCTATGTATTGCCTAGGTTTTCTTCTTGGGTTTTTATGGTCTTGAGTTTTACATTCAAGTCTTTAATCCACCTTGGTTAATTTTTGTATAAGGTGTAACAAAGGGGTCCAGTTTCAGTTTTTTGCATTTGGCCAGCCAGTTTTCCCAGCACCATTTACTGAATAGGAGATCCTTTCCCCATTGTTTGTTTTTGTCAGGTTTGTTGAAGATCAGATGGTTGTAGATGTGTGGTGCTATTTCTGAGGTCTCTGTTCTGTCTGCTCCATTGGTCTATGTGTCTGTTTTGGTACCAGTACCATGCTGATTTGGTTACTATATCCTTGTAGTATAGTTTGAAGTCAGGTAGCATGATGGCTCCAGCTTTGTTCTTTTTTGCTTAGGATTGTATTGGCTAACAGAGTCTTGATTCCACATGAAATTTAAAATAGTTTTTTTAAAATTCTGTGAAGAATGCCAAAGGTAGTTTGATCGGAATAGCATTGAATCTATAAATTACTTTGGGCAGTATATCCATTTTCATGATATTGATTCTTCCTATCCATGAAGATGGAATGTTTTTCCATTTGTTTGTATCATCTCTTATTTCCTTGCGCAGTGGTTTGAAGTTCTCCTTGAAGAGGTCCTTCACATCCCTTCTTAGCTGTATTCCTAGGTATTTTATTCTTTTTGTAGTAATTGTGAATGGGAATTCATTCATGATTTGGCTCTCTGATTGCCTAATGTTGGTGTAAAGTAATGCTTGTGAATTTTGCATATTGATTTTGTATCCTGAGACTTTGTTGAAGTTGCTTATCCATTCAAGAAGTTTTTGGGCTGAGATGATGGGGTTTTCTAAATATAAAATCATGTCATCTGCAAACAGAGACAACTTGACTTCCTCTCTTCCTATTTGAATACCCTTTATTTCTTTCTCTTGCCTGATGGTCCTGGCCAGAATTTCCAATACTGTGTTGAATAGGAGTAGTGAGAGAGGGCATCCTCATCTTGTACCAGTTTTCAAAGGGTTCCAGTTTTTGCCCATTCAATATAATATTGGCTGTGGGTTTGTCATGAATAGCTCTTATTATTTTGAGATATGTTCCGTCAGTACCTAGTTTATTGAGAGTTTTTAATATGAAGGATGTTGAATTTTATCCAAGGCCTTTTCTGCATCTATTGAGATAATCATGTGGTTTTTGTCTTTGGTTCTGTTTATGTGGTGGATTACGTTTATTGATATGCGTATGTTGAACCAGCCTTGCATCGCAGGAATCATGGTGGATAAGTTTTTTGATATGCTGCTGGATTTGGTTTGGCAGTATTTTATTGAGGATTTTTGCATCAGTGTTCATCAGGGATATTGGTCTGAAGTTTTCTTTTTTTGTTGTGTCTCTCCCAGGATTTGGTATCAGAGTGGTGCCATAATTCTCATTCATAACTCATTCATAAAATGAGTTAGGGAGAAGTCCCTCTCTTTCAATTGTTTGGAATAGTTTCAAAAGGAATGGTAACAGCTCCTCTTTGTATTTCTGGTAGAATTCAGCTGTGAATCCATCTGGCCTTGGGCTTGTTTTGGTTGGTAGACTATTAATTACTGCCTCAATTTCAGAGCTTGTTATTGGTCTATTCAGGGATTCAACTTTTTTTCTCTTTTAGTCTTGGTAGGGTGTATGCATCCAGGAATTTATACATTTCTTCTAGGTTTTCTGGTTTATTTGCATAGAGGTGTTTATTGTGTTCTCTGATGGTAGTTTGTATTTCTGTGGGGTCACTGGTGATATCCCCTGTATCATTATTTATTGTGTCTATTTGATTCTTCTCTCTGTATTAGCCTAGGTAACAGTTTATCTATTTTGTTATTTTTTTCAGGAAAATAGCTTCTGGATTCTCTGATTTTTTTGGAGGATTTCTCGTGTCTCTATTTCCTTCATTTTTTCTCTCTTCTTAGTTATTTCTTGTCTCCTGGTAGCTTTTGGATTACTTTGCTCTTGCCTCTCTAGCTCTTTTAATTGTCATGTTAGGATGTCAATTTGAGATTGTTCTAGCTTTCTGATGTGGGCATTTAGTGCTATAAATTTCCCTCTTAACACTGCCTTAGCTGTGTCCCAGATATTCTGCTACATTGTCTCTTTGTTCTCACTGCTTTCAAATAACTTCTCAATTTCTGCATTAACTTCATTCTTTACCCAGGAGTCATTCAGGGGCAGGTTGTTCAATTTCCATGAAATTATGTGGTTTTGAGCGAGTTTCTTAACTCTGAGCTCTAATTTGATTGCATTGTGGTCTAAGAGACTGTTTGTTATGATTTCGGTTCTTTTGCTTTTGCTAAAGAGTGTTTTACTTCCAATTGTGTGGTCAATTTTAGAATATGTGCCATGTGGCACTGAGAAGAATGTATATTTTGTTGATTTGGGGTAGAGAGTTCTGTAGACATCTACTAGGTCCACTTGATGCAGAGCTGAGTTCAAGTACTGAATATCCTTGTTAATTTTCTGTCTCATTGATCTGTCTAATACTGACAATGGGGTGTTAAACTCTCCTACTATTATTGTGTGGGAATCTAAGTCTCTTTGTAGGTTTCTAAGAACTTGTTTTATGAATCTGGGTCCACCTTTATTGGATATATAGTCAGAATAGTTAGCTCTTCTTGTTAAATTGTTCCCTTTACCATTACATTGTGTAGTGTCCTTCTTTGTTTTTTGTTTATTTGTTTTTTTATCTTTGTTTAAAGTATATTTTGTCAGAGACTCAGATTGCAACCCCTGTTGTTTTTGTTGTTGTTGTTGCTTTTTGCTTTCCATTTGCTTGGTAAATTTTCCTCCATCCCTTTAGTTTGAGCCTGTGTGTGTCTTTGTATGTAAGATGGGTCTCCTGAATACAGCACACCAGTGGTTCTTGACTCTACTCAGTTTGCCAATCTGTGACTTTTAATTGGGACATTTAGTCCATTTACATTTAAGGTTAGTATTGTTATGTGTGAATTTGATCCTGTCATCATGATGCTACTTGGTTATTTTGCACACTAGTTGATGCAGTTTCTTCATAGTATCATTGGTCCATACATGTTGGTGTGTTTTTGCATTGGCTGGTACCAGGTTTTCCTTTTCATATTTAGTGCTTCTTTCAGGAGCTCTTGCAGGGCAGGCCTGGTGGTAAGGAAACCCCTCAGCATTTGTTATCTTGAAAAAATTTTGTTTCTCCTTCGCTTATGAAGCTTAGTTTGGCTGGATAGGAAATTCTAAGTTAAAAATTCTTTTCATTAAGAATGTTGAATATTGGCCCCCCATCTTTTCTGGCTTGCAGAGTTTCTGCTGAGAGGTCAGCTGTTAAGTCTGATAGGCTTCCTTTTTAAGTGACCTGGGCTTTCTCTCCAGCTCCCCTTAACAGTTTTTTCTTCATTGTGACCTTGGAGAATCTGATGATTATGTGTCTTGGGGTTGATCTTCTCATGGAGTATCTTAATGGTGTTTTCTGTATTTCCTGAATTTGCATGTTGGTGTATTTGCTGGGTTGGGGAAGTTCTCCGGGATAATATCCTAAAGTGTGTTTTCCAGCTTGTTTCCATTCTCACCATCTCCTTCTGGTATTCCCATCAATTGTAGGTTCGGTCTTTTTATGAAGTCCCATATTTCTTGGAGGCTTTGTTCATTCCTTTTCATTCTTTTTTCTCTATTCTTGTCTGCATGTCTTATTTCAGTAAGGTAGTCTTCAAACTCTGATACCCTTTCTTGTGCTTGGTCGATTTGGCTGTTGATACTTGTGTATGCCTCACGAAGTTCTTGTGCTATGTTATTCAGCTCTAACAGGTCGTTTATCTTCCCCTCTGAACTAGTTATTCTAATTTGCAATCCCTCTAACCTTTTATCAAGGTTCTTAGCTTATTTGCATTGGGTTAGAATATGCTCCCTTAGCTCAGGGTTGTTTTATATTATCCATCTTCTGAAGCCTACTGCTGCCAATTTGTCCATCTGATCCTCCATCCAGTTGTGTGGCCTAGATGGAGAGACGTTGCAATCATTTGAAGGAGAAGAGGCACTCTGGCCTTTTGGGTTTTCAACATTTTTTGTTTATTCTTTCTCATCTTCATGAGTTCATCTAGTTTTGGTCTTTGAGGCTGCTGACACTTGGATGGGGTTTTTGTGGGGGCCTTTTATGTTGTTGGTGATGTTCTTGTCACTTTCTGCTTGTTTGTTTGTTTCTTTCAATAGTAAGCTCCCTCTTCCATAGGGCCACTGCAGTTTGCTGGGGGTTCATTTCAGGCCCTATTCATCTGATTTGCTTCCGTGCCTGGAGATGTCACTCAAGGAGGCTAGAAAACACAAAAATGGGTGCCTGCTCCTTCTTCTGGAACCTCTGTCCTCAAGAGGCACCAACCTGATGCCAGTAGGATCGCTTCTGCATAGGGTGTCTGACAACCCCTGTTGGAGGGTCTTACCCAGTTGGGTTGCACAGGGAGCAGGACCCATTTAAGAAAGCACTTTGTTCCTTGGTGGAGATAGTGTGCTTCACTGAGGGGAAACCCACTTGTCTGGGCTGCCTGGATTCCTCAGAACAGGAGGAGAGGGTAAGTCGTTTGGCCTACAGAGACTGCGGCCACCCCTCTCTCTAGGGTCTCAGGCCCAGGGAGATCCGAATTCTGTCCCTGAGTCTCTGGCTAGAGTTACTGGAGATCCTGCAGGGAAGCCCCACCCAGTGAGGAAGGATGGGTCAAGTTTAGGCCTGAAAAGGCATTCTGGTAGCAGTCTGCCACAGCCAGTGTGTTGGGCTGTGGGGAGAAGTCTTGGAACTAAGCTGTCCAGCCTCCCTGCCTCCAGCAAAAGAGAAAAAAAAAAAGCCTGGAGCTATAGAATTTAGTGCCACCCTTCCCCCGCCCAGGGAGCTTAGTGTGTTGGCAGTTGCCAGTAGTAATGCTAGCTGCTGCCCCTTCCCCCAAGGAGCTCAAACTGCTTAGCCATCAGGCAGCCACAGCTGGTGCTTGTTGTCTCTCCCCGCAGGAATTCAGCAGGCTTAAGCAGATTGTAGCTGAGAGGCTATAAGAATCTGTATGTTCCAGGGTTGGGACGCTAGGCCCCAGTGGCTTGGGTTCAGGAGAAGAATCTTCCAATCCATGGGTTGCATAGTTCCGTGGAAAAAGCACAGTGTCCACGGCTGGGTAGCACGCTCACTCACTGCCTTCCCAGCTGGAGGGAGGAGGTTTCCCTTCCCCGTGTGACTGTCAGGTAGGCTGTGGCAGCACCCTGTTCTTCCTTCTCTCCGGGAGTCAGGCCAGCCTTCTGGTCAATTTTGATGAGAGAACCTGGATATCTTGGTTGCCGGTGAAGGATTCACATGCTTACTACATTTCTTTTTTGTGTTTTTTGTTTTGTTTATTTTTCCAGTTGGAGCCTCAGAATGCGGCTGCTTCTCGTCAGTCATCTTGGCCCTGCCCCCCACTTATCTTCTTTTTATGGAGGCTGAAGGTAGGATCCCACTGGGGAAAAGGTGCTTCATGTCTATGTTGCTAGCTCAAGACAAAGCCCACTTCAGAACTTATGCCCAAATTAATACTTCTTTTTCACATATTCCATAAGAATGAATGATTGTGGTTGATTGTGGTGGTATCCTCGTTATCTGAATGTAATCAGATTGATGTTTTCAAAATACTTTATTCAACTCAACTCAAGGGGTAAACCAGTTTCTGGATGGTTAAATGTATACAGATAAAGAATCATGCCCATTTCATCTATTGAACAAATATTTGAGTACTATCTTGGAACAGGCATTGTTCTAAGTGCTCAGGATACATCATTGAGAAAAACACAGTAATTCCTGCCCTCATGGTGCTTGCATTCTAACAAAGGAAAACAGCAGGTATAGACATAAACACAAAAATAAGAAAGCTATATATTAGGACATGATAAACGTTGTATGGTAAAATAGATAATGCAGGATTTGGTCATGACGTAAGTGAAGGTAGAGATTGTCAGCCATTTTTAATAGGCTTTTTAAATATTACTTCATGAAGAAGGTGACATTGTAATTTGGGGCAATACTTGAAGGAGGTAAAATGTTTGAAAAATGATGAGGATACCTAGTGGACAGGAGTAATCCATGCAGTGTTTCTGAAGAGCAGCCAAAGTGTTAGTGGCTGGGGCAAAGTGAGTGTGAGATTAAGACTAGAAGATGAGACCAGAGGGTAACAAAGGGGCCAAATTACGTAAGGTCTGATAGAATTTGGCTTTTATTGTGAGTGAAATGAGAAGCTGTTGTAAGATTCTGAACAAAGGAACAACATGATTTTATTTAAACATTTAAATAATCATCCAGTTTTCTATATTGAGAAAAGATTCAGGGATAGGATGGGACAAGAATAGAAGCAGAGGAGGCTGGAGGTTGGCTAGTTGCGCAGACCCACGCAGCTTATCCTGGTGCTTGGAACTATGATGGTGACAATGAGAGTGGGGTAAATTTTTTGGTTCTAGTTACTTTTTGAAGCCAGAGTCAATAAGATTTCCTACTGAGTAGTCTGTGGAACATGAGAGTAGAATGGTGAATCAAGAAGGAATCCAATTTTACTGGCCTTAGTATCTAAAGGGAACTTCCAACAGCTGCGTTGAGAAACACCACAGGTAAAGCAACTTTGAAGAGGAAAATCAGAAGTTGTCTTTGGGGCATATTATAATTTAAAAAAATATTAAATAATTGGATGGAACACTCAACCCATTTGTCATTCATTTCAACATAAAAAGATGGAATACATTGATTGTTCTCATTTTAGCTTTCCTAAGCATTCCCCCAAGCAATACAGGAAGTGAACTTAATAGAATCAGTGATATTTATTGCTTTTTTAACATAAATCTTCACATGCTCTATTTGAAATGAGTAGTGTGGTCCCTTGCAATTACTTTTTTATTCCAACCTGTTCAAATATTTGAGTGGAAAATGGTCTTATCGGGTCATCATGGAGCCTTTGCTATTGCTGAGCTAATAATACGTTTTTTGAAAACTCCATTTAAATGGTGCAGATGAAAATCTATGCCTCCTCTCTATGTCACTCCCAAACACATTGGAAGATGAACCACAGGGGAAGCCCATATGTTAGAAAGGCATGCTTCATTTAGCTATTGCAACACACTGGCTGAAGGGTGCTATAGATGGAGTTGCTTAGAAAAGATTACATCTCTTGGCTTCTGGCAAAGGAAAAAAAGCATTAAAAAAGGCTGTACTGAGGGCTAAGAGCTTTATTGAAATTCTACAGGAGGCTTACCGAAATGGTGAGCTTCTGACTTGTTATCAGGTACCAGCATTTGGGCATCTTGACACTCTATAATTGAAATTCATTGCTTGACCTTTAGTCTATAAAAATGGTATGCTGTCATTAGCACTGACTGCTTGCTGTATTCTCCTGTCACTCCTTAGACCAGCTTAAACCATCTCAGATGAAATAGCCTATTTCATGTCAGACCTCAGAGTTTGCCACTATTAAAGTAGAAAGCTAAAGCAATGTTTAGCAATGTGGTAAAGACTAATGCAGTAGAATTGCTAGAGAAGTAGGAGTCTTTTTTTTTTTTTTTAATTCCCTTTAAAAATTAATGCTCTCTGGTAAAGGTACCATCTCTATTACACTACTCCTGTCAGAGTGAGAACCATTACTTTCTCTAATTGCATTTTAATTTAACCTGTGAATGCCACACTGTCTACCTTACATTTGACAAAGTATTCGAATGTTAGTTCACAAAGAAGACAAGTTAATGTAAGAATTACAAGGTAATATTTCACACTCATGATGTGAAGAATTGAGGCAATTATGTGGATATTTTAGAAAAAAAAAACATGCTGCCATAATTTTTTGAAAATTTTAGGTAAGAGAGAAATTGATGGGTTTGGGTGATATAACCCACACTTTATTCTGAGAATGACTTTATTTGTCACTTGATGTCATCAGTTCCAGTCCAACGGTCAGAGAGATGTTAGTTTTTCTGGGTATCCATGTTATAAGAGTAGTCACCTCATTAACTAAAGAAATGGGATGACCTGGCTGTTGACAGCTACAACTCTTGAACTGTCTCAGATCACCTAAACACATAGAGCTAAAGAGGATTCATCTTCTTGGTGACTTAAGAAACTAAATTGTAAAAACATTGAAAATCATTCTACTTCTCTCTCTCCAACTAACAGACTTTAAAACATCATTGTGAAATAATTGTGGAAAATCAAAGTGCAGTGTTTAGAGTGATGGAAATACTTATCTCAAGTCAATACCGTATTCTGTTCTAGGTCATTCATAAACTTAACATGTGCACAACTGCTGAGAATTATCTTTCCTCCTTCTCCTCCATATTTAAAAGAGCTTTTTATCTCTTATTTTCTTAAACAAGTCAAACAGCATTGGATTAATACTGGAATACCAATATCGATGCCTTGGTTTATTTTAAAGAATTTTATTTATTTTTTCATTGTAATTTGTTTTTATTGCAATAACTTTGGGGATATGTGGGGGTTTTGGTTACGTGGATAAATTGTATTGCGGTAAAGTCTGGGATTTGAGTGTACCTGTCACCTGAATAGTATGTATTGTACCTAATAGGTAGTTTTTAAGCCTCACCCTTCTGCCACCCTCCCTGCTTCTAAGTCTTCAATGTTCATTATACCACTCTGTATGCCTTTGCATACCCGTAGCTTAGCTCCCATTTATAGGTGAGGCCATGCAGTATTTGGTTTACCATTCCTGAGGCCATTCAGTATTTGGTTTACCATTCCTGAGTTTCTTCACTTAGGATAATGCCTCAGTCCCATCCATGTTGCTACAGAAGAAATAATTTCACTCTTTTTATGGTTGAGTAGTATTCCGTTGCCTATACATACCACATTTTCTTTATCCATTCATCACTTGATAGGCACTTAGGTTGATTTCATACTTTGCAATTGTGAATTGTGCTGCAATTAAAATATGTGTGCAGGTGTCTTTTTGATATAATGACTTAATTTGTTTTGGGTAAATACCCATTGGTGGGATTGATTGATCAAATGATAGATCTACTTTCAGTTCTTTAAGAAATCTCCATACCATTTTCCATAGAGGTTATATTAATTTACACTCCCGCAGGTAGTGTGTAAGTGTTCTCTTTTCACCACATCCACGTCAATATATGTTGTTTTTTGTCTTTTTAATAATGTTCATATGTTCATTCTGATTGAAGTAAAGTAGTATCTCATTGTGCTTTTAATTTGCATTTCATTGATTAGTGATGTTGAACGTTTTTTCATGTTTGTTGGCTATTTGTATATTTTCTTTTGAGAAATGTTTATTCATGTCATTTGCCCCTTTTATTGGGATTATTTGTTTATTTCTTACTGATTTGTTTGTGTTCCTTGTAGATTCTGGATATTAGTTCTTTTTCAGACTCACAGTTTGCAAATATTTTTCTTATTCAGTGGATTATCATTTTACTCTGTTGATTATTTATTTTGCTGTGCAGAAGATGTTTAGTATAATTAAGTCCCATTTATTTATTTTTGTTTTTGTTGCATTTGATTTCAAGATCCTAGTTACAAATTCTTTGCTTAGGCCAATGTACAGAAGAGCTTTTTCCCTAGATTTTCTTCTAGAATTTTTGTGGTTTCATGACTTACATTTAAGTCTTTAATTCATCTTGAGTTAAATTTTGTATATGGTGAGAAATAGGGATTCAGTTTCATTCTTCATGCAGCTATCCATTTGTTCCAGGGCCATTTATTGAAAATGGTATCTTTCCCCCAGTTTATGTTTTTGTGTGCTTTGTCAAAGATCAGGTGTTTGTGGGTATTTGGCTTCATTGCTGGGTTCTCTATTCTGAACCATTGGTCTGTGTATTTTGCTTGTACCATGCTTTTTTGGTTAATGCAGCCTTGTGGTATAATTTGAAGTCAGGTAATGTGATGCCTCCAGATTTGTTCTTTTTGACTAGGATCGCTTTGGCTATTAGGGCTCTTTTTTGGTTCCATATGAATTTTAGGATTTTTTTTTCTAATTTTATAAAAAATTACATTGATATTTTAATAGAAATAGCCTTGAATCTGTAGATTGCTTTGGTCAGTATGGTCATTTTCATGATATTGGTTTTTCCAGTCCATGAGTATGAGATAGATTTCCATTTGTGTCATCTATGATTTCTTTCTTTCGTGTTTTCTAGTTCTCCTTGTAGAGATCTTTTGCCTCCTTGGTTAAGAATCCTCGTATGAATTTTTTTTTTGTAGTTATGTAAAAGGAATTGAGTTCTTGATTTGATTCTTAGATTGGTCATTGTTGGTCTGTGTCAGTTCTACTGAACTGTGCACATTTATTTTGTGAACTGACGCTTTGCTGAATTCATATATCAAATCTAGTAGTCTTTTGGAGTAGGCTGTAAGGTTTTCTGGGTATACAATCATATCATTGGCAAACAGTCGTAGTTTGAGTTTCTATTTTCTAATTTGGATTTTCCAATTTTGGCTATTAGGGCTCTTTTTTGGTTCCATATGAATTTTAGGATTTTTTTTTCTCATTTTTTAAAAAAAGACATTGATATTTTGATAGAAATAGCCTTGAATCTGTAGATTACTTTGGTCAGTATGGTCATTTTTTGTTATTTTTCTTTTTTTTTTCTCTCTTGCTGATGGCTCTGGCTAGGACTGTCAGTACTATGTTGAACAGAAGTGGTGAAAGTGGTCATCCTTGTCTTTTTTCAGTTCGTAGGGAAAATGCTTTCAGATTTTCCCCATTCAGTATGATGTCCGTTGGTTTATCATATATGGCTTTTATTATTCTGAGGTATGTTCTTTCTATGAATAGTTTGTTGAATGTTTTTATCATGAAGAGATGCTGAATTTTATTGAATGTTTTTTTCTGCATCTATTGAGATAATCTTATGTTGTTTTTAATACTGTTTATGTGATGAATCACATTTATTGACTGGCATATGTTGAGCCAAACCTCCATTCCTTGGATGAAACTCACTTGATCATGGTGAATTTTTTTTATATGCTGTTGGATTCTGTTTGCTAGCATTTTGTTTAAAATATTTGCATGTATGTCCATTGGGACTATTGATCTATAGTTTTCTTTCTTTGTTATATATTTTCCTGGCTTTGGTAACAGTGATACTGGCTTTGTAGAATGAGTTGGAGGAGGATTTCTTCTTCTTGATCTTTTAGAATAGTTTCAGTAGGATTGGTACCAATTCTTCTTTGACTGTCTGGAGGAATTTAGTTATGAATCAGTCTTGGGGTTTTATTTTGGCAGATTTTATATTATTGATTCATTCACACTGCTGGTTATTAGTCTGTTCAGGATTTCTGTTTCTTTCTGATTCAAGCAAGGGAAGTTGTAGGTTTCCAGGAATTTTTTCATTTCCTCTAGATTTTCTAGATTGTGTGCATAGAGGTACTCATAGTAGTCTCAAATGATCTTTTGTATGTCTCTGGTATCAGTTGTAAAGTCTCAATTTTCTTTTTTAATTGGACTTAGGTGAATCATCTGTCTTCTTGGTTAATACAGCTAGTGTTCTATCAATTTTGTTTATTTTTTCAAAAAACCAACTTTTTATTTTATTAATCTTTTATATTATTTCAATTTTGATTAGTTCTGCTCTTATCTTTGTTGTTTCTTTCCTTCTGCTAATTTCAGGCTTAGTTTGTTCTTGTTTCTCTAGTTCCTTGAGGTGTGCTGTTAGGTTGTCAATTTGTGATCTTTCTGACTTTTTAATGTTGGTGTTTAGTGCTATAAACCTTCTTCCTAGCACTCATTTGGCTGCATCACAGAAGTTTTGATATTTCTTTCAATGTTATCAGTAATTTCAAATTTTTTAAAATTTTCCTCTTGATTTGATTGCTAAGCCCAAAGTCATTTGTAAGCAGACTGTTTAATTTCCATGTTTTTGTATGAGTTCGAGTGTACTTTTTGGAATTGATTTCTACATTTATTCCACTATGGTAAAAGAAGATAATTGATATACTTTAGATTTTTAAACATTATTGAAACCTTTCTTGCGGCCTATCATATGGTCTGTCTTGGAAGATGTTCCATGTGCTGATGAAGAGAATGTATATTGTGCAGTTTTTAGGTAGAATGTTCTGTAAATATTGTTAGGTCCCTTTGTTATTGAGTTCAATTTAAGTATGGTGTTTCTTTGTTGACTTTCTGACTCACTCATTTGTCTCATGCTGACAGTGGAGTGTTGAAGTCCCACATTATTACTGTGTTACCTATTTATTATTTTATTGCTGTTTATTATTTTCTTAAGAGACAAGAAATCACTACTACTATTTATCTAGTTATAATTATTTTATGACACTGGGAGCTGCACAGTTAGGTGCATAGATATTTGGTATTGTTATGTTTTGTTGAATTGATACTTTTATTATTATGTAATAACCTTTTTGTCTTTTTTTTACTATTATTGTTTCAAAGTCTGTTTTATCTGATATAAGAATAGCTACTTCTGCTCACTTGTGGTTTCCATCTGTGTGGAATGTCTTTTTCCAATAGTTTCCCTTAAACCTCTAAGAATCTGTATATGTTAGGTGGGTTTCTTGAAGACAGTAGATATACAGTTTGTGCCTTTTTTTATCCACTCTGCCAATTTGTATCTTTTAATGTGGCATTGAAACTATTTACATTTGACATTAATATTGAGATATGAGGTACCGTTCTAGTCATAGTGTTGATTGTTGCCTAGTTGCTTTCTTTCTTCATTGTTTTACTGTTTTATGATTTGAAGAGTTTCTATACTGGTGTGTAGTGACCTTATGTTTCAACATTTAGAACTTCTTTTAACATTTCTTGTAGGGCTAGTCTAGTGGTGACAAATTCCCTCAGCTTTTGCTTGTGTAGGAAAGACTTTATTTTTCCTTCATTTATGAAACTTAGTTTTGCTGAATACAAACTCCTTTACTGATAGTTATTCTGTTTAAGGAGACTAAATATAGGACCTCAAATCTTCTGGCTTGTAAAGTTCCTGCTAAGAAGTCTGCTGTTAGTCTCATAAGTTTTCCTTTATAGGTCTTGTTGCAATTTTTTTGTCTCATTGCAATTAAAATTCTTTCTTCAATGTTGACTTTAGATAGCCTGATGACTATAGGCCTTGGTGATGTTCTTTTTATAATTAATCTCATGTGAGTTCTTTGAGCTTCTTGTTTTTAGATGTCTAAATCTCTAGCGTGGCCAAGGAAGTTTTCCTCAATTATTCTCGCAAACAGAATTTCCAAACTTTTCACTTTTTCTTCTCCGTCAGGCACACCTATGATTCTTAGGTTTGGATATTTTACATTTTACATAATCCCATATTTCTCAGAGACTTTGTTCATTTCTTTTATTTAATGTTTTCTTTATTTTTGTCTGATTAGGTAAATACAAAAGATTTATCTGCAAGCTCTGAAATTCTTTCTTCTACTTACTCTAGTCTAATGTTGAAACTTTCCTCTGCATTTTGTAGTTTCCTACATGTGTCTTTTACTTGCAGAACTTCTGATTGATTTTTCGTTAAAATATATACCTCTTTAGAAACGTTTTCTTTTTATATTATGAATTGTTTTGTTAATTTCTTTATGCTGGTTTTCAGCTTTCTCTTGTGTCTCATTGAATAACCTAATAATTATTCTTTTCATTTCTTTATCTGGTATTTTAAAGATTTCATTTTGGTTCATATCCATTGCTGGAGAGTTAATGTAATTTTTTAAGGGGGAGTTCTATAATCCCATTTTTTCATATTGCTAGAATTATTTTCTGGCTCCTTCTCATTTGGATAAATTTTTTAAAATTTATTTTAATTACACTGGGTTGTTTTAAAAAATTACTTTTCCTTTTGATGATGTGACACCAATTTTTATAATTTATCTCCTAGCTTTGATTCAGTGCATTCAGTGACAAATACTCTATGTGACTTCCTTGGTTATAGAGAATCTTTGTGCAGTTTCTTTCTCAGATACTGGTTGTAGTAGCAATGTTCTGGGTGTGTGAGTAGGTTCACTGTCTCCTGTGGGGCCAGAATGGCAGAGGTCTCATGAAGCTTATATTGTTCCCCAGTAGTGTGCACTTTTAAAACTTCTTTTCCCCAATATTTTATTCATTGGATTGAACAGTTTAGGCTTCAGGCCTTCAGGAGGTGTCCACAGGTAAAAATAGACTGTGGCTATAGCAGGGTAAATACAATATCCCAGTGATGGGAAGAAATCCCAGCTTTGGGAGCAGGAGCTGGCAAAGCTCTCACTGAAGTGCACTGAGGTCTTTTCACGCAGAAGGGAGGGGAGCCACCTCAGCTCCCCTTCTAGGCCAAGAGGAAAGAAATCTACCTCCCTGTCACACTGCTGACCCAGTGTTATAGCTCTTTAGATTGAGTAGGCAACCACTTTCATCTTCAGGAGTACTGATGTTCCATTTTGAGATGGACTCTGACTCTACCATTCAGTCAAGCGTGAACCTGGAAGGCACTGCTCCTGCAGGAATGCAGTCACCCTGAAGTTTTCCAGAAAGGTCGTCTATAGATGCACTCATACCAAGCTTCTGGGGGAGAAGCCCCAGCTGTATCTATAGTGATGAGTGATGGAAAGAAGAATTCCCCCTTTTCAAGACCCTTCACAATCACAAGGGCTGCCTGACTGTTGGGATAGAACTACAGTCTTTCTCCAGAGTCCAGCACTGCACCTGTGCCTCTGCTGAAAGAAACCTCCCATAAGCAGAATGTTCTGGGACTCAAGGTCTTAAGTCTGGTTTCTTTTGTCCCATAGGGTGCTCCCTTGATGTGTTGCACTCCAACTTCCCCTATGAGTAGCAGTCCCTGAGGGCCAGACTACTGTGAATCCTGCTGTCCTTCTGTGTATAGCTGCCCTATGGGGCTGCTATACTCCAGATTGGTGCTGGAGAATGTCTGCAAAGAATCCAATGATGTGACGCTACAAGAGTTGAAGGACCCTGAGCAGAACAAAGTTTCACAATGAGTGCACACTCAGTACAATGCCTGCTACTACAGCTCGGTTCTGGGGGGAAAGACAAGAACCTTTTGTGAGCCAGATAATGCACTCAAGAAGGCCCCAAATTGTTGCCTACTTCAGCATTTGTGCTTGTGCGTGCAAGAAACTCTCCTTGATCTTGGAAACCAGCAGTCTGCCACAGGGGCTAGAGAGTCTGAGAGGACTCCCACCCACCCTTTCCATGGAATACTAAATCTCTCAGTGTTTGATCTCTGCCAGCTTCATGTTACTTTCTTTTGTGCATATGTGTACATACTGTGACTTCTTCCAGTGAACTCTCCAATAGACTCTAGCACTCTCCTGGTAACATTCCATTTGGGCTATGATTATACACCATTAATTTTGGTTTTTGTTTCTTAGGAGAATTGGTCATCTTTGTCTCTTGCCAGCCAACTAGAGAAGCTCTCTAATGCCTTAGTCTGTGAATAGGTCTACAGGATGTGCTGTGGCTTGGGCTCCACTCTTAGCTCCAATGTTGGGTGGAGCTGGACCGAGCTGACACTTCCTCTAGTCTCCCAGCAGTGAGTACCAGCATCAGCTTTGCTGGGGGTGGCAGGTAACTGGTGTAGACTCTGAAAGATTTTCTTGGTTTTATATAGCCTTAGTGTATTGGCTTTCTCAAGTGCCAGCTGTAGTTGTAATATACTGGGCACATGGACAGGCTCAAGACCTCCTGGTTAGCCAGGGTGATGTAGGCAATTATAGTAACTGAGGTTGCACAGAAGTTTTCTTCATCCTAAGCTCTGTGTTATCGTGCCTACAATGCTGCAATGGGCTGTGCTAATTGGCCTTCAGCAAGGAGGTGGTTCTTGCAAAAGGGTGCCAGCTGGAGTGGCAGCAGTGGGATTTGTGCTTGCCTTATGTTACTTAGGGTAGGTAATCTGGTGTCTTAGGCAAGGGGTGGGGCTTTGGAGCTTTCAAACATCCCTCTCTATTGTATAACATTATTAGGACAGGTGGAGGGGCAAAGTTGGGTGGAGGCTGGGTCAGGCAAGGTGTGTCCTGGCTCCCCATGTATGGGTACAATCAGCGGTTTCAGTGGGGATCAGAGGGCAGTTCCTTGGCTGCTGGGGTAATATTCCAAGGAGAAGCACAGCACAGAATTCTCTGCACTGGGAAAGAGAGGGTACCAAGCAGCTGCCCCACTCAGCTCCCACATATTTAATAAGGCAGGTCTCACACCCGAGGTATTCTGCTAGCAACAGCTAGCTGGGTTCCAGGCAGCCTGTGCTTAGAATGCAAAACTGCCCAAGGCCACAAGGCTTCTCCACGGAGACAAAAACTGTCAGCTTTCAGGCCACATCCCTCCTAATTTACTAGCAAAGCAGGGGCACCCAGCAACTGCGTGGCTACAGCACATTTTTTGCTCATTCCTTAGTTTTGGACAAGGGGTTAGTCACCACTCAAGATCATATCATAAATCTCAGTGGGAGCTTCTCTCAGTTTGTGACCACCACCTGAGTTAGCCGGCAGACTTCCAGGAGTTCTCCTATTGAGACAGAAAGGGGGAAGGGAAGTTCTGGGAAGGGAAGGGAGTGGTCCCTGGTCAGGGTTCCACCCCAGGCCTATGCCCAGGGACCTAGATGAGGACAGGCACTCCTGCCTTTGCGCCCAAATGTTGCATTTCCCAAGACCACCTTGGCCTGCCACGTCCCCATCCTGTGCCTATAAAAACCTCAAGACCTTAGTGACTGGACGTTGAGGGAGCACGCCGATGCAAGAGCATATGGACAGATGCCAGCACACTGGCAGGCAGTGGACTGGCAGAATGACGTGGAGTTTGGCTGGGGCAGTTGGAGGAGAGCCCAGGCTGTTGAGCGGCCCCACTCCAGGGGAAAACCATCTCCCTTCTGGCTCCCCCATCTGCTGAGAGCTACTGCCACTCAATGAAACCTTGCACTCATTCTCCAAGCCCACGTGTGGTCTGCTCCTTCAGGTACACCAAGGCAAGAACCTGGGGATACAGAAAGCTCTCTGTCTTTGTGATAAGGCAGAGGTTTAATTCAGCTAACACAAGCCACTGCCAGACGGCTGAACTAAAACAGTACCCTGTGACACATGCCCTCTGGGGCTTCAGCTGTAAACATTCACCCCTAGACACTGCTGTGGGGTCAGAGCACCACAGCCTGGCCTTCTGTATGCTCTACAAGAGGTTTGAATAACGAGTCACTGAAGAAGCTAGCCGCACCTGCATCGCGCACCGTGAGGGGGATCAGGGAACTTGACATTTCACTATGAGTAAGTATCAGGAATGGTTTCCCTCCCTGCTGGGGTCTGGGAATGCATGTAAAGCGTGTCCCTATTCTACTTCTCATATATTTAGCACAGCTGATTAAGTCAGCACCAGTGAGGTGCAGGGGCAAGGTGCTGTCACGTGGCCTGGATTACCCGGCTCCCTAGTGGGACTGTACCTCATGGAGACAGTCTCTCACCCTTTCATGCTCTGGAGACACAGCTCTCCGCCTCACTCATAGTGTAGGCTGCTGCCCACCACTTCTTTCAAAGTGTCTGTGTTTTCTTTCAGTTTTTCTGTTGAGTTCCTGGATAGCTTTTGGCTTGAAAGTTCACAATGCGAATCTCTACACACTATTTTGTCTTTCCAAGTAGAAAAGACAGACTAACAATGCCTCCAATCCACCTCTTGGAGGGAAATAAAAGCCTTGGCTTAGCTATTAATCATCACAGTGATCCTAATATGGGTCCCCTTCTTATCTAGTCCCAGAGTCTTTACACTCTAAAATGAATAGTTTGTATTTAGTAATCTAACAGATACTGTTTTCTCTCTTAAGCTCTGATTCTCAGGATTTCCAGGAATTGTTTTTTGTCCTTGACTAGTGAAAGAATGCTTTGACTCACCCTCCCCATTACTTAAGTAAACTTTAGTGGGACGTCTAAACCTATGAAACATGCCCCAATGGAGCCATATGGTGGTTCTATAAGGACTCTGACAACGTTCTCTATGGTATCCCTTCTGAAATTGCCATCCTTGAACCAATAACCTACGTGAAGATGAAGACTGCCACGGATGATGAAGCTTTATAGGCAAAATGTGATAAAACCATTGGATTTTGCTACCTAAAGAAGAAGTGGGAGAAGGTTGGTATGTTTTGCTGATGTGGTGCTTAGAGAGGTGACTCCCAGGAAACAAGGGTGTTCAAGAGATTGTGCTACAATATATTTCACTACAATATATTTCACTGCACTTAAGAACACCTTAAGTGCAGTGAAATCATACTTTCTTCATCTCAGTGTCCCTACTGTCTAGAATAGCACCTATATTACAGTGAGTGCTCCATGAATGTGTAGAGAAAAGAGAAAAAAATAAACAGAGATTAAAAAAGAAAAAAAAGGAAGTGAAGGTAATAGAAAGGCTGAGAAGAGAAAGGAAGAGAAGAACTCAGCACAAGTCATCATACTTTCTTTGTAGTAATCCATCCTTTCCTAAACCAGAAGACCTTGACATTGCTAGACTTGACCAAAGGATATTCTTTTTTTCGTCTGTCTTCTTATCAAAGACATTCATCAGCTCCTGTACAGACCATCGTTCCTCCATCAAAATGATGAGAAAAACCTGGATCTGATTCAGAGACCACCTGTGTTTCTCACATTGCCTACTTGAGAGGGTGCTCTTCTAGGGATGACTAATCTTCTGGGTGCTCTTTTGCCAAAATACTACTCTGGTTCCCAGTTTCCTGTGTCAAATTACAAACAATTTGTCATTCCTGCAGTCACACTTTTCAGACCTGTCAGTTCTGCTAAAGAGTCATTTCATCAGTACGGTTTTCCACTCCCTAAGCAACGTTTGGACTTTCTACTTCCATGCAAGCAATTTTTCACATCTTAAGTTTTCTCACAAGTTTCAATTCAAAAACAATCCTATTCTGCTTTAATTCTTCTTTCGTTGAAAATGTCTCTGTAGTCAGAGGATTAATGTCCAAACTTCCGCTATTACATCTTTTCTCTGTTTTGACACAAAAGGTCTTCCAGCAGAATCAATTATGCTTTATTTAAACTTTGACAACAAATTTCTTTTTGAATTATATGTAAAAGGGGTAATGAAACTGCTGCTTGTGTTGTTGACTATGTCCGTGGTGTGATAAATAAAGAGTTTCTCACCTTTTCTGCACTGTACCCCAATGCCAAAGAGATCATAAAGAATAAGAAATGGGAAAGGACACTAAACCTAGAGAAGTGATTGGATTGATCTCTGACATTTCCTCTTCACACACACACACACACACACACAGACACACAAACACAGACACACACACAGACACACAAACACACACAGACACACACACACACACACTTCACTGCATCTTTTAGATAAATTAATCAGTTTATTTGAATCGTAAATTCCTTTTCCATGGAGATTATATTGTATGTACTATCTTTCCTACGAGATAGATTAAAAAATAAAACAACTAAAAATACTCTGAACTCTCTTGTTGAACCAAAATTTTATGTAAATGAGTTAGTAAACTGAGTTTCTACTTTATAAATAATTAAAATTCATACTATAGTGGGTGTTTTCTGTTTATTATAACTGCTTATTCTTTTAAGTAACCTATTTCTAATTATTGAAATTCTTTAAATTGAGGTAAACTTGGACCAGCATTCCAAACTTGTTTATAAGTGACAAACATATTAGTGGGATATTGCCAGTAACTAAATTCATGGGTAACTTCTGAATTCATGAAATTGTGTTCGTTTTCCAATATAAAATGAGTGTGACCAAACAGGACTGATCTATTTAGTCTGCCAATTAAATTCAAGCACAATATAGATAATATTATAAATCAGAAAATTCTACAAGATTATCTCTTCAAATATCGAGAAGTTATCTCAGTGCCTTATACAATGGTGCAGTGCATTTAAGTTCTTATAGCCTGTTATAAAGAGTAGTAACTACTATTTGGTAGAGTGTGTATATTATCTGATCAATCAACTCAAGATTCCAAAAAGATATTTCAGCTCTAAATAATAAGATTAAAAAAAGAAACAAATATTTACTAAAACTAATTACCTGTCACCTACTTATTTGTCATTATCTCATCTAACCTTCATGGTAATCCTAGGTTTATCTTTATTTTAATGATAAGAACATTGAGGATTAGAGACATGAAATCATTTGTTCTAGGGCTCACAATCTGTGGGTAAATGCTTGAAATTGTATTCTAGGAGACAGCTCCATCTGGCATAAATTATCAAATTTGTTTTGATATTAAAATGGTCTGCACCACACTTTCTAAAGGTAAGAAAACACAGCTTGACTATCTTTACATTTTTATCATTGTCTCGGCCATTTGTGATTTCAAAGGGGTGAGGTTTTGCAGATCTTTTTAATCTCCTAGGATTGGGACTCTGATGCTGGCAATGCATTCGATTCCTCACCATCATAAACTTCAGACTCTGCAATTTTCTGTAGCTTTTATCTTCATCCAATTTTTCAAGCAGATGCCAGTTGCATAAGTAGTATCTACAGCCATTGCTCAGCAAATTCTTCCTCAATTTTACAGCATCAACTGCTTTCTATGTTTCTTACTTATGGTCAAGTTTGTAGGAACCATAATGTTGAATTTAGTCCAAAAAAATGCTCATCCACACCCTTGTACTTCCATGCTTGAAGAAAACTTGCAGCACTGATATATTGCCTGTACATTGGAGTTTCTTCTGGCAGGAAGGATACAGATAACTTTATTGGAAATACGAAGCTTCATTGAGCTCCTTCCCTCAGAGAGACTCACAATAGCCTTTCCCTGAGACAACTGGATGCACTCCACTTATAATCCTTCTTCAACAATGTTACAAAAAGGTTTAACAAAGAGAAAGAGTATCAACAACTATTAGACCTGTTTATTGTTGTTGGAGGCTAATAGGCCTAATCCCTTGAGCTATCTAATGAATCTTCAGCAGGCAGCATAAAACATCAGGAATATGTCTATAAGGAATAAATAAATGGTGAGATTCTATTGTCTCCCATTGTTCCCATAAACTACCAATCCTTTCCCATAATATGTGTAAATACATTATTGAATCTACTCTTGGAATTAACGGCTGAACCCAGTCTCATCATACTGATACACAAGATCACATTATGCTAATAGCCCAGCATTAGTGTTTATTCTTATTCTCTCAATTATGTTATTTCCTTAAATTTTGGCCCTTATTTTTATTCTATCACCAGGCTTATGACCCCTTGACTATATTGACAAAGCTGTTTCTTCCTACAGATTTATTCTTACGGGTACCTTCCCAGAAAGAGTGTGTGTGTGTGTGTGTGTGTGTGTGTGTGTATGTGTGTGTGTTTCAGTGGTGGCAGGTGTAAAAATTATAAAGTTATTGTTTACTCAGAGCTTACGATAAATTAGAAAACAGTGACTCTATATAAAGGGAATACTTGGAATTTGATATCAGGCAATCATAGACTTGAGTTGGCTTTAGAAAACATTTTCTGTAAATGGCTAGATAGTAAATATTATAGGCTTTGTGCACCACATGATATCTGTTACAACTATTCAACTCTGCTGTTGTGCTGTGAATGTGGGCATACATAATGCATATGTGAATGGTCATGGTTATGTTCCAATACAACTTTATTTACAAAAACATGAAGTGGGTCAGATTTGGCCTTTTGGAAGTATTTTACAGAAACTTCTCTTACAGGAATTGGGGTTCAGGGTTGTATGACATCCTGTTTCAAGAAAAACTGGGTCACTAGATCTGTCTTGGGGCAAGCATGTTTAAAGTCCCAGACGACAAATAGTCATTTTCTAGTCAACAAAAAGGAGAGTGTGATGCCAATCTATACAAAATAACAAGTTTATGTGAGTTTGGAATATCTGGACAGTGCAAGTAATTTGATTTAGCTGTAGAACAGAATTTGTGTGGGTAACGTTAAGAAGACCAGATGGGGTTTGATGTAGCCAATAAATGATATTCTCTTGTGTTCCTCTTGAATTAGACACCATTAGGTTAGATAACAAATACATTGAAATGGATCACTACATATTAGTTTTATTTTCAATAAAGGCTGGAGTACAAGACAGCTTATAAGTACAATCAGCACTGGGCATTTCAATATTTCTTCAACTTTTATCACCAAAGCACCCCAACACAAACACACACACACACACATACACACACACACACACACACACTCTTAACAGGAACTTTGAAATGTTTGAAATGTACACAAAAAACCAGAGTCTCTGTCTCCCAGTTGTCAGGGATGGGGGTGTGGTAGAGGGAATAATGTAACTGTCAACCAAATTCCTTGCCTTGGGGATTTGAGATTGATATTTTCCACCAAATGCAGAAAGGTGAACTAGTGACTGTACCTACCAACAGAGTGACTGCCTATGTCCACAGAGAGGAAAAACAAGTGGAACAAGAGGATAGAAATGTCTAGGGGGGGGAAATATGTCTTCCTAGAGAAGAAAAACTAAATATCCCCTACCACCTACAGCATGCAGATGTTAAATATGAAATCCCTTGAGAAGTATATTGAATAATTTATTCCTTGCTACATCCGATATAAAAAATCCTAAAGTAGATACATTGTTAAAATGATTTATATTGTTAATTTCTCATAGCAAAAATTTTATGACTTTGTGTTAAATCTATTAACACAATCCCTGTTACTAAATATCTATCCAAGTGGTGTGATGATGAGAAAATGCCATCCAAAAACTCCAACCTATCTGAAACGATTTAAAAGCAAGCAAAATAATCATAAAAGATCTAAGAGTTACTATTCTCTTAGACATCCATTTAAAGTCCCCAAGGGAAGCTTTTAATTTAATGCTTCACATTAAAAACGAGCCTTGAATTGTGCATTTGCCTTTGAGCCACTGCAAATAAATAGAAAGTGTGCCATATATCTTAGTCAAGTATTCTCCATTAACAAATAGATCCAAGTACCTCAGCCTCGTTGTTTGTCCCCTGGATTTCAGAAGAATTTGTCACATTTACTCCCAGTCGCCACAGACTGAAATTCTGGAGCACTGCCATTAAACATATATCATAAAAGATTTTTTTTTTTTTTTACTAGATCAAAATTCCCATTTTCCCTTCAACAAAATAAGGTGATGAAATTCCTTAAGACTGCTAAGCTTTCCAAATCCAAATCTTCACGTCACTGGTTTTAAAAATATTCAGGAACTCTAACAGCTGTGTGTGGCTGAAATGCAACAGACAAATCACAGCTCTGGCATTTTGCAGTAGGCAAAAAAGGTGCTTATTATAAAAGGATGCTCTCTCTGTCCTATAGGAAATGTGAGTATAAGTATACTAGCGCCTATTTTTTGTTCATTTATTCATTTTCAAACAATTTTAATGTCTAAAATGTAACAAGAGATAAGCACCTAGATGGAAATACAAACATGAAAACAAACAAAAACATAATACAAAATGCTAAGCATCAAAATATTATCTAAATAACATAAATTTCTAATAGTAATATTTTCTTGGAAACAAGGTTACATAGAAATAATGGTTTCATCTAGTTTTTCATTCATTTACCAAATATTTACTAGTGGCTCCTGTGCCAGGCACTTGCTAAACTCTGGGGATGAAACGATAAGTAGAAAGAACTTTTATCCTCAGGCAGTGTATAATTCAACACAGTGATTACAATCTTTTACTTTCTAATCACACACTGAAGAGCAAGATATTTTAAATGGTAACAAAATACATATATATGTATTTGTGAAGAAAATGTATACATTTACATCCTATAATATAAATACTCTGTAAAGCATTTGCCATATGCCAAAATGCAATAAAATACATAGTAAGATGGAATTGTCTTTAAAATATTGTTTTATATATTAACATTATACACGCTTTGATATCACTATTAATATAATGAATATATTTGTGTAGGTAATTGTATCATACCACTTCTTCAATTAATAATATGTTTAGTGAGAACAAATGTGTTTGTATATGTTTTTTTAAATGCTTTGAATGTATGATAGAGATATTTAAAGATCTGATTCCAATTACAGTTTCTCTTTTATTAACTTTAATGTCAACAATAAGCCCAACAAGATACGTTTGTGTGTGTGTTTGTGTTTGTCTGTACACGATATCTAAGCTCATGATATCTGTTCTCCATTTATGTAATTGGGAGTGGGCTGCACTTTATAAATGCCAGTTTCCTATGATATTAAACAATGATTGGTTTTAGAATCCAAAGAACTTTTAGAAATACTTATTAAGAAGAAATTGTATTTTCTGTGTACTTGTTTCTTATCCTTTTTTTGGTAACATGAACGTATATGAAGGTTTAACAGAAAATACATACATTTATAACAACAACAATTCCATAACTATGGGGAATATTTCCAAACAGTTGGTTTTGATTCTCTTTCAGTCTGAATTTAATTTTTAAAGCATTAGATTTATCGTTTACTGCTTAAAATATCACCTGTATTTTAAGACTTTTAAATCCTTAAGTGTTCCCCATATTGTCCTCAGCACCTTAGCAGGCTAGTGTAGGGCTGCAACACTCATACCCAGGGAAAGGGGAGACAGGTCAAGTGCTGCAGAATGGAGAATAGAGTCTTGAAAAATAATCTCTAAAATTAAAAAGGAGAAGGTCTAGGATACAGTGTAGTTCCAAGGGAAAGGATTGTCTGTGATTATATGAGAAAGCAGCCTCCACAACCTCAGACTATAGGGTGTAGCTTTGAGCAGGGTACTAAGAATAGCACATGTCATGGGGAATGGGGCAGTCTTGGGAATCTGCGATTCTCCAGTGAAAGAAAATGGTACCACTGGAAGAGTCAGGGAGCTAGTGTCCTATAGGCTGAAATGATGCAACAAGCTCTCAGGTAGTACCCAATTCAAGAGTTGATTTCTGTACCCAGAAACAGAACTAGTACATTTGTTCCCCAGGGTGCCTTCAATGTCAACAGCCATAATTGTGTTACCTATTTGCTCTCATGGAAGCTACTATCTCTGACATGAATGTCTGCCATTGCAATTATCTATTTAATTTCCTTTTCCAGATAAAGAAAGCCTTCATGAAGGGCCAGGTCTGTGTATGACTCTCTCCAAGCCCACTCCTTTTATTTAAAAAAAAAAAAAAAAAAAGTTCCAAAATATTTATTGGATTGACAATTTAAAAATATTTTCATTGATAGTTTGGATTGTCTATTATTGAATATAAGATACTCTTCTTAGAGATAATCTACCTTGAGAGTACTTCATCAGTTTTCACTGTTTTAGTCAATAATGACAAATACATAAATATAATTATACCCATAGCAATACCAACTGACATGGTTTGGCTGTGCCCCACCCAGATCTCATCTTGAATTGTAGCTATCACAGTTCCCATGTGTTGTGGGAGGGACTGGTGGGAGGTAATTGAATCATGGGGGTGGGGCTTTTCCTTGCTGTTCTAGTGATAGGAAATAAGTCTCATGAGATCTGATGGTTTTATAAAGGGGAATTTCCCTGCACAATCTCTCTTCTCTTGTCTGCTGCCATGTGAGACATGCCTTTCACCTTCCTCCATGATTGTAGTCTCCCCAGTCACGTGGAACTGTGAGTCCATTAAACCTCTTTTTCCTTATAAATTACCCAGTCTCTGGTGTGTCTTTATCAGCAGTGCGAAAATGGAGTAATACACCAACAAAATCAACCAAATAAGCTTAAGCAAAAAGAAAAATTTTCTTTAGCTCAGGTAGCAGACAGATCCAGGTTGAGGATGTGACTGGATACAAGGGTTCTGATAACATCAACAGATCCAGTTTCTATCTCCCATTTGCAATTATTCAGGTTGACCCTATTCTCCTTGTGTTGTGAAAAAAAGTGGCAAAAGAAACTTCAATTCTACATTGTCAAAATTGGAAATCTAGTGCAGAAAGACACTTTTCGAGAAGTACCAGCAAATCTGATCATATGTCTATGTGTCGTGGATTTAACCCTGAAACAATCACTGTAGCCACAGAATGGTATTATGCTTCTTTAGGATCAATTCCTAAACAAAAATTGAAAGCTATTGCTATATAACTAGGAAAATGAATGCTGCTGAAGTACCAGCATAATATCCCTTGTAGAATAGAAAAATAACATCTTTAAACCATATATATTGTCAAGCGCTAAGTTTCTTTGTAATTGTCATAATTCTTCCAACTTTCTGCAGTTGCGGGTGTTTTTCACTAATGATGTTTTACTGCCAAATACACCATATGTTGATATTCTCTAACAACCACTCTTAAGAAAAGGAGATCTAACGGGGCAGCAAGAGCCATTTAAACCCACTTACACTGAAACTGGATTCTTTACTGTCACACAGCTGACACTGACATATGTGCTAGAATTCCTTTCTGAAATGATGAAATTGTTTTGACAAGTCTTAAAGCTAGAGTAATTTTTACAACTCCAATGGCTATTATTCCCAGAATTCAGTATGATTTGCAGCTATCTATACCTCTCTTGATACAAAAAATTTCATAGAAAAGGAAAACATAAAACTCCTTTCGTTCTATTGTATTTACCTCAAGCTTTATGTACTTAAACTTTTTGTTAACTCTAATCTTAAAATACATTCTAAGCTTCAATAATTCTTTGAACTTCAATATAACCAGTTTATTTTTATCATATTATAGTAAGAACACCTAGCATGATATCTACACTCTTAGCAAGTTTTTGAGTGAACAATACTTTATTTTTGACTATAAATAGGTCCAATATTGTGCAAAAGATCTCCAAATCATATTAATCTTTCTTGACTGAAACTTTAAGACCATTGATTAATAACTTCCCATTTCTCCCTATCTCAGGCCCCTGATTTTATAAATTTAACCATTTTAGATGCCTCATATAAGTGGAATTATGCAATATTTGTCTTGATGTGACTGGCTTATTTCACATATATAATGTCCTGAAAGTTCATTTAAGTTCATATTTCAAACTTTTTTATTTTTAATGCTGAATAGTATTCAATTTTACCATATTTTCTTTTTTAATTCATTTTATTTTATTTTAAGTTCTGGGATACATGTGCAGAACAGTCAGATTAGTTACATAGGAATACGTGTACCATGGTGGTTTGCTGCACCTGTGGACCTGTCCTCTAAGTTTCCTTCCCTCAACTCCCACCTGGCAACAGGCCATGGTGTGTGATGTTCCGCTCCCTGTGTCCATGTGTTCTCATTGTTCAACTCCCACTTGTGTTGAGAATATGTGGTGTTTGGTTTTCTGTTCCTATGCTGGTTTGCTGAGGATGATGGCTTCCAGTTACATCCATATCCCTGCAAAGGACATGATCTTGTTCCTTTTTATGGCTGCATGGTATTCCATGGTGTATATGTACCATATTTTCTTTATCCAGTCTATCATTGATGGGCATTTGGGTTGGTTCCATTTCTTTGCTATTGTAAATAGTGCTGCAGTAAACATATATGTGCATGTGTCTTTATAGTAGAATGATTTATTTTCCTTTGGTTATACACCCAGCAATGGGATTGCTGGGTCAAATGGTGCTTCTGGTTCTAGACCCTCAAGGAATCACCATACTGTCTTCCACAATGGTTGAACTAATTTACATTCTCACCAACAGTGTAAAAGCATTATTTTCTCCACAGACTTGCCAGTATCTATTGTTTCCTGACATTTTAATAATTGCCGTTTNGTTCCTTTTTATGGCTGCATGGTATTCCATGGTGTATATGTACCATATTTTCTTTATCCAGTCTATCATTGATGGGCATTTGGGTTGGTTCCATTTCTTTGCTATTGTAAATAGTGCTGCAGTAAACATATATGTGCATGTGTCTTTATAGTAGAATGATTTATTTTCCTTTGGTTATACACCCAGCAATGGGATTGCTGGGTCAAATGGTGCTTCTGGTTCTAGACCCTCAAGGAATCACCATACTGTCTTCCACAATGGTTGAACTAATTTACATTCTCACCAACAGTGTAAAAGCATTATTTTTCTCCACAGACTTGCCAGTATCTATTGTTTCCTGACATTTTAATAATTGCCGTTTTGACTTGTATGAGATGGTATCTCATTGTGGTTTTGATTTGCATTTCTCTAATGATCAGTGATGTTGGGCTTTTTTTATATGTTTGTTGGCCACATAAATGTCATCTTTTGAGAAGTGTCTGTTTACATCCTTTGCCTACTTTTTGATGGGATTGTTTTTTGTTGTTGTTTGTTTGTTTTTATTTTTTGTAAATTTGCTTAAGTTCCTTGCAAATTCTGGATACTAGATCTTTGTCAGATGGATAAACTGCAAAAATTTTCTCCCACTCTGTAGGTTGCCTGTTTACTCGAATGATAGTTTATTTTACTGTGCAGAAGATCTTTAGTTTAATTAGATCCCATTTATTAATTTTGATTTCGTGGAAGTTCCTTTTTTTTTTTTTTTTTTTTTTGTCATGAAGTCTTTGCCCATGCCTATGTCCTGAATAGTATTGCTTAGGTTTTCTTCTAGGAATTTTTTTATGGTTGTGGGTTTTACATTTAAGTCTTTAATCCACCTTGAGTGTTTCCTGTTTAAGGTGTAAGCAACAGGTCCAGTTTCAGTTTTCTACATATGACTAGCCAGTTTTCCCAGCACCATTTATTGAATAGGAGATCCCTTTTCTTTACCTTTTCATCTATCAATGAACATCTAGGTTGTTTCCACATCTTGGTTATTTTGGCCAGTACTGCAATGAAGATAGGAATGTTATTATCTCTTGGAGAACTTGATTCTCTTTCTTTTGGATAAATAACCAGAAGTGAGATTGCTGGATTATATGGTGGTTCTCTTTTTGCTTTTCTGAATAACTTCCATACTATTTTCTATAGCAGCTGCACCATTTTGCATTCCCATCAGCAATGTGCAAGGGTTCCAATTTCTCTACATTCTTGTTGTGTGTGTGTGTGTATGTGCGTGTGTTTTAATACCCATCTTGACAGGTGTTAGTCAATATCTGGTAGTTTTGATATACAAACAGAAGATTAGTGACCTTGTGCATTTTTTATATACCTGATAGTCATTCGTATGTCTTCTTGGGAGTGATGGCTATTCAAGTTCTTAGACCATTTTTTTTTAACTGAGTTGTACATTTTTTCATTATTAAGTTTTAAGAGTTCCCCATATAGTTTGTATATTAATCCCTTATCAGATGTATGAATAGCAAATATTTTCTCCCATAGTATGGTTTATCTTTTCACTTTGTTGATTGTTTCTTTTGCTATGTAGACAATTTTTAGCTTGATGTAGTCCCATGTTTGTTTATGTTGCTTGTTTTTGGTGTCATCTATGAAATCATTGCCAAGATCAATGTCATGAAAGATTTCCCCTGTGTTTTTTTCTATTAGTTTTATAGTTTCATGTCTTATGATTAAGTATTTAATCCATTTTGAGTTGGTTTTTGTATATTGTATAAGATAAAAGTACGGCCGGGCGCGGTGGCTCAAGCCTGTAATCCCAGCACTTTGGGAGGCCAAGACGGGCGGATCACGAGGTCAGGAGATCGAGACCATCCTGGCTAACCCGGT
>NW_016809276.1:1302196-1351054 GCF_001698545.2 Rhinopithecus bieti | reverse complement strand
AAAAAAAAAAAAAAAAAAAAAAGATAAAAGTACAATTTCATTACTTTGCGTCTAGATATCCAGTTTTTCCAATGCTATTTCTTGAAGTAACTAAATTTTCCTTATGCGTATTCTTTGCCTCCTCATTGAAAATTAGTTGACTGTATCCATAAATTTATTTCCAAGAACTCTATTTTATTCCAATGATCGTTACGTCTGTGTTTATGCCAGTATCATACTGTTTTGATTATTTTCGTTTTATATATTTTTTTTTTTAAAAGAAAAGTGTGCCACCTTCTGCTTTGTTCTTCTATATCAAGGTTGATTTGACTATTTATGGTCATGTGGATTTTGAATGTTATTTCTGTCTTTTGAAAAATATCATTGGAGTCTGATAGGGATTAAATTGAATATGTATGTTGTTCTGAGTAGTGGGGACATATGAATAATTCTGTTTTACAATCATGAACATAAGATGTCTTTTCATTTCCTTGTGTCTTGTTTAATTTGTTTTATCAGTGTTTTGCAGTTTTTATTACTTAAGTCTTTCATGTCTTTAATCAAGTTTTTTTTCTAAGTATTTTTTTGTTGTTGTTTCGGTGCTATTTTAAACAGGAACGTTTTCCTGATTTTCTTTTAAGATTGTTGGTTAGTTTATAAAATTGCAACTGAGTTTGCATCTTGAATTTGTATTCTGAAATTTTACCAAATATTTTTATTAGTTCTAACCTTTGTTTTTTTCTTTTTTTTTTTTTCTTTTTGTCTTTAGTGTTGTCTTTATATGAAGTCATATTGTCTGCAAACAAGGACAATTTTACTTCTTCGTTTCTTATTTGGATGCCTTTTATTTCTTCTTCTAGCCTAATTGCTTTGGCTAGGACTTCCAGTACTTTGGTGAATACAAATGGCAACAGTGGACATCTTTG
Source organism: Rhinopithecus bieti (assembly GCF_001698545.2). Lineage (NCBI taxonomy): Eukaryota > Metazoa > Chordata > Mammalia > Primates > Cercopithecidae > Rhinopithecus > Rhinopithecus bieti. Next base: position 1,350,149 of record NW_016809276.1, on the reverse strand, counting down.
TCTCATGCGTAATCATAGAGGGAAAACCGATTTTTTCCACAATTAAGTATGGTGTTAGCTGTGGGCTTTTTATATATGGTCTTTATTACTAAACTGAGGTAAGTTTCTTTAATTCTAAGGTTTTCGAGTGTTTGTATCATGAAAGATTGCTGTATTTTTTCAAATGCTATTTCTACACCTATCGAGACAATGGTATGATTTTTATTCTTTATTATGTTAATGTGGTATATCATATTAATTGATTTTTCATATACTGAACCATCCTTGCATACCAGGAATAAATAGCACTCAGTCATGGTGTATAATCCTTTTAATATGCTGCTGAATTCAGTCTTGCTAGTCTTTTCTTGATAATTTCTGCGTCAATATTAATTATGGATATTGATCTATAGTTTTATGTTTTTCAGGAGTCTTTGTTTTCCTATGATCTCAGGATATACTGACCTTGTAGAATGTGTTTAGAAGTATTACTTCCTCTTCAATTTTTGGAAGAGTTTGAGAAGGATTGAAATTTGTTCTTTAATTATTGATGCAATGCATCAGTGACGCCATCTGGTTCTGGACTTCTGTTTATTGGGAGGTTTGGATTACTGCTTCAATCTGTTTAGTTGCCATTAGGCTGTTCAGACTTTCTGCTTCTTCTTGATTTTGTCTTAGTAAGTTGTATCTATTTTTCTAGATGATACAGTTTGTTGGTATATAATTATTTATAATAACCTCTTATAATCCTTTTTATTCTTTTGGCATCAGTTGTAATGTCTTTTCATTTATTTCTGACTTTATTCATTTTAGTATTCTATCTTTCTTAGTTAGTCTATTTAAGGGTTTGTCAATTTTATCATTCCTAAAACCAATTATTATTGCTTCTTGGTCTTTTGACTACGATTAAATGTAAAAATCAGCTCAGCTTCATTATTTTTGTTTTCAATATTGGAAAATATTTTGTTGCTTTTGGCTTAAATGTTTGTTATTTACTTGCTTCTGCGACCTTTGGACTTAGTTTGTTCTTGTTTTACAGCCCTTGAATTATAAAGTCAGGTTATTTGTGATTTTTCTTATTTATTTTAGAGAATTGACTAGCTTTTACATTTTGAAATAACTTTAGAATTACAGGAGTTACAAAAATGGTACAAAGAATTCCTGTATAAACTTCAGATTCCTCAAATGTTAACATTTTGCCACAGTTACTTTAGTCTGTTTTTTTCTGAAATATTTGACAGTGTGTTGCAGACACAATGCCTTTTTGCTATGGAAGAAGTCTGTGTATATTTTCCCAAAAACATAATTGCAGTACAAAAATCAAGAAATTAATATTAATACAGTGCTACAAACCTTATTGAATTTTTTCCAATTGTCCCACTGTTGTGCTTTCTACTTTTTTAATGTAGGCTTTTATCACTATGAACTTCACTCTTCATACTGCTTTTTCTGCATCCCATGTTTTGTTATGCTGTGTCGTTATGTTTGTTTGCTTCAAAGTATCTTCTACTTTCCTTTTTAATTTATTCGTTGATCCAATGGTTATTCAACACTGCATTACTTTTCATTTATTTATGAATTTTCCACTTTTTACTTTGTTGATTTCTTGATTAATTTCATTATGGTTGGAAAAGATACTTGGTATGATTTCAATCTTCTTAAATTTTAGACTTTTTTATGACTTAACATGTCATCTTTCCTGGGAATTGTCTCATGTTTGCTTAAGAAGACTATGTATTCTGCTGTTGTTGAGTAGAGTGTTTTGTATATGTTTGTTAGATCCATTGCTTTAAAAATCCAGCTTAAAATAGTAAATTTGGCTTACATGGATCTAAATAATCTGCAGTATACTTTTCTCTGAGGCATAATTTCGAGTCATTCTATAATATCTCATTATATCCCAGTCATCCTGGTCTTCTCTTTATTTTCAAACAGTCTAAGCTTATTTCTACTTATTTCTGGGGGCATTGTATGTTCCATTCCTATAGTTTAGATGACTCCTTGCCATCATTTAGAATTAAATTGTAAAGCATTTACATTGGGACACCTTTCTTAGTGTTTCATAATATCATTGTACCCTGAACTTTTCGTCTGTAGCTGTTGTACAACTGTAATGACGTTATTTTATGTCCTTTTGCGTGCTTGCTTCCTGCCACTGTTTTTGTTCCTCCCCTTAAACACCTATGCAATCCATTTCAAATCCCTTTTGACTAATGGAGTACATTTTATTAAGTGTTCGAGAATTATTTTTAGGCTAAATAAATGAATAAAAAAATTAAAGATCAAATGACATAGTATGTTTGCCAGCGTGTTTTAATGCAAAAAAAGTGGAAAACCCAATATATATGAACAAGAATTACAAGATAAAACAGGCTGTGTTTTACAAAAGACATTAATACATTTTTTCCTCTAAAAGAATTTGCATTTTTCCAAAGATAAGAGAAAGATAAAGAATACGTTTTATTTTTTTCTCATAAATTATAATGTGGAAATATTTTGTAGAAGAAGAAATGAAAGCCCTTATTTTCATAAAAGTATCCTAAATGTACAAAAGGGATCATTGAGTTATTACATATTTTTTCAAACAGAGTCTTTGACGGATGAATAGTTGACTTATTCGAAAATTTGTATTAAATATCTACTATGATCTAGGTGCTAAAGGAGACTTTTCTACAATAATAAACAGCATGCAACAAAGCAGAGATGTAAGAGAGAGAGCCTGTCAGAATAAGGAAATGAGAGTTTCCCTCTGGAAGGGGAATAGAATATGAGGCTTATTAAGAGAAGGTCAGTGAACCACTTGCCTATGAAAAACATGAAGAGGCAGAAAGGAGGATAAGCTTATTTTAGAGCTTTGCGGACTGAGTTACCAAGTATAGTTAGGAAATAGGACTGAATCCAGCTTGTCTAACCTGAGACCACGGACCACACGCAGCCCAGGACAACTTTGAATATGACCCAACACAAATTCATAAACTTTCTTAAAACATTGTGAGATTTGTTTTGCTTTTTTTTTTTTTCTTTTCTCAAGGAAAGCCAACAGATTGGATACCCCTAGAAATGGCCAAGTTAGATATATTTTGCATATTGGACATCATTCATACAGGATGCAAATGGACATCCCTTCGACTAGTGGTGCCTTGACTAATTACTTAAACCTCATTATGATGGATATCCAGGTGAACTAGCAGCTCTCAGTGATCTATCTGCATTTATTCATTTATTTATTCATTTATTTTACTAATATCTGTTGAGGTTATCTATTAAATGTATGAGTCTAAAATATATGCTAGAAATAATCAATAAACAAAAATGTGCTGGTCCCTGGATATTGTGCAATTTATAGTGGAAAATGGAAGAGTGTATTGTGGGAGAAAACTGACACGGACTTTTCTCTATCCTCTGGAGTCCTCCGATCTGCCACCTACGGAATTCTGTGCTAGTCTATGAAGCTGAATTTTAGATATCCAGAGGAGTATTCCTTCCTCTTGACTGTTTTCAGAATACTCTTGGCTGTTTTCTAAGGGTCTTCCAGTGTTTACACAGAACATACAGGATCTTCCTGCCCCAGGAGATGGAGGACCTGGTATGAGTCTTGCAGCACTGTGACCAGTAAGAGTCAGTTTCTAAGAGAGGCAGTCTTCTCTTGAGAACTCCAGAGGCAGTTTTCTCTGCAGAGGCATCGGCAGTCTCACGGATGATTCTGGTGTTCTTTTGTAGGCATCCAAAGCCATCTAGAAAGGAGAAAGAAAATACCCAGGCCTGCTCTGCAGAGGACTTTTGTGACATTATAGATATTTCCCAAAATTCCAGTGGAGGACTTCGAGAAGTGGCCCAAATCACTGAAGCTGGAATGAGTTAGGGGATTTGTATTGCATCTATTGATAACATTGTTAGAAATTTGAAGAGACAGCCAAAGAAGAAAGGATATTCACTTATACTCCCCAGGTGCTAAAATCGGTATTTGCATTTATAAATATAGCTTCCAATGTTTTCAACCTAAAATGATTCAAACCATAATACTTTTGCATTCTGCCTTTTAAACTTACTATTATACAAAGAGAATTGTTCATGGTTTTTCCAATTCATAATTACCATAGTGAATGTCTGTGCTATTTTCTCTTTTGAAGACAAATAGTAACTTATTTAAGGTGTTCTCTACTCTTAGGCATTTTAACAATTTCTATTTTATATGATTATAATTAGTCATGCAAAGTAAAATATAATGTGCATATTATATTACCACTTTTGCGATTATTTTTAGTACCCTTTCCCAGAATTTGATTCATTAGGTCAAAATATTTTTAAGTTTGCAAGCCAAATCATTTGCCAATAAGGCAGGCTATTTTTAATACAGCATCCTTATCAATTAAATATTAATTGTTTGAAGTTTGCCAGTTGAATAGATGTTAAATGGAGCATGATTACTTTAAAAACTTTCGTTTTATAAATTTACCAATGGTTTCTGGAATATAATCCATTTTACAAACTAGAGTTTCCTCTTAAACATCTGGAACTTGATGCATCTCATAGAAATCTCAGTTTCTCCTGTTCCTGGAACTACTTACCTGATGAAATTTAAATGGTTTCCCCTGGTGGGTTGCCTTATCTGTCTTGTTAACTCTCATTACTATATCTCTGAGATAACCTCCAAACCCAAAATATGTGGAAAGCTATCCACTGAGGTAATCCTCTTGTCTATATGTTTCTGGATTATTATTTTTCATTTATACAAATGTCACATGTTCCTATATTCAGACAGGAAATAGTCATGCTAGAAGGAGCATTAGACTGAAAAATAAAATAAGCAGGTGAGAGGAGCCAGGATGGCCAATGAGATGCAGCTGGGAACAGCTTCCCCTACTGAGAGACCAGGCCATGAAGAAGACAAGCACACACTGAACAGATCTTGAGAAAGAAGGCACTGAGAGTGGATGGATGGAAGATGCATATCCTGGGCTGAAAGGGGAGGAAGTTTGTAACCCTGCACAGGGTTGCTGAGCACCAGAAGTTGTTTCTGGCCCCAGGTGGCTGCTGGGGAAAGGGGGAATAAAATAGGTGTACAGTGGCCCACTCTCTCCACAGACCTCCAGAATCCTAGCTGCAGGAGACCCTATGACCAACATGGACATTTGAGCTGTCAGGGAGAACTGCCTGGAGAGTTGGCAAAAAAAAAAACAAAAAAAACAAAAAAAACAAACAACAACAAAAAAAAAACTCCAGACTGCATGGATCCCAGAGAGCTGGATGAGGTGGCACACATTCCCCAAGGCTTGTCATGCTCCTCTAGGTGGCTTTAGCCTCGTTGGTTGCCTGACCTGGACAAAGCAGGTCTATCTTGCTCATGGAACAAAGCTGATCTGATCTGAGCCCCCACCCCCCATATGCCAGCCTCTTCCAGGGTTCCTGACTGAAAGTACTTGCTTTCAGAGCAGCGTTAACTGCCCAGTCATAACACATTCCAGCTGCCACCATCATAGTTCTTTCACTGGCAGACTGTGCCTAACAGGATTGCTGTTGCAGACAGAATTCCACCATTGTGCACCCACTGGCTGCCTTCCCCAACCACTGTTGACCAACTGCTGCCCAGCCAGCCAAAGCACCTTTGCCAGCACCCCCATTGGAGGTTGTTGCCAACAGACTGGGAACACTTTGGCCCTTACAGCATAGCAGTTGCTCAACCTCAGTGGGTCAGGGAATAAAGCCATGGGCCAAGTACCAAGCCCCCAGGATTAGAGAATACAGCTTAGGAGTGTGGAGGAGAGCTTGGCCCTCTAAAAATCATTTAGAAATAAAGCCAATTGACTAACCTCAACTTTTACCACAGTCAAACCCTCAAAGACATCAAAGAATATAAAAGCAAAAAGCCCCATCTAAAGGATAGCACCTTCAAACATTAAACACTAGATAAGGGGGAAAAAAAAACATGCACAAGAACACGAGCAACTCTAAACTCTACTTACATTTGGATGTAAGAAGACACTTACATCTAAATGATCACACTAGCTTCCCAGCAATGGTTCTTCATCAATCTGAAATAATTGAAATGACAGGCACCGAATTGAGAATCTGGGTGTCAACAAAGCTCATCAAGATTCAGGGGAAAGTTAAAACCCAATCAAAGGAATCTAATGAATCCAAGGAATCTAGTGAAATGATACAAAAGCTAAAAGTTGAAGTAGCCATTTTAAGAAACAACCAAACTGATACTCTAAATGTGAAAAACTCACTGCATTAATTTCATAAAATTGTAAGTATTAACATCAGAATAAACCAACTTGAGAAAAGAATCTCAGAGCTTGAAGATTGTTTCTTTGAATCAACTCAGTCAGATAAAAATTATAAAAAATAATTAAAAAATGAAGAAAACCCCTGAGATATATGGAATTATGTAAAGAAACCAAACCTACAACTCACTGGAATCTAAGAAAGACAGAGAAAGAGTAAGCAACTTGGAAAACATATTTGAAAATATCATACCCAAAATCTTCCCCAATTTCACTAGAGAGGTTAAAACGCAAATTTGGGAAATGCAGAAAACCCCTGGGAGATATTACATCAGATGACTATCACCAAAGAACAGTCACCAGATTATCCAAGGTCAATGAAAATGAAAAAAGTATTAAAGGAAGGTAGAAAGAAAGGATAGGTTATGTACAAAAGGAAGTCCATCAGACAAGCAGTAGACCTTTCAGCAGAAACGTTACAAGCTAGAAGAGACTGAGAACCTATATTCAGTATATTAGTCCATTCTCTCACTACTATGAAGAAATATCTGAGACTAGGTAATTTATGAAGAAAACAGTTTAAATTGACTCACAGTTCTGCAGGACTCGGGAGGCCCTAGGAATCTTATAATCATGATGGAAGGAAAAGCAAACATGTCTTTCTTCACATGGCAGCAGGAGAGAACAGAATGACAGTAAAACAGGGGGAAAACCCCTTATAAAGCCCTCAGATCTCATGGAAACTCACTCGCTATCATGAGGACAGCATGAGGGTAACAACCCCCATGAACCAATTACCTCCCCCTGGATCCCTCCCATGACACATGGACGATTATGGGAACTGTGATTTGAAATGAGATTTGGCTACACAGCCAAAACATCTCATTCTTCCCCGGGTCCTCCTGAATCATGTCCTCACATTTCAAAACACAATTATGCCCCTTCAACAGACCCCCAACATCTTAACTCATTCCAGCATTAACTCAAAAGTCCAAGTACAAAATCTCATCTGAGACAAGGCAAGTCCCTTCTGCCTATGAGCCCGTAAAATCAAAAGCAAGTTAGTTATTTCCTAGATACATTGGAGGTACAGGCCCAATAAGAGTTGGGCTCTCACATCCTTGCACAGCTCCTCCCTTGTGGCTTTGCAGGGTACAGCTCCCTTCCCGGCTGCTTTCATGGGCTGCTGTTGAATGTCTGTGGCTTTTCCAGGTGCACAGTGCAAGCTGTCAATGGATCTACCATTCTGGAGTCTGGAGGATGGTGGCCCTCTTCTCACTGCTCCACCAGGCAGTGCTCCAGTGGGAACTCTGGGTGTTCCAATCTCACATTTCCCTTCCACACTGCCTTAGCAGAAGTTCTCCATGACAGCTCTGCTCCTGTGGCAAACTTCTGCCTGGACATCCAGGTATTTCCAAACATCCTCTGAAATCCAGGCAAAAGTTCCGAAACCCCAGTTCTTGACTTCTGTGCACTACAGGCCCAACACCATCTGTAAGCTACCAACGCTTGGGGCTTGCACCCTCTGAAGCAATGACCTGAGCTGTACATAGGCCCCTTTTATCCATGGCTGGAGTTGAAGCAGCTTGGATGCAGGGGATCATGTCCCAAGGCTGTATAGAGCAAGGGGCCCCTGGGCCTGGCCCACAAAACCATTTTTCTCTCCTAGGCCTCGGGCCTGTGATGGGAGGAGCTGCTGTAAAAGTTTCTGACATGCCCTGGAGACATTTTCACCATTGTCTTGGAGATTACTTATTACTTATGCTTCTCATTACTTATGCAAATTTCTGCAGTGGGCTTGAATTTCTCCCAGAAATTGAGGAGTTTTTTTTTCTATTGCATCATCAGGCTGCAAATTTTCTGAATTTTTATGCTCTGTCTCCAGTTGAACACTTTGCTGCTTAGAAATTTCTTCTGCCGTATACCCTAAACCATCTCTCTCAAGTTCAAAGTTCCACAGATCTCTAGGGCAGGGGAAAAATGCCACCAGTCTCTTTGCATAGCAAAAGTGACCTTTACTTCGGTTTCCAACAAGTTCCTTATCTCCATCTGAGACCATCTCAGCTTGGACTTTATTGTCCATATCACTACCAGCATTTTGGTCAAAGCCATTCAACAAGTCTCTAGGAAGTTCCAACCTTTCCCAATCTTCCTGTCTTCTTCTGAGCCCACCAAACTATTTCAACCTTTGCATGTTACCCAGTTCCAAAGTCACTTTCACATTTTTTGGTATATTTATAGCAGCATCCCACTCCCCGGTACCAATTTACTGTATTAGTCTGTTCTCATGCTGTTAATAAAGACATACTCAAGACTGGGTAATTTATAAAGAAAAGAGGTTTAATTGACTCAGAGTTCTACATGGCTGGGGGAGCCTCAGGAAACTTACAGTCATGCTGAAAGACACCTCTTCACGGGGCAGCAGGAGAGAGAATGAGTGCCCAGCAAAGGGGGAAGCCCTTTATAAAACAATCAGAGGTTGTGAGAACTAACTCACTATCATGAGAACAGGATGGGTGAATCCACCCCCGTGATTCAATTATCTTCACCTGGTCCCTCCCATGACACATGGGGATTATTGGAATTACAATTCCAGATGAGATTTGGGTGTGGACACAGTGAAGCCATATCATTCAGCATACTTATACAAAAGAAATTCCAAACAAGAATTTAATATACAGCCAAACTAAGCTTCATAAGTGAAGGAGAAAATCCTTTTCAGACAAGCACATTCCCAAACTCCTGGCCTAGAGTGATCCTCCCACCTCAGCCTCCCAAAGTGCTGGGGTTACAGGTATGAGCTACCAGGCCCAGCCTAGACAAATAAATTCTGAGGGAATTTGTTGCCACCAGACTTGCTTCACAAGAGGTTCTTTAGAGAGTGCCAGCCACAGAAATGAAAGACCATTACCAGCCACCACAAATATACTCATAAGTGCATAGCCCACTGACACTATAGAGTGTCAATAAAGATGCAATAAAGTCTACATAGCCGGTTAACAACACAATGATAGGGTCAAATACTCACATATCAATACTAACCTTGAACACAAATCAGCTAAATCCCCCATTTAAAAGGCACAGAGTGGCAAGTTTGATAAAGAAGCAATACTCAATAGTATGCTGTCTTTAAGAGACCTATCTCACAAACAATGACACCCACAGGCTCCAAGTAAAAGGTTGGAGAATGATCTGTTGATCAAAGAGAAAACAAACAACCAAACAAAAAAAAGACAGGTGTTGCTATTCTCTTTCAGACAAAACAGACTTTAGCAACAATCAACAACAACAACAAAAAGAAAACCAAAGAAAGACATTACATAATGATAAATACAACTTGCTTCTGACTGATGTTAAATTAAGACAAAAAAAATTCATCAAAAACTAATGAAAATCAACAGACAAGATTCAGGAATCTCTGGAACACTGCTAATGCCGTGTTCAGAAGGAAGTTTACAGTACTAAATGCCTCCATCAAAAAGTTAGAAAGATTTCAAATTAACAACTTAATATTATAACTAGAGGAACTAGAAAAATAAGAGCAAACAAACCCCAATGCAAGCAGTAGAAAAGAAATAACCAAAATCAGAGCTGAACTAAATAAAACTGAGATGCGAACATCCATAAAAAAGATTAACAAAACCAAAAGTTGCTTCTTTCAAAGAATAAATAAGATTGATAGACCACTAGCTATACTAAGGAAAAAAAAAAAAAAAACAAAAAAAAAAAAATTAAAAAAAAAAAAAAAAAAAAAAAAACAAGATCCAAATAAAAACAATTAGAAATGACAAAGATGACATAACCACTGACCTCACAGAAATACAAAAATCCTCAAAGATTATTATGAACATCTTTATGCACAAACACTAGAAAACCTAGAAGAAACAGATAAAATTCTGGAAACATACAACCTCCCAAGATGGAACCAGAAAGAAATCAAATATCTGAACAGGCCAGTTATGAGTTTTGAAGTTGAATCACTATAATAATAAGATAAAACTACCAACCAGAAAAAGCCCTGTACTAGATGGATTCATAGCTAAATTCTACCAGATGTTTAAAGAGCTGGTACCAATCTTACTAAAACTATTCCAAAAATTTGAGGAGAGCCTCCTACATAACTCATTCTATGAGGCCAGTATTATACTGATACGAAACCTAGGCAGAGACAAAACTGAAAAAGAAAGCTTCAGGCAAATATCGCTGAGGAACACTAATGCAAAAATCCTCAGCAAAATACTAGCAAATCGAATCCAAAATCACATTGAAAAGCTAATCCACCATGATCAAGTAGCCTTACTTCCTGGTACACAAGGTTGATTCAACATATACAAATCAATAAATGTGACTCATCACATAAACAAAACTAAAAACAAAAAACACATGATTATCTCAAAGGATACAGAAAAGGCTTTAGATAAAATTCAACTTCTCTTCATGTTAAAAACCATCAACAAACTGAGCATCAAAGGAACATAGGTCAAAATAATATGAGCCATTTATGACAAACCCAAGTCAGCATTATACTAAATGGACCAAAGCTGGAAGCATTCCTCTTGAGAACCAGAACAAGACAACACCTAGTAAATACAGTTCTGGACATAGGCCTTGGCAAAGATATCATGATGAAGACTCCAAAAGCAATTGCAACGGAAAAAGCATTTGACAAGTGCAACCCAATTAAACTAAAAAGCTTCTGCCCAGCAAAAGAAACAATCAACAGAGTTAAAAAGATAGCTTACACAATAGGAGAAAATATTTGCAAACTGTGCATCTGACAAAGATCTGATATCCAGAATCTATAAGATACTTGAACAAACCAGCAAACAAAAACAATTTCATTAATAAATGGGCCGAGGGCATGAAGAACACTTGTCGAGAAGACATATGTGAGGCCAACAAGCATATGAAAAAATGCTAAACATCACTAATCATTGGAGAAATGCAAAGTGAAACCACACTGAGATGCCGTGTCATACCAGTCAGAAAGGATATTACAAAAACGTCCAAAAATAGCACCTTGGTGAGTTTTCAGGAAAAGGGAATGTTTATATACTGCTGGTGAGGATGTAAATTGGTTCAGCCACAGTGGGGAGCAGTTTGGAGATTTCTCAAAAAACTTAAAGCAGTACTGCCATTTGACTCAGCAATCCCATTGCTGGGTATATACCCAAAGGAATCTAAATTGCTGTACCTTAAGGCACATGCACATATATGTTACCGCAGTAGCCAAGACATAGAATCAAGCTGGATGCCTATGAGTGGTAGACTGGATAAAGAAAATGTGGTACATATACACCATGAAATACTGCACAACCGTAAAAAAGAATGAAATCATTTGCTTTGCAGCATCATACATGCAACTGGAGGCCATTATCCTAAGGGAATCAACAAAGAAAATTATATACTGCATGTTCTCACTTATAAATGGGAGCTAAACATTAAGTACACATGGACACAAAGAAGGGAACAACAGACACCAAGGCTCACTTGAGGGTGGAGGGTGGGAGGATGCTGAGGATTAAAAAACTACCTATTCCGTACTATGCTCATTACCTGGATAACAAAATTCATTTGTACACCAACCCCCAGCAACACACAATTTACCCATGTAGCAAATGTGTATGTGTATCTCCTGAACCTAAAATAAAAGCTGGAAGCAAAAATAAATCAGTAAAAAATAAGCAGTCTCTGCCCCTACAATGCTATGTCACACGTGTTAAACTAATGACCCTTTGGGGTCTACCTAGATCCACTTTATTAATCTAAGAAATTAGATGGTGAATCTATGTGATTTTATTTTTTTCTTCTTTGAAATATCTATTTGTTGAACTTTTATTGAGTTGGATATACATTTTTTCCAGTATTTAATACTTTCAGAATGAGAATAAGTCTTTTCACAGGTGTCAAAAGCCACACAGAGGAATGAGGGATTGATACTGACAGCAAACAAGCTTAGTGTTATATGCAGGTATCTCATTATATGATTATCTACATGACTGAGGCAAGCTGAGGCATTTGAGTGGTGGTGCCCCATAGGGATGAATTTTAATTTAAACTTAATTTTTTAATTGACACGTAAAACATATTTTACCAGATTGTAACAAGATGCAAGATTAAAATGACAATCATTTTGTGAATAGATAATTTCTAGTCACATGCCAGGCAATGTGATTGAGGAAAATAGAAATGGTCAAAGCTCTCAGAATAGACCATAGACTTCAAAGCTAACAGAAGTTGTTTTCAACAAAATATATACCATCAAATCTTACTTTTATACTAGTTTAAAAGCTTCCACCTTCCTTTAGAGGTAAGTTTTTCAATTTTAAATGGTATATAATGTTGAATTATTGAATTATCCCTTAGTTGTGAGGGAAATAATAAGATCATAGATTTACTTACAAATGAAAAACAGGTGAAAATCCTGGATTCTCTTATATTTCTTTAAATGATATTTTCAATTTGAGTCATTGAAGATACAAGAAACAAAAATACAGATATCACCGAAAGCTGCATATGCATACATATCAGTATATAATATAACCAAAAGTGAATCAGAAAAAGTTACAAATACTGAATTAAAGGGACATAAATTTGATACGTAAGAAAAAGGTCATGAGCAAGTAATGACTTAATTCATTCATATTCAGTAGCAACAACAAAAGCTAGTGATTAACATAGTGTACTTTTAAATATTTTTTCTGGAAAATTCTTTTTTACTTCATCTTGCATCTCAATAAGGAAACACTTTTATGATTCTGTCCCCTTAAATATTATAAATACATATCAACCCTTGAAATTTAAACTACTTTAGCTTTACAAGGATCTCAGTTTACCTACTTTTTATTGTAAATAAAGCACACTTTTATAGTATTTAAATAATTGCCTTCCATTTTATATGAGGGTGTTTACATATTTTCTGGAAATATTAAAAATTAAGAAATTTGGAATTATTCAGGAGAGATCACTATTCAATATATTGCTTGGAAGTGATAATCAATAAGACTAGGGAAAAGTGGGTAGTACAGAGAAGGGTTCTAAATAAAGATTAGTCACCCCCAAGTAAACTTTTGTCTATAAAAGTCCAATGGTAAATTATTTTAATAAAAGAATGTTACTGAACTATTGAACAAGTTGGAATGGAAAACTGGGAAATGTTAGGTAAATTTTATAATCATTATGCTTCTCTTTCTATGCTTCTGAAACATAAAGAATGTTAAAATGATTCTAAAAATATCATCCAGTTGTTAATATAATTTCCTCACATTCTCTGATCTTTTGACACAATGCCCAGCGATCCCACCATGTGGCTGCCTCAAAACTTACTCAGGTTGCTGCCCACTGTAGATCACACATTTTTATTCAACAGATTTCTTAGAAATAGCTCACTCGTCTTCCCATTTGGCTCTTTGTGTGAGGACCCCTCTCCAAGTTTCTCTGAGAGGATTCTCTGTGCTCTGGTAATTAGAGGAGTAAGTATACTAAATATATTTTTGACAGCAAAGAACTCTGCCAGATAAATAAAGTAGCCCAGGTGTAAGAGAAGAAGGAAATAAATACTGCAGGAGGTGCTGCTGGCTTTGTTCCCCCAGTAGAATTTTAAGTGCTTTCCAAACCTTTTAAAATACCTGGATAGTAACATTCATAAGGCTTTGTAAAATTTAATTGGAGCAATCGCATTAAACGGAGAATAGTTCAGAAGAGTCATGAAGAGAAGTAAGGTTAGCTAGGGAAGTGAAAGCACACTGCTGCAACTCAATTACATGAAAACTATATTAAAGACTAATTTGTTCTTATGTTTCCCCACAAGTACAGCTATTTAAAAATCCATGTTAAACGTAACTACCCCAAAATGCTAAAATTGAGATTAATCTTTAAAAATGTAAAATTACACATGAATGCCATAAAGGAAAGAAGAATACTAGAAGACTAGGTAAAATATCTAATTGAATTGGAAAATGGCTTCAAATGTATCCAGAGGGGAAGCATCACATCCCTCTACTCTATTCTGACATCATTGAGGCAGGATTTGGTCCTCTTCTTCGTCTTTCCCAATCTCTGCAACGGGCACCTATGAATCAGGGATACCCAGAACTCCCTGTTTTCTGGAAGCAGCCACTTTTCCCAGCCTTGCTGAGACCAAGTAACCCCAAACTGTGGCTCAAAAATACTGTATCAACAAATAGTTCAAGTAGAAACAACCAGATAATTTTCTGGCACTATGGTCTGAATGTATGTGTCTCCTCAAAATGCATATGTTGAAATCCTAAACCCTAAGGTGATGGTGCTAGGAGGAGGGGCCTTGGAGATGATTAGGTCAAGAGGGTAGAACCTTCATGATTAGCATTAGTACCATTATAAAAGAGCCCAGAGAGCTGGCTAGCTCCTTTTACCATGTGAGGACAAAGCAAGAAGGTCTCATCTGTGAGACAGTGGGTCCTACCCAGACACTGAATCAGCTGGCATGTTGATCTTAGCCACATTTCTGTCTCCAGAACTATGAGAAATAAATTTCTGTTGCTTATACCTAGTCTTTTGTATTTTGTTATGACAGCCCAAATGAAGTAAGGCACCTGGATATCTGGAATGGATAAAAACACCAACTCAATCTAGCCACATTATTTTGAAACTGGAAGGCGATGATCTTGGAAACTTTCTTTGTCATGTCCATGAGTAAAGGGGAAATAAATACTTCAGTAAATTTGATGATAGAGGGCACAGAGCATGCAGAAAGATCTTGATAGGGAGAGAAATATGATGATGGTTTTGTCCACAGATCCAGGTTTTCCTAAAATGAAACTGTAATGTTGCCATTAGGCTCTTTGAGAGATTTTATTACCTTTACAGAAAACTCCTTAATTATTTATTTTAAAATATTCTGGGTTTATTGTTTTGAAATCTAAATTTACCATGGTATTCAATAAGACAGAACAGCTAATGTATATAATTTCCATTATTCCTTATTGCAATTCAACCATTGTGTTCTAAATAAGTCTCTCATTGAAGAAGTTTAATTTGGGTTTCTCTTATTTTAACTCTAAAGGGAGTTAACTAGTATTTAGTGACACATAGTATATACTTATCTAATATTTGAAAAATATTGACTGATAGAATAAAACCAATGATTGACATGCTGACACTTTAGGCCACATGTTCTGAGTTTTAAAGGAGAGAATAGGTAAAATTTTAAGAAATAAGCATAATGAGAAGAGTACTTCAAATGAAAGGATTCCATCAGTCCAAGTAAGAAACAGAAAGACATCAGGCATGGGAGGGAATAAAGGCAATTTAGATGAAGGGCGATATTAAGATAAAAATATGATAGCATACAGGAATACATAAGTGTTTGGGGTTTAGGTTTAGGAGGGAAGGGAAAGCACAGAATGTTTTAGGGGTTTGGGAGTGAAGGAATCACATCTGTATTTTAGGACTGCTTTTGATTTTACATATAATATGGTAACAGGAACAGAGAGTAAAGGTGCCAATACTAGCTGAATAGCTTAGTTATAAACTGCCCAAGTTTTGAGCTAGCAACGGAAAATTAGATGAATAAGTTTACTTAAACAAAGCAGAGACTGGAAGTGGAGAGAAAGGGAGAGTAGACTTATAAAGGACTCCAGAGTCTTTTTTAATTGTTTTTTTCCTCCAGAACTGTTTCATCCTGCATAGTTTCATAACTGAAACTGTACACTTTGAACAACATCTCTCCATTTCCACAACCCCAGCCCCGGAAACCACCATTCTACTCTCTACTGTTGTGACTTTGACGTTTTGAGATTCCACATATAGGTGCTATCATGCATATGTGTCTTTCTGTGCTTGGCTTATTGCATGTAGTATAATGTCTTCCAGGTTCATTCATGTTATTGCAAATGACAGGATTTCTTTCATTTTTAAGGCAGAATTATATTTATATAATTTGTTTTTATAAATTTTATAAAGTTTTAAATTTATATTAATTATATTTATATAGTTTGTACATGTGTTTGTGTATTATGTTTTCTTTATTCTCACATCTGTTGACATTTAGATTGAGTCAATATCTTGACTGTTGTGACTAATCATACAGTGACCATATGGGTGCAGATATCTCTTTGACATACTGATTTCATTTGCTTCGATGTATACCAAGAAGTGAAATTGTTGAATCTTATCTTATGGTAGTTCCTTTTTTTTTTTTTTTTTTTTTTTTTTTTTTTTTTTCTGAGACAGGGTCTCACTCTGTCACCCAGACTGGATGCAGTGGTGTGATCAAGGCTCACTGCAGCTTCAACATCCCCAGGCTCAGGTGATCCTCCCATTTCAGCCTCCTGAGTAGCTGGGACTACAGGTGTGTGCCATCATACTTGGCTAGTTGTTCTGTTTTTTTTTTGTAGAAATGGGGTTTTGCCATGTTACCCAGGCTGGTCTCAAACTCCTGTGCTCAAGCAGTCCATTTGCCTCTGCCTCCCTAAGTGTTGGGATTACAAGTGTGAGCCATTGCACCCAGCTTAGCTTTTGTTGTTGGTGGTGTTGTTTAGAGAAACCTCCATACAGTTCTCCACACAGTTTTCATACTGTATGAGCCACTGCACCCAGCATATTAATTTTTTTAGAAACCTCCCTGCTGTTTTCCATGACTATGCAAATTTTCATTCCTAACAACAGTGTACAGTGGAAAAACAGTGTTCCGTTTTCTCCGCATCCTTGTCAACACTAGTTATCTTCGTCTTTCTGATAATATCCATTCGAGCAGCTATAAGATGATACCTCATTGTGTTTTGATTTGCATTTCCCTGATGATTAGTAATGTCCATATTTTCTTTTGGAAAATACTGATTCGGATTCTTTGTCCATTAATTAGGTTATATGTTTTCTAGCTATTGAGTTGCTTGAGTTCATGACACACTTTGAATATTAATCCCTTATACAATATGTGTGGTTTGAAATATTTTTCTCCCATTCCATAGGTTGTCTCTTCACTTTGCTGATAGTTTTCTTCACTATAAAGAAGCTTTTGGTTTGATGTGAATCCATTTGTTTAGTTTTGCTT
Source organism: Rhinopithecus bieti (assembly GCF_001698545.2). NCBI lineage: Eukaryota > Metazoa > Chordata > Mammalia > Primates > Cercopithecidae > Rhinopithecus > Rhinopithecus bieti. The sequence goes on along the minus strand of NW_016809276.1, from coordinate 1,332,911 downwards.
TTGTTTTCTGTGCTTTGGGGATCATATCCAAAAAATCATTGCCCAAACTCATGTCAAAAGCTTTTTCCCTGAGTTAACTTCTAGTACTTTGCAGGAGTGTCCAAACTTTTAGCTTCCCTGGGTCACATTGGAAGAAGAAGAATTGTCTTGGGTCACACATAAAATACGCTAACACTAACAATAGCTGATGAACTAAAAAAAAGTAGTAAAAAAAATCTCATAATATTTTAAGATAATTTATGAATTTGTGTTGGGTCACATTCAAAGTCATCCTGGGCCACAAGCAGCCCACAATCCATGAGGATGGACAAACGTGTTTCATAGTTTCAGGTCTCACATTTAAGGCTTTATTTCATTTTATTTTTGTATATGGTATTAGATAAAGGCCAAATTTTACTCTTCTGCATGTGGATATTCAGTTTCCCTAACATCACTTACTAAACAGTCTTTTCCTCATTGATATTCTTGGGATCTTTGTTGAAGATCAATTAATTATAAATGCGTGGGTTTATTTCTGAGCTTTCTGTTCTGTTCCATTGCTCCATGTGTCTGTTTTTATGTCAGTACCATGCTGTTTAGATTACTATAGTTTTGTGATATATTTTGACATTGGATAGTGGGATGCTTCCAGCTTTGTTCTTCCATCTCAAGATTGCTTTGGTTATTCTGGGTCTTTTGTGGTTTCATATACATTTTAATATATTTTTCTATTTCTGTGAAAAAGTCATTTGGAATTTTGATAGAGATTGCATTGAATATGTAGATTGCTTTGAGTAGTAAAGCCATTTTAAAAATATTAAGTCTTCCAATCCATAAACACAAAATATGTTTCCATTTATTTGTGTCTTTAATTTCTTTCATCAATATTTTGTACTTTTCAGTGTATAGATCACTCACTAACTTTGTTAAACTTATTTCTATTTTAATTTTTGTTTATTCTATCCTAAATAAAATCTTTTTTTTTTAATTTTGAATAGTTTGTTGTTAGTATATAGCAATGCAACTAATTTTTGAATGTTGATTCTGTATTCTACAACTTTACTGAATTTGTTTTAGCAGCTTTTGGTAAAGTCTTTAGGATCACCTACATATAAGATCATTTCATCTGCAAACAGAGACTATTGCACTTCTTCCTTTCAAATGTGGATGTCAGAGAATTCTAGAGTCACGTGGACAAAATAGTTATTCTATAGGGCAAATTTCAGAAGTCAAAGCAAAAGCTATTTTTGAAGAAATATATGTATGTTGTAAGTTCCATTTTAGACACCTTAAGTTGGCATGTCAGAATGGAGGCGATTAGTGGGCAGAAGGAATGTATAAATGATGTTAAATAAGAAGTTACTGCAATATAAAATGGTAATTATTAAGCCAAATAGAGAGCTATTAATTATTCTATTATTTCCAAATGTAAACCTAGTACCTTTCTACAGGACATATCCTAGAATTGAATATACATATTTCATTTACATTTACTTTTAGTGAAATATGACATGCTAAATCCAAAATTCCTCTCACTATAAGAAAGCGATTCATTGCTGAAATTATAAAAAGCCCAATTCTGTTGTTTAGGAGGTAAATGTATGCCTCTGGGAGAAGGTATTTTTAGAGGGGTTCTCTACTAACATTTGCTGAATAAATGAACAATATTAGAACTATAGGAGAGGAGAGAACATGTTGCATATTGTGTAACTCAGATCTAAAACACAGCTGATGTTTGAGACATGCTTACCATTAAATATATTCTTCCATCAAATCGTGAGTCTCAAGCTTACCCAAGGCCAGACCATGACATATAAGGGCTGCCAACAGGTTAATGATTTGAGATCTGAAGTGGGAAAACACATACATAACTGGCCAACTTTTCTTCCTTCTTTTCCTCCCTCCCTCCCTCTCTCCCCCCTCCTTCCTTTTCTCCTTCCCTTATTTTCCTTCCTTCCTTCCTTCCTTCCTTCCTTCCTTCTTTTCTTCCTTCTTTCCCTCCCTGCTTCCTTCCTTCCCTCCTTCCTTCCCTCATCCACATTAAAGTATTTGTAAAATTATGCAAAAATTCTTACATCTTCTGGTTAAGCTGATAAAAGAGGAAGTGATTTTCATTGTAAGACTATCTGAGTTTTAAGATTAAAATATATGTTTGGTGGTCTAATCATTCCAGTACTGAGACACTCCCTATCTGCAGATGCAGAGGGAATAAATCTGTGCTCTTTTTGTGGTATTTATTTTATATTTTTCCTTCAACTCTCATCTGTTAAGGATTATTATGTTATTAAGTTATTTATTAGTCATTGAAGAATAGATTGCCTCACAATCTGGTAAGACAAAAATGAAAATACAAATTAATAATGAGACAGTATAATGGTTATCAAAATGGAAGATTCCACTGTATTCACCAGGCTCACCCCTAAAACGTTTCAGGCCTGAGGCAAGCATACACCTGGAGGCCCATCTGCCTTATTTCTAAATATTTAAGAGTAATAAATATAGTTAACAACAGTTCAATAAAATATTGAATCTTGATAAATACATGGTCATAGCAAAACAGAATGAATACTTGTTAACTTGTTCCTTTTCTCCCTCAACCTTCTCTTCTAATTTCTTAAGAAATCCACAGAACAAAATTCTACTTTATTTTCCTCTTTGTTTTTTGGAGGAGTAGGTAGAAGCTAATTTCTCCCCCTGTCCAGGATAAGTTCACAGTGCTCCCTCCTCCATTTTTGCTGGGTTTCTTCTTCCCTGGCCAAGTTCAAATGAATACACATCTGTAAGGGACTCATAGCCTGTATTCGCCTTGGTTACCTGAGATTCAAAAGCCAGATTTAGATTTACAATTCTCAACTTATTGGCACAAAATAAAGCACATAATTGGCCTACACCCTTTCTGTTCAGATATCTAACCTCATCTCAATTCTCTGTGGTCTCTCACACATCAATTTAAAACCAGGAGCACACTTGGAAACTCTAACCACAACTCCCTACTCTGATTACAAGAAATTCCCTCCAAAGGGCAGACGTGAGAAGATTGTCAGCATAGGTCTCAGATGTACATTTCTGGCCATTTGGGGGTGGAATTCTGGAGCCTCTGAGTTATGGTCTAGAAGAGAAGGGTACATGGGCTCTAGTTGTAAATATTCCCTAAGCCATCAGATTCTTCCCTTAAAGAGGAAAGGCATTAATGCTTCTTCTGATGCCAGGGTCTCTGATGCCAGGGTCCTGGCCAAAGGTGAATGCAATGCAGTCCAATACAGAAGCCACTAGCTACATCTGGCTATTTCAATTTTAATTGTAATTGATTAAATGTGAAGAAAATTTAACATTTAGTTATTCAGTCTCACTAGCCACATTTCAAATGCTCAATAGATACAAATGGCCAATAGCTACCACTGTGGTTAGTGCAGATGTAGAACACCTTTCTCATTGAACACAGTTCCTTTGGACAGCATTGAAGTAGGCAAATCTCCAGCAGCTTGGTTTGACAGCCATGCTACTGAAACACATTGACTCAAATGAAGTAGAATTCCATCTTCACAGATTATTGGTTTAGAACAAGTTATCATACTAAAGAGAATTGAGAAAAAAGGTGACAAAGCATGTTAGGATATAGGAGGAATTTTATAATTTATCTAATGTTGGAACTTTGTCTTTATAGGAAATAAAGACCATATCTTATTTTCCTTTAGTAGTATTCAAATCTAGCTCCATTCAAGTACAATGATATATATGAGAATGGTAGGATTGTGCCCCTTAAAGAAAAAAAAATAGAGAGAATGTGACTGTTTCAAGGAATGAAATGGAGGGAGAGGGGCATTGCTATGGGCTTAAAGTATAACTCTCTTCCTTGAAACTATTCAGCCACTTCCTCTTTTAGTAGAGTGAATATTAAAGTCCAAATAGCTAAGATTGAGAGTGAGCTCCTATTTTAAGAGTCTGTGTGTAATCTGATCGTAATTTACCTCTCATGGGTAATTGCTGGCTTTTCTGTCTCTTTCCCTGTTACTCTTCATTTCTTTCAGTACCTCAGAGTGTGATGCTCTCTTGATCTCTGTAATAGTTGATATTATGTGTCAACTTGTCTAGGCTATGATTCCCAGCTGTCTGGCCAAACATGAGTCTAGATGCTGCTATGAAGATGTTGTTTAGATGTGATTAACATTTATAATCAGATTACCCTTCATAATGTTAGCCATTTGATCAGTTAAAGCCCTTAAGAGCAAAGAAAGGGATTGCCCAAGGAAGAAGGAATTTTCAACACTGTAACATTAACTCACATCTGAATTTCCAGCCCACTGAGCTGACCTACAGGTTTGAGATTTGCCAGCACTCATAACCCTCACACAATCAGGTGATCAGTTAGCCAATTCATTAAAATCAATCTCTCTCTCTATACACACATACACACATCTATACATATAAATATACATCTATATATGTACATAGATGTATATGCAAGTATACACACATGTATGTGTCTATACATATTACATATTATTGTGTTATATTTTATATATGTATACAATATTATATATATTATATTTTATACATGGGTATACCATAATACACATGTGTACATGTGTACGAAATACACATACATAATACACATATTGTATACACATACATAAAATAAAAATGCATATATACATGTATATATACAAATAAACATACATATTGTATACACGTTAATGTATATGTGTGTATATATACATATACATGTATATATGAACAAATATTAAATATGTATGTTGTATGTTTATATGTATATGTCATCTACTATTGGTTCTGTTTCTGTGGAATAGAAAGCCCCAATACAATGTCTTTATCTGCACTTTCCCATCATCCCATCGTATTCTCACCACCATAACCTCTCCCCACACTCTCAATTTGTCTCACTCCTGTTCATCTTTGCATCTTTCTTTTGAAGCCATTTTGTCCAGGAAGCATTTGAAGACTGTTAAGATGGTTCAATACGTAACTTTCTTAGTGTTCCCAAAGTATTCCCAAAGTTCATCACCCTAATCCTTCCAATGTGGCTATTTAATTACTACAAGTTATCAGAAGACAATTTTGTTTGTCTGTTTGTTTTTTTGCGGGGAGGGGTATTTTTCACAAGACCTGGACAAAAGAGATATTCAGTAAATGTGTGCTGAGAAAATGAGTTAATTAATAACTAAATGAATAAGTACATAAAGAATGATAAAATGGTAGGATAAGAAATACATACAAAAAAATCACAGGGAAAGTTTTCCAGAATATTAGTGAGCTGAATTTGTGGAAGGAGATCAATCAAAGACATAACCATATATAATTCCAGTGAGATGGAAAAATACTAACTGTTATGATTATCATCACTTGATGCCTACTGTGTCCTTGATATGTGCAGACATGATTCAAAGCACGTAGTCACTTCATTGCATCTTCTTAACTACTTCATAAAATACATGTTATGATGATCTCAAACTAGTGATTTTCCAAACAGTTGATAAACCTGAAACGTAGAAACATTGAAATCATGCACACTTGGCACAAGCTCACCTAGCTAATAGGCAACAAAGACAAGATTTAGTCAGATCAGATTGGTTCCAGTGCCTGGGCTTGCAATCCCTTCATAATATTGCTTCCAGACCCCTTGAAAGAAATATAATCTTTGAAGAGGGCTGAATTCCACACTGTGTTTGCTTCCAAGCATAGCACTTGAACTCGTTTTTTATGTATTGTGTTAAGCTTTAAATTGCCGATAACATTTCTTTTCCAACCAGTTTTCCATCAGTAAAGCTTGCCTCTGATTCTATAACCATTACCATCCATTATAGTCATATACATATGAGCTTCCCTAAACAAGTCAAAGCATTCAGAAAACGAGAAGTTTTCTCAGGTACTGCCAGGAGGAAATGACTGTTTACCAGGAAATCATTATCAGTATGAAATGGACTGAAAGTGGATGTTATTTAGCATGAAATCATGTAGAATGACCCTGAAAGATTTTAAAAAGTAATCAACAACATTGCATCTGCTCCCACCGATTCATAATAACTGGGAGTTCACCTTTCCAAACAAGAAGACAGATTCTGAATTTATAATAGTTTTCCATAGCACACAGAGTTCTAACAGGTTTGTGACCATGAGCCAACCTAAAATGAATAGAACTGTGATCAGGTTTAAGAGTTCTTCATGGCTTTAAAAGAAATTTTAACATGACATGAGTTTCTTGAAGAAATAAGAAATGGCTGTCAGGAAACATTAGATATGAAAATAATTTGATAGATGCATTGTGTGTATAATAACTACGAATGCAATAGAAATAAAATCTATTGCTAAAAGCTCATCAATTTTTGGCCAGGTCTGGTGGCTCACTCCTATAGTTCCGGTGTTTGGGAGGCCAAGGCAGGAGGACCACTTGTGGCCAGGAATTCTAGAACAGCCAGGACAATATAGTGAGACCTTGTCTCTACCAAAATTGTTTTCAAAAATTAGCCAGGTGTGGTGGCATGTGCTTTTAGTCCTAGCTATTTGGGGGGCTGAGGTGGGAGGATCGCTTGAATCCAGGAGTCGGAGACTGCAGTCAGCTATTATTGCACTCCCGCCTGTCTCTAATACAAAATAAAAAAATAATATGTTTCGGTGACCTCATTCATTGTATCTGAGTCTTCTGTTTCTTTGATTCCATAAATTCCATGTTGAGTATACAGGGTTGTCAGTAGCTGATTAATGGCGTCAGGGACTCTGAGGGCCAGGGAGGGGCACACTTAGCTCTCCTGTGTTGGCTCCTGCTTTGTGTTGCACTTTGCTTTTGATACCCTTGCTAAAACAAATTGAAACTTAATCCAGTGCTAAAATGGCTGTATGCATATTATATTCAAGAAAACATTAAGAAAGCACAACTCTGCAGGGTGCAAGGACTAACCTGTATCACCACAAAATTCCACAGATGTCAGCGCATCCATTTTCTATCTAAGCAGGAAGCTGTTGTCTACTTCGCAATATGTGGTATTTATTCTTTACTCATCTGTGCAATGACAAATCTGATCCATCATGCAGATTTAAAAGGCTTAGTAGATTCTTATGAATTTTCAGGAAAGTTTACGTAATGACTCACTTTCCTAAACTCCAAAACGGTATAATAATACACACTTCATAGAAACATGATAAGAATTAGAATGAGAAAATGCTGGCTTATTATAAACATTATCATCTCAATATTCTTAAGTATATTTCAATGTCTTTTTAAAAAATCCTTTAAAATATTACCAGTTTGATAATCTAACACTATGTTTCAATGCTGTACATAATTTGAGTAAAAACGGAATTTACATGGAAATATTTACATGACTTAAGTTCATTTTGTACCAGACCACAAGGGTGTCACCCTGTAAAACCTTTTGTTTTACACCTTTTGTTTATACACCTTTTGTTTTACATCCCTGCATTCTAAACCAAAACCAAAACCAAAGAGCAAAATTTACCTTTTGGAGTCCATTGTTCAATGATATGTAATGTGACTTAGTGATTTTTGTTATCAGATTCAAGCAGGCCCTAGTAAGCTATTTTGACATTCACATGCCAGCCAGATTTTTGAATTTTCAATAAATGCAAAATGTTCTATGGTGTATTTTAATTCTCCAAATGGATTCAAAATGGATTTCTTTCCTGCAAAAGTGTTATTGAAATATATTTGAAAGTCCCTAATGCCATTAATATGATCTAACTTAGCATGAATAAAAGCTTTCCCTTAATAAAAATGGAACTACTATGGACAATTACTCTAGCAATGATCCCAGCAAGAAAGATATTTAATTATGTTAACAAGGGATATTCATTTTCCCTTGTTCCCCCCAATTTTTTTTTTAACTGCTTTGGTATTTGGTTCACAGAAGTAGTTTGTTTCCTCACGCCTTGCCTTAGAAATCATTATTATTAACTGCTACAGGTCAGCTTAGTGGGATCCACTCAGCTATTCTTATAGTCTCAACTGACCTTTATCAAATTTTAATTTTAGCCAAAACTTCTAATTTTTCCATGCCTCAGAACAAATTCACTAAGTGAACAAGTCAGAAACGCAGGTTTTGTTGCTGTTTTTGACTTTCCAAACCAATCATAGAAAATAAACTGTGGCCTGGGAGTAATATGATTTTCATTCTGAGTTTTTATTTATGTGTGCTTAACTGGAAAATGTCAGAGCCCTTTTTATACATTCAGGGTCTTCCGTCAGGGCCATTAATGAGCACCATGTGCCAGTGATGAATTCTGAAGCTGAAAGTGGCACTTTTTTTTTTTTTTAACCGAGACTGATATTATCTTACTTAGACAAATTCCTATGTGTTCATGTGCTTATTATATTTTGTAATTTTGGTCGTTTTCAAGCATCAAATATACACACGGGAATGAGAAGCTAAATTCAGAGCAAATACATGTGGTGAAGTTTGTCTCAGATTCTATTCCACCAATGTTGCAGTTGAAAAACAGGTGAACAGCCTGGGTAATACAATAAAGCAGCGGTCCTCCGCCTTTGGGTGGAAGACAGTTTTTCCACCGTGCGGGGCGGGGGCGGGGCCATGATGGATAGTTTCAGAATGAAACTGTTCCACCTCAGATCACCAGGCATTAGATTCTCATAAAGAGCGGATGACCCAGATACCTCGCATGCGCAGTTCGCAACAGGGTTTGCCCTCCTTTGAGAGTCTAATTCTGCAGCTGATCCGTCAGAAGGCGGAACTCAGGCGGTAATGCTCCCTTGCCCGAGGCTCTTCACCTCCTGCTGTATGGCGGAGTTCCTAAAAGTCCACGGACCCAGATTGGGGACCCCTGCATTAAAGGACTTTCCAAGGGTATTTGCGTGATTATCTGTAGCTTAGGCTTGCCTAAATACCAAATCATCCTTGTATAAATGAAATCAATGAGCAACTGAGTTTTGCAGATGTCAGTGAGAACATTCTCCTACGCAAACAAGCACTTGTGCAGATTACCTATATTTCTAGGTGGAGAGCAGTAAAAGGCTCAACTGTATGTTGCATTTTCAGTGAGATTTGAATTCCCATGGGGAACCCAAAGACCAAGAAAGGGAAGAGCTGATAAGTGATAGTGGTTAAGATTGCCTTTAAGAAAACTATCTCTGGGACTGCTATTTGAACTACTGACATTGATGAATTTGAGAGGTAAAAACACGTAAGTAAAGGTCCATCTCTTTTCTAACCAAAGTGTTAGTGTTTAAACTCTCAAAAAGAAACGACTGTTTATGTCAATATTAATACACGTACATTTTGCTACAGAGATTATTTTGACTATGTAGCTGGACATGGTGTCACGTGCCTATAATCCCAACTACTCAGGAGACTGAGGTGGGAGGATTGCCTGAACCCAGGAGGTCAAGGCTGCAGTGAGCCATATTCACACCACTGCACCTCAGCCTAGCCGACAGAGTGAGACTCTGTCTCAAAACAAAACAAAACAAGAAACAACAACAACAACAAAAATGTATCCTGGTCAAGTCTTCAGGAAATGTTCCTTAATGTATCCCTTCTCTTGGTCAGTAGCTATGGGCATTATATATTAAAGACTGAAATAAGCCCTGCAGCAAATGTATCTTCTTAACTTTGTTTAAGCAGCATTTTATAAACTTAATTATCCACAAAACACTCTTTTTCCAGGAATAACTATTAACATTCCATTAAATGTATTCTTCTGATGTTTATATTTCAAAAATAAAATTAAAAGGGTGGACTAGGTGACGTTTAAGGACACACTCAGCCTTAAATTTCAGGACCTCTGCTTTGTAAGAAAGAATATAGCTCAGCTCCACTCCTTTGCACTGCTAACTAGTTTCAGCATTTATTATATTCAAGGGCAGAAGCTCCTCTACTTAGGACCTCAGTCTCCTCTGCTTTAATGCAAATCCCTTCTTCTTTTCTAGCTCCTCCTTGAACTTTGAGAGCCACTCCTAAGGCAGCATCCTAATCAGAAATAACCTCTTTAATTAGTTAGAAGGCCACAAATGTCACCTGTCAGATTCTTTCAAATACATATTAGTTCTTTGATGCATGCCTTCATCCCTTAGAAGATCTATTCTCCTATCTTGGTGGCCTAATTTTCTTTCTTTCTTTCTTTTTTTTTTTTTTTTTTTTTTGAGATGGTGTCTCCCTCTGTTGCCCAGGCTGGAGTGAAGTGGCATGATCTCGGCTCACAGGAACCTCCGCCTCCTGGGTTCAAGCAATTCTCTGCCTCAGTCTCCCGAGTAGCTGGGATTACAGGTGCCCACCATTGTGCCGGTCTAATTTTTGTATTTTTAGTAGAGACAGGGTTTCACCATCTTGTCCAGGCTGGTCTTGAACTCCTGACCTCATGATCCACTCGTTCAACGACCCAAAGTACTGGGATTATAGGCATAAGCCACCATGTCCGGCCCTAATTTTCTTATTATACAGTCTATGGATTTGAACATGTCCATAAGAAGGACAGTGTTGATGATGTAATAAACTCATGGTTGAAAAAGTCAAGGAAATGATCTGACTCCTGGAAAATCTTTCCAAAACATAACTATTACAAACTACAGGCTCCTCTCCATTTTTCTGTCCCCAACCTCTTACCTTACTTTGCGTGATGGTCCAGGTTTATGGAACCTCCCTCCTGAAGCATTGCCAGCCAGTCGAAAGTTAGCCACCAACCACACTGTACCTCAAAAAGCTGGGGTAGGCTGGGTGTGGTGGCTCACGCCTGTAATCCCAGCACTTTGGGAGGCTGAGGCAGGTGGATCACCTGAAGTCAAGAGTTCGAGACCAGCCTGCCTGACATGGGGAAACTCCTTGTCTACTACAAATACAAAAATTGCCAGGCATGGTGGCACATGCCTGTAATCCCAGCTACTCAGGAGGGTGAGACTGGAGAATCACTTGAACCTTGGAGGCAGAGGTTGCAGTGAGTCAAGATCATGCCACTATACTCCAGCCTGAGTGACAGAGCAAGACCCATCTCAAAACAAAAAACAAAAAACAAATAAACAAAAAACTGCTGGGGCAATACATGTGGAGGGAAATGTGAAATGGGCTGTAGTGTGTCATAAGAAGAACTGGACCTACATTACTACTATTCACTAAACATTCCCAAGATTTCCCAGCTTCTTGGAGTTAATCAGTTGCATGGACCTAATCCTAGCTTGTCAATGTGATTAGAACGAATCTGTATCATTTGGGAGCTGCGACTGCAAAACACCATATGCAAATCTTTAGGATCTGTTCTACTTTGCTGTGTGTCTTAAGGTGCAGGTACCAGATTGTGGAGCCTCTGCAGCCCAGATACTTCAAGGACTGCATGGAGCAGAGCCCCCTACTCACCTAGGTGGGACAGGTAGGCTGAGTGAGAAATAACTATTTGCTAGGACATCATGGCCAGAGTTATTATCATAGTCTGATGATACATCCTACAGTCTCCATTGGTTAACAATGATCTCCATCTCCATAGTGTGAAAGAACAGGAGACAGAACACTGCACACACTAAATGCCATGGAGAAGGGAGCTGAGTTTTAGGTATAGAGACAAAGCAGCTTCCAGTACCCATTTCTAATTGTGCCTTCAGGTATTCCCAACAGCCCCATTCCATATTCATGAAGTCTTGTATTAAGGACCTCTTAAGATTGTGTTATAGATTCTTCACCTTGAGGGTCCCACTTGACAATGAAAGTCAATATTTTAGTGCCCAGAGTGGCTCAAATAAGGCAAGCAAATCCTCTTTCTTTTAAATAATTTGCTCATAGTAAGCCTTACTTCAGTGATACTGTCTGTATATAGATGGGTACAATTAGAAATGAAACCCTGAAAATAAATGTTCTGATTTCTCCAAAGGAAAATTTGCTAAAGCAATGTCAACTCCTTTATGATTTTATTTACTGCAGCCACATTCTAATACACTCTTCTCAAGAAAAGATTTTAAAAGCCAAAATATTTTATCTACATTGTAGCTAATAATGTTATTAAAATGTATGACTTTTAATTTTATCTTCCCACTATTACTTACTTTAAGTAAATTTGTTCTATAAGCAAAATGTAAAATAAAAATTAAAAATATGTACAGAGCACATTTGCTTAGATTAGCTGCGCTATTAACATGAATCAGCTCATAAGGAGAAAAAAGAAATGCTTTGCCCCCTATTTTGACAAGAGCAAGTAGAGTGTGGGTGAATTCAGCGTGGGAGGAAAGACATATAAATAACAATCTTTCAAACTTCTGTTCACGAATATTGTTTTTTGTCATCACAATTGCACAATGAAATATGAAAGTTCAATTTCCTCTTCATTTCCTTTTAATAAAACTTCTGTTCATTTCATTTCTGAGAGAAGATTGAATCTAAATTACTTTGACTTCTTTTGGCCTAACTTTGGTGATGCTACCAGACATGAAAAGGAGGCCTTTTTGAGCATCACCCATGGAAATAAAGAGGTACGGCTTCCATCTCTGTATTTAGCCCCGGCTCTTTCTCTTTTGCTATGTAGATCCTCTGCAAGATCGGTGAGTGCTGAGTGAACATAATATTGCAATTCCTGCTCCACCTTTTAACCAGGCCGCTTGCAGAAAGAAGAAATCTACAAAAGTTCCCTTGTTGGGTTTTCCCAATCTATTCTACAACAAATGAATTTCCTAATGACAGGTGAAAATGGAGTGCTCTTTGGAGAGGTGGCATTTGAATTTACATATGATCTCAGAAATATTTTTGATGAACATTCACATTGCAGGTCTAATTGTGTTTCCAAAGATTATGCTGACGTTCTAACCCCAAGTAACTGAGAATATGACGTTACTTGGGGAGAGGATCATTGTGGATATAATTGGTTAAGTTGAGGTCATATTGGAAGAGAGTGGACCCCTAACCCAATATGATTGGTGTCTTTGTAGAAAGAGGAAATTAGGACACAGAGACACACACACCAGAAAAATGTCATGTGAAAATTGGATTTATGCTCCCACAATTAAGGAACTAACAGAAACTAGGAGACAATTCTGGAACAGATTCTTTCCTAGCACTTTCAGAAGAAGAATGACTGCACCAATACCTTGTTCTCAGATTTCTAGCCTCCAGAAAAGAGATACAATAAATGTCTGCCATGTCACACCAGCCCTAGCAAACGAATACAACCCAGAATACCACAAACAACTCAACCCTCAATGGTATCATGTTTCCTATGACAAAAACAAACAAACAAACATGAACTCCAGTTTTCTTTGGCATGACTTTGAAGCTCTTTTTACCGAATGTATGTGTGTTTGTTCAGCCTAACACTTCTTTCACGTAGTTTGACCTTCAAAACGTCAAACCCTTTTCTCTTAAAAGTACCTTCTTCTTTCACCTCAGGCCTTTGAAAATGGAATTCCCTCTAAAAATGATGGACCAGATGTGGTATGTGTACCATCATGTCCGTAACAGACTCTGCTATTTTGTCATGGTAATTTTTAGCAGTGAGCCCAAATGCTATTGCAGAAACTTCCTCACCTGGGCCATCCATGCCAACATTGCTAATCATCTGAAATTGAACTTCAGTATGAAGACCATCGAAAGACATTTCTTAATATACAACCTTTATCTAATGCCTACTGTGTTCCAGGGACTATGTTTCTCCATTGGGAAAAATGAAGGAGAGTTTTTCATCTTCCTATGGGAATCAGGAATGTTTACAGAGGACTTACACTACTTCCCATTGATGAATTAGAGTTAACCAGGAAAACAAGAAGAAGTGCTATCTAGGCCAAAGGGAGAGATTCTCGTGTAAACACAGAGTCTGAAAGTTCAGGTTCTGTTATCTTAATAATGGAGAAAAGAAAAGGACTAGGGTCAAAGCCTTGAGACCCACAATGTTTAGAGGCAAGAAGTAAAAAGAAACTCAGAAAAAAATGATTGAGATCAGTGGTCAGTGAATAAGAAATAGGAGAAATGCACTGTCCTGTAACTCCCTCCAGCCTCACCCTAAAAAGAAGAGATGGGCTCTGCGCAATCCAACTGAAAGACCAAGAAATATGGGGATTGAGAATTGGCCATTTGATTTTTGCAAAATGGAGATCACCATTGATTGCAGAAAATGCTATTTTGAGGGGACGATAGGACCCAACGGACAATAGGACCCAAGCCTGCTTGCAATAGATAAGAGAGTCACTGAAGTGAGAAAATGGAGACAATGATTGAGGAGGTGCATGTTCAGATGTTTTAATTTCCCACAAAAGGACACAGAAGAAAAGACAGATGCTCAAGGGATTAATTGAATTAATATTTTTTCCTCTATCTTCCTTTAAGATGCAAAGCAAATTTGCATGCTAACAAGTATAGGGAGGAAAGACATGACCATGCAGTAGAAATAAGTAACTATATGAACAAAGTCCTTGAACAGTCCATGAAGATGGAATCCAGTGATTAAATTTGGAGTTAAGCTTGGATAGAGGCAGAAAGATTTGATCCATGGTAACAGGAGGAATGCAGTGAATATGGCTATAAATGCAAATAGCTAAATTTGGTAGAAGAAAGATGAGGTTGTTTTCATATACATTTTATAGTGGTTTTTGTTTGTCCTCAGTGAAACAGTGATTAACTTCATCAAATGAAAGAGAGGAGAGAAAGTGGGCTTAGGGAGTTTGACATCCCCAGTAGAGAGGAGATAAATAGAGAGGTATAGTACAAGTATCTGGCAGTCCTGAATGTTTCTTACAAATGTCACATTCCCTCAGTGAGCACGGTTCTGTTTTTCTATTTTTTTCCAGTTACGTTCAGTGGTGATAGTCTGTCACACAGTAGGTAGAGGTTGAAATTTAACCATGATTAGGATTTAACCACACGTGTTTAATGATGGGAGGAATGGAAAAGAGAACAGATGATATATTTAAGAGAGTGAACTAATGGTGGTCTATGTTCTCTATATTAAGGATGATAGTAAACACATGAAGATATGTACAATGAAACATATTATTGTCAATAGATTGGAGGTCTCAGTAAGGTCAAAGAATTTCTGGGTTGGGGGTAATAGCATCAGTGATATAGAAAGACAAAGTGTTCAGAGGAGAGTGCTACACTTGAAAATAAGATTTTGCAAATGATGTGGTTATCATTGATGTCTCAAATATGATCATGGGCATGTGTTGCTGAGGTGGGAAATAATAGGCTGATAGAATATATTCAGAGAGTCATAAGATTGGAATATTGAATGAATAATTTATGTGAATATTGAACTTTCTAAGAAGAAAAAAGCAGCAATAGTGAATGGTGTATAGAGATCTAATGGTAAAAATATCTAATGAATGAGAAGAAGTGACTTGAAGTAAGTATTTAATAAATAAAGGAATAGTGAGTAGAATGGTCTGATCTTATGTGCTTCAAAGGAACTCAAGACTTTGGAGGAGGAGGGAAAATAAATGGTTTGAACCAGTAACAAAAATCAAGAGAGAGGTCCATCCCACTTAAAGACGCTATGGTAATCATGAGGTGAGAAAAAAAACACAAAAAAGCAGTTTGAAACTCTCCAAATACCACATTAAACACAGAACAACTAGATACACAACCCAAAATTAATATAGAGAACATTCACAAAAATATTAGGTGACAAAGCATCACCACAAATGCTAAAATTCAATAGAGTAAGGAAAAAACACCAACAGTGACAAGAGCTTCATGATACCTGTTTTGGAAGGAGAAAACAACCCATAAGGCAACATTAACAAAAATTAGCCAGCAGATAGCCACTAGAGGGCAGCACAGAAAACTAGGAGGGATTTGTATCTTTGCAGTAGGAGAGGTCCCATTTAGGGAAGTCTGAAAGGTAGGTGCAGCCCTGGCCCTGGGAACTTTCAAAACTGTCCTAGGCTTCTGGGAAGTTACAAGAACGAAAGTAAGGAGAAAGGCCAAAGTGCAAAGTGATAAAAGGTTAAAAATCAGAAGAAGCTCAACAGTAAGGCTCTGTATGTTTTAAAATTCATAAAAGAGAGAGAGGTGTAGCTGTGTGAAGTTAGAGCACCTCCCTGAATACTACTTCATTTAGAACATTTAGAAAAATGATTCTCATGAAATTTAACCACCCAAAAATGTCAAAGTAAAATTCTATACAAAGATATTATAAGAGGAATGAGGGCAAGAAAAAAAAAATAACATGCTTGCAGATTATGGAAAATAAATAAATAAATAAACAGGAAAAGGTACGTATAAAAGCAGTCGACACTGTAACTGTTTCAAAGCAATCTAAAAGACATTAATTAGCAAGTCATACAAGACATAAAACAAAAATAAATTAGAATTATAAAAAACAATTATATTTTTAAAAATTAGAAACAAAAACAAATATTTTAATAATGAAAATCAAGCAAGAAGAAACCGGAGAGTGGATAAACTCAACTTAAAATGCCATATGAAAAGTAAAAAATAAAAATGAGGACAATTTTAAAATTCAAAAAATTAAAGAAATCGATAAAAAGGAGAAAAGAAAAGCAATAACTGTTGAAAATAGACAAAGAAAATTGAACACATGGAGACTAGGATTCCATGAGGAAGAAAATCAACTCAAAGGAAGAGAATAAATCCTGAAAACTGTAATTTGGAACACAAAATCTGAAAACAAAGCAAATAGAAATGATGTGTTGAAAATATCAACCAAGAATCACCAACACCAAGGTATATTCTAATAAAATGATTGGACTTTCAAGAATAAGAAAAAGTTCTTTAAGTGTCTAGAAATAAATGATAAATGATTTATAAGAGCTATATAAGCTAAAATACCTCACAACTTCACACTGATGTCTACAGTTTAAAGACTAAAAAGCTTTACATTAACCTCTTCTCTGTAAGATCTGTATCTTCTTTTCTCCATACTAGAAACTGTGTATATATACACACATATATGCATGTATATGTATATATGTACACACACTGGATATAATGTATATATCTATACATTATATACACATGCATATATGTATGTAAATGTATGTTATGTATATAATATATATACATTATATATACACATGCATATAGACGTATACATATGTGTCTGTATATATACATATACATGTATATATAAACACATGTATATTATCTATATATATTACATTTATCATAGTATATTATATATAGGGAGTAAAGATACATACAGATAGTGACATATGTATGTGTGTATATGATGTGTATGTATGATGTGTGTGTGTCTTTGTGTATACATACAATGTTATCAACAAGAAAACACTGAGAAAATATTGTACTCATCTGATTTTTTCTGAGGAATCTATAGATAATGAACTTCAGACAACCAAAATAATTGGAAAGACACCACTCCTTATGCTGATGTCTTTCTGGTTATTTGGTTTTCTGAAGCTTGTTACCCAGTAGATTCCTCAGAAATAGATCAGATGAGTACAATATTCCCTTAGTGCTTTCTTGTTGATAACAGCTTGTCTGTATTTGTTATACCTGAATGCCAGTTTTGCTGGATATAAAATTATTGAAGCTTACATCCTTCCTTTGAGCATATGTGTTACTCTTTTATCCTTGCATAAAGTGTTGTCTTCAAGAAGTCTGATGATGATCTATTTTCTTTCTCTGTAAGTCATCACTTTTTACCCTTTGTCATAGCAGCAATGGATAGTCCTCACATAAGACTGTGTTCTTGTAAAGTTATTTCTCAGAAATAAAAACTAGAGCTGGAAGAAATATGTTATCTCAGTTCTGGTGCAGAAAATGTACAGGATGTACTGGGAATATCAGCTCACACTCTGGTATGACAGGATATCAAGGAAGGCCATTAAAATCATGTCCAAAAAGATTTAAGGTCCAACTTGAAGAGGCTCCCCACGCCCAAAGATAAAACTATAAGAGTTTTCGTGATGATACTAAACTAACTGCAGTGGACAGAAGAACACATTGAGCTGTATCATGAGTATGTGATCAGCACAATTCAGATTGGATTATATGTCAAATGACCTGGGTTTTTAATCACATAAAATATAGGGAAAGAAAAGGGATGGAGAAGAAACCTGTACATAAGAGACAGACTTAAAAGATATGTCAAATTAAGAAAAAATTGGCAATAAAAAATTACAGTGCCTGGGGATGCATATGTGGATCATAAAAGTAGAAACCACAAGAAAGTGATTGCTATAAAAGTCAGGATAATGGTTACTTACGGCAAGAAAAAGTTTGTAATTAGACCGGGCATATGAAGAGTTTCTGGAGTGAAGTGATTACAAAGTTCTCTCTGTGACCTGGGTAGTATTCATCTTATAA
Organism: Rhinopithecus bieti; assembly: GCF_001698545.2. NCBI lineage: Eukaryota > Metazoa > Chordata > Mammalia > Primates > Cercopithecidae > Rhinopithecus > Rhinopithecus bieti. The sequence continues at coordinate 1,314,690 of NW_016809276.1, read as the reverse complement.
CAATTCACTAAGTCATGCATTTAACTTGTGTGCTTTTCTTGACCTGTATTTTATCATGGAAATATACTTTCTAAGTTCTTGAAAATATATATTTGAAGTACTTGAGAAAGCTACAGTGAAGTAGCATCCTCGTCAGAGTCCATTCAGGTTACAGTTAAAGCAAGACAGTGAAGAAAACATTTGGAGACAAGTAAGGCAGTGGAGATTTGCTGCTGACAGACTGTGAGTTCCCAAGGATGCAGTGAAGAGTTGTGCATTGGTTGTCATATGTCAGGGTGCATCGCATTCACCTGGAGGGCATGTGAAACACAGATAGCTCCGCCCCAACCCAGAGCTTTGGATTTCATGAGACTGGGTAAGGTCTTAGAATGTGCATTTTAACTAGTTTCCAGGCAATGCTGATGTTGCTAATCTGAAGATGACTCTTTGAGAATCACTGCGTTAGGGGATCAGGAAGAGAGGGGAACTTGAATTAGATTAATAGCTCTGTGGACAACCAGAGGCCTTGCGACTAAGGCAGACAGAGATAAGAGACATCATGAAATTGGTTCTAATGGTGTCTTCTAGACAGGTGTGTAAAAAAGCTACCAGTATAGTACAGTCTGTTGGGAATGTTCCTGAAAACACTGGGTAAAACAACAGAATTGGCCACGACCAGAGGTGATCACCAGAGTGCCAGACCCCTACAGGGATCAGTATCTCAAACCGACTTGTAAACTCATCTTCAGCACAATAGTAAATAAGCCTTGCCTTGACATTTGTAGTTGTGAGGAGGCCAAGACAAGGCTGGCATTAGGAGAGTGGTAGACCTCTCTTGAATTCAGTTACCTCTCTGTGTTTGAGATGCAGTCTTGTTTTTATTCAGGTCCATCACAGCATTCTCCAGCCTTGTTAAAGAAACAGGCATTTAGGATTCCTATGTAACTACAGGTTCCAGCTTACTAATTACTTACTACTGATCACTTACAATTTAATTTGTCTTAACTTTCTAGGCTCCCATTTTAGAATAATAATGATTTTCACTATTAATGGTAGGGTGAAAATGAGTAGAGTAGCACATGTATGACTCTTGGCAACATTGGCTCAAATGTTTATAAAAATCTTCCAAGACTGGTAATACCAGTGTCATAGAAAGAAAATGAGAATCTCATGGAATTTAAAATGGTTGTTAAAGTTTTCATACATGATTACTGAGAAAAGTATTGATGTTAAAGCCAGTTCTGTCTAATTTCAAGTCATTCAGTTGATGTCCTGCCTTTAGAATCCAAATAGTAGAACAACACAGTGAAAACCACAAGACAGGTAATACTGTCTTCATATTACAGATGAGGAAATTGAGTCTCAGAAAAAGTAGCTGGGTTCAGATTATGCAAACAAACAGGTAGATAGATGGGTATTTATATAAATGGAAACACTTACTGCACATATCCAATGTGACTAGCATCTCTCTGTGCATTTTTCTAGTGTATTCCCATTAAACCTCCAGAAAGCATGAGTTAGGTATTCAAATACTTATGAAACAGATGGAAAACAGACTGACAGAGGCTTATACAATGTCACTCAACTAGTCCTTAACTATTACTACATTTACTTTACTGATAACTTAATGAATGGACTTGCACCTCATTATTTATTCTGTCTATTCTGTTCTATCCTCACTCAGACCTTTTGCCCACAGTCAGCTCTCTGAAGCTCTCTGACCTTGAAAACAAAACGAAACAACAAAAAAACCAAACACCCAGAACCTCAGAACCCAACTCCTTTTTTATAATCTTAAAAATTACCTCCAGATTTATTTTAGCTTTAAGATTTTCTGTGATTAGGTTTATTTGGAAGAGAGGTTGAGGCACTGGGGAATGGAAATCAAGCAATGCCTCCAAGCATAATTACAATTTGCTTACTTAAAGGAAAACCCACCAAAGCCAATGAACACAGAGGAAAAAAAACAAATCACTATCAAAGGATGCAACTCAAATAGGAACCAATCCAGAACTTACTGCTTGTGTCAAGGTAATCAATAATATTTATCCTCAGGGGCAGAAGAAAATCTGATCTACAGCAAGGATGACCCAGGAGAAAACAGTCAAAAAATTCCTACATTCTGAATTCTGGGAAGACTCTCAGGACGTAGGATCTTCCCCTAGATAACAGGGATCTTTTAAAAGTCAATTTTGTACTTATAAATATTCAATCCATTCCTTTGTTCATTCATTCATTCTCTTAACTATTGGTAGCCTAAATTGGTGGAAGGGGCACAGTGTATGACATAGCAGAGATTAAGATTTAAGACCTGACTTTACCATTTACTGGTTTTGAACAAGTTACTTCTAATCATGAGTCACAATTTTCTTAACTGAAACAACAGATCCAGTAATACCTGTGAATTGCCTTGAGGGTCCAATGAGAGAATACAGACAAGGTGATTTAGCAGTCCATAAATATTAGCTATTAGTAATATTATTACATAAGCCATTTCATTATGTGCATCTATTACAATGACTGAATTTTTCAAACTAAACTTTATCCTCATGTTCGAACTTGCACAAAGGTTCTCATGGGGAAGATGAGAGAGAAAACATTAAGATCAAAAATAATTCAGAAAATGTAAGAGAGAAGGTCCCTGAAGCTCTGGCCCTTGACCCATTATCACTGGCTGGAGGACATGATGCCTGCCTGATACGTTTGCTGTAATTAGTACTGAAAGAGTCCCTGGGGACTGCAAATGAGGCTGCTGAATCCACTTTCCTGTGTGGCTGACTTCCATGAGTTTAGGCCATTGGCCAAAGGAGGCAGATCTGGAGGGGCACATGCTTTTCTCAGGAAGAAGTGAACAGATGAAAAGGAGAAAGGAAGGGGATGTCAGTGGACTTCCTAATGAGGTCCCTTCTTGTTGTGAGCCCTCTGGGCTGAGGAATTACTGTGCAGATCATTTGCTAATGAGCATAGCCATAGCCACAGAATGACCTTTAAATGTTCAAAGAATTTGGGATAATTCTACAGAGTGCCTTCCCTGACTTGGTGTGCTGAGAAACAAGACGACATATTTCAAAATGCAAGTCCTAGGAAAGACAGTGGTACTAAAAGGAAACTCAGGAAACAATGTTAAACTGTAAAATATTTTCTTTCTTTAAAAAAAATTTTTTAGAGACAGTATCTTACTCTGTCAGCCATGCTGGAGTACAGTGACAGGGTCGTGGCTCTCTAGATCCTTGAATTCCTAGGTTCAAGCCATCTTTTCCCCCTTCAGCCACCCAAAGCGCTGGGATTACAGGCATAAGTCACCAAACCCAGCCTAAAGTCTATCTATCTATCTATCTATCTATCTATCTATCTATCTATCTAAACATCATAAACACACACACACACACACACAACACACATATATTTATACACATATATATGCTTATATGTCTTTTTTTAGACCAGGTCTGGCGCCCTATTGCATGATCTCAGCTCACTGCAACCTCCACCTCCCAAGCTCAAGCCATCCTCCCACCTTAGCCTCCCGAGTAGTTGGGACTACGGGTGCATGCCACCACACCCAGCTAATTTTTGTATTTTTTATAGAGACAGGGTTTTGCCATGTTGCCAAGACTGGTCTCGCAGTCATGAGTTCAAACGATCCACCCACCAAGGCCTTCCAATGTACTGAGATTACAGGCATGAGTTATCATGCCCAGCCAGGTGTATATTATTAAGAAAGGTTACGGAAATTCACCCTTTGTACATGCCAGTGGGTTTCCGAGAGATAGCTCTTCCTCAGAAATCCATGATTAGCACTTGTTCAACTCAGGCCCAATTGCCACTTTCTATGCCCCACGCCAAGTAGTTAAATACTGAGGAGGGATTTTCTTCTTTATTCATGGCCGCTTAGTGAATACTAAATAGATACAGTGCTGAGAGTTTATATTGCTCCTTCCCTCTACACTCCTTTTCTCATTGCTTCCTTCTTTTGAATTGCATACATCTTAGGTAGCATATTAGAAAAAGATGTAAAACATATCAAAGCAATCTCTAAATACCTTTCCTAACACTGACAAATTTCTCATTAGAACTGGATATCTGGATCATCTTATTTCTAATTCATTTTTATTAAACACAAATGTATGCACACATCTACACTTTGACCTTTTATGTTCAACTTTTTGGTAAGAGAGAAGGCATTTTTCATGGTTCTCTAAGTGCTTGCAAGTTTATCAGCAAACCATGCACATTCAATCACGCTCTCCTAATGAACTGCTGCTGTCAAATTAGTTCTCATAAACACACAAGTGAGGCAACATAGAGAGTGGTGATTCCTGAGACCAAGTCTGTGATACCCCAGGGTGTCTCCAATTATTTCCAGGTGGGGCTTGAGGATGTCATGAAATTTTCTGACAAAACTAATTTTAATCCACTTTAATTTGCAAAATTGCAGTCCACGAAACACTTTGATTAAGAAGGACGTTTCAGAAAATCAAGTGAGTCACAGTAGGGTATTGCAAATGGAAAAACAAACAAACAGAACTCTTTGGTATAGAAATTCATAACGAATTACATTCTTTTCTGCTTTTTTTCCACAGAGCATGTGGCAGCTCCTATCGTGATCCCAATAGTTGCATAGGTACTAAGGTATTAAGCAGAAGAAAATAAAGAAATCCAGTATTTATTGAGAATTTTGAAGGTGCAAAGGTGTAAGACAAGTTTTGCATATTGCACTCATATCATCCCTAAAACATCCTTATGAGGTGGAACCATTTTACCAAAATGGTGGACTATTTTACCAAAAAGGAAACTGAGGGCTTAGAGTGACTAACAATAACCTATCAACCCAAAGTTGATAAAGCATGAAGCCGGAATCTAAGCTTGGATCTTCTCTTTCCAGAGCCCATATTTTTTTTCATTAATGTTTTCATAAAAAGAATATGAAACCCCAAAAAGTCAGCATAGTCTGGTTGAGAAGAAAAAACACTTGACAACTCAAGGACAATTATATAAATACAGTACAATATAAGAGCATCAATTTTTCTTTTAACGAAATAAAAGCATATGAGATGTTAATGTAAACTAGTGGAAAATAAACCAAGGTTTCGTGAACCAGTATGCTTAAGACCTTGGATAATTAGTGTAAATTGGAAAACACAGAGAATAGAAATGGCATTGTAAATCAAGGAAAAGGTAGGGGCAATTAGTTGGATGTGAAAAAGCCCACTTTGGTTACAGGGAGCTTGGGTTGCCCAGAGTGGCCAATTTCTGTAGAGCAGTAGTAGGGAATCTGTCTTATTAAGTTGAACATGGCCAGACTCAGGACATGTGAAACCTTGGAAGACAGTTGCCTCTCACTTCATCTGGTGGTTTTGTTTTGTTTTGTTGATGTTGTTGTTTCTATGTATGTATTGCCTACCTATTCTGTATCAAGCATTAGAGAAAGCCAGTTAAGAGCCTTGTACTAGGTGGAATTTTATTGTCTGTGTTCTAGTTCTAGCTTAATCACTGCAATAGTCCATTTTCACCTTGCTGATAAAGACATACTCAAGACTGGGAAGAAAAAGAGGTTTAATGGACTTACAGTTCCACATGGCTGGGGAGGCCTCACAATAATGGTGGAAGGCAAGGAGGAGCAAGTTACATCTTACATGGATGGCAGCTTCAAAAAGAGAGCTTGTGCAGGGAAACTCTCAATTTTAAAATCATCCGATCCCGTGATACTTATTCACTATAACAAGAATAACACAGGAAAGTCCTGCCCCCATGTTCAGTTATCTCCTACTGGGTCTCTCCCACAACACATGGGAATTATGGAAGCTGCGAGATAGGATTTGGGTGGGGACACAGAACCAAACCATATCAATCACATACCTATTATAAAACAGGTTACTAAGCCTTCGTTACATATCTGCAATCAAGCAGGTTACCTGATCCAAAATGTGTTCATACATTAAAATGATACCATAACACAATATTGATATAATTGTTATGATTATAATTTATAGCCCTGCTCTTTTGACAGAATGTCAGACCTTTAATTCAGCTGTCTATTTGACATCTCCATTAGATGTTTAATAAACAATTCAAACTTATTTTGCCACATAAAACTCTTGATTTCATTTTATTCATGAAACAAAACAACACAAAACAGAAAACAAAACTTTATCATCCCAAGTTTTTTCCCATCTTAGCAAGCACCATACTCATTTAGTTAATTTTTCAAAGCAAAGACCTAAGACCCATCATTAATTTCTCTTTTCATTACACTCAGCATCCAATCCATCTACAGGCCTGTCAACTCTACCTTCACATTCCATCTAGAATTTTTTCACTGTTTCATTTTTCTCCATCTCGAGAACTATCAGATTACTCCAAACCACCACCATTTTTTTTTTTTTTTTTTTGGCTTATACTACTCCCTTGGACACAAAAATTGGGTTTCTTCTTCCAGTCTTGACTACTTCTGATCAATGAATTATCCAAAACATAGCCAACATGCCCTTTGAAAAAAACATAAGGCAACATCTTTAAGAGCTTTCAGTGTCTTGTCATAATCCTTAGAATGAAATTGTATTAGTCGTTCTCACGCTGCTAATAAGACTGGGAAATTTATAGAGGAAAGAGGTTTAATTGACTCACAGTTTCACATGGTTGGGGAGGCCTCACAGTCATGGCAGAAGACGAAGGAGGAGCAAAGACATGTCTTATATGGTGGCAGGCAAAGAGAAGCTGTGTAGGGGAGCTCTCCTTTATAAGATCATCAGATCTTATAAGACTTATTCACCATCACAAGAATAGCAGGGGAAAGACCCTCCCCCATGATTCAATTACCTTCCACCAGGTCCCTCCCAGGACACATGGAAATTATGGGAGCTACAATTCAATATGAGATGTGGGTAGGAACACAGCCAAACTGTGTCAGAAATCTGAATCCTATTTCTTGACCTCAGGCCCTAAATGGTGTTTTTCCTGTTTTTCTCCAATATCATTTATTAATCCACGTATTTTCCCTCTCCATGATTCAGACATACTGGCCATTTTCCTGTTTTTCAGGCTTGCTGAAGTCATTCCTGCTACTTTGGGGCCTGGGTATTAGCTGTTCTCTCTCCCTAGAATGTTATCCCCTTTGACCTTTGCATGTCTGTCAGCACTTGCTCAACAGATAATTCCTGCATTAATAAAATAGCAAACCAATGGTCAAATAGGAGTTTTTCATTAAGAATGTACTTTTTTTGTAGGCAGGCAGAAATTATATACAGGCTTATTTGAGTAGGGCATGACTTGAATTTGGACATAATTTGAGTGGCTATATAAGGAAGATAAAATAATGGATTCAGTACACTGGGCTCAGAAACAATGCAGCAAATTGAAAAAAGCTGGAGAGAAATATCATAGAGAAATTTGGAAACATTCAGTGACTGATTACTTTGAAAGGTTTCTGCTTTCTGGCCAAGAACTCACGTAAGTATAGAAAGTTTAAAGTGGAGAGATTCCATTTGGCAGAAATACCAAAGATGATGCCCCTTAGAATTGACATGGTGCATTGAAAGAAAGATATCCTGTAGGAAATTTATTGACTTCACACTTCGGGAAGACCCAAACACAAGGTACTGATTTTGGCAAGTGTGGTAAATAGAATTATTGTTCAACAATATTCACCCATTTCCCATGATTCTGTATGGAGAATGAATTTCTCTGTCCCTTAATTTTGGACCAGTCATGTGACTTTTTAAGAGAAAATACAGACAGGATGCAAGAGGTTTGAAATGTGATTGGAAAGTAGAGGTTTTCCTCTTATGCTTCTGCTTTGAGAAGCTTAGCTGCTGTTCTAAGAATGATGAAGGATATATGAGAAATATTGGATCTAACCTGCAGCCTAACGCCAAGCCCAGCTGAATTAAATCTAAGCCAACTGAACCCCAACCAATGTGAAGACATCTGAGCAAGAATAAATAATTGATTTTTTCAATACATTGAGTTTTGGATTGACTTTTTAAGCAGAGTTGTGGCAAGGTATGACTGATAAAGATTACCAAAAGATAAAGAGTGAAAACGGTTTTAAAAAACGAACTTGCTGAATAAAAAAGCATAGAAAATTGCAAGCAAATAAGTAATGATAGAGTACTGAAATATTTCATTTGAAAATATTTAGTAATCGTCTTCATTCATCTTGATATAAGTTCTCCATTCTAATATTATTTTAATTCTTTCACTGATTCACTTTTGTATTTATTCATGTATTCAAAAATATACATTGACTGATATAGGCATTTATATGCCAGGATTATAGCAGAAGTCAAACTATACTGTACATTATAGTCTCAATATCCAGAATGTCTAATAAACTTTTCTGCAAACTCTTCTAAGACGGATAACCATATCTTCAGACTGTCTACTATGCATCAGATCTGTATTTCAAAATATCACCATTACCTCCTGAATGCCCCAAAGGTGTCTTAAATTCAACATATCCAAATGCTAGTTTATTAACTTTCTTATCTTTCAATCAACAATCTACCCCGTTTCATGTTTTTCCCATCTGTAAATCTGTCATCAACTTACTCAAGCCAGGAAATCTGGAATTTTGATTTCCTCCTTCTTCTTCTACTGCATTCCCAATCAGCATTCCCACACCATCAAGTCTATTTGGTAAATGTCTCTTCTCTCTGGGCAATACTCTCTTCTCAATCCCATATCATCATCACACTTGCAGAGGTCTCTCATTGCATTATAACAGACTTTTTTGTGTGTGAAAAATGAATGGTAGAAAAATTATATGAGGCTTATACAATTGCCAGTACAAGTATATCATTAGCTTTTCTCCAGCTAGAAAATTCATGTTCATCTGCTAAATGCCAGCAGAAATGCCATCTCTATGTTGAGGATGAGTATTGCAAGGCATTTGAGGTGGAAAGGATTGAGGTCTAAGGAAAAGTAGATATTTCTCCCAGCAGTTTGTCTTATGAGCCAAAAGAGGAGAAAGGATGGGGCTAAAACAGAATACTTGTATATAAAATCATTTCTCATTTCAAAACTTTAAAGGATAACCCAGAAATTGGAGCACTAAATTTATTTTTTCTTAATTCCTACCAAATATTTTAAAATGAGCTGCCTGACAGACTAGTTTATTTGCAAAAGAAAACACCAGACCTCAGAACCTCAATTTTCCTTATTAAAATAAATGAGTTTTGGCTTTGTTTGTACTTAATCTTGGCTGGAAATTTACATTACCCAATCAGGAGTTAACAAGCCCCACAGGGAAAATCAAGTGTCGCATAAAAATTCCACAGGAAATCCACCGATAAATCAGGGCAGACTAGGCTGTATATATGGAGATTTCTAGCCCTTCTAAAGTCTATTAAAAACCTTTAAATTCAGCTTTAGACAAAACATAAAGGAGGGTTGGGAGCTCTGTCATCTCTGTCATTCCTGAGAGGCCCTTCAATTTCCACATAATAATATTTAATCATTGAAACTGTCTATATATTCAAAATTAAGTCATTTAGGCCTGGTATATATAACACATTAATTTTATATAAACTCTAGTTCTGACATGGAGTGGTTTACATAAGAGAGAGAAATAAAATTCTCTGGAGCTGAGCACAGAACATCCCTCGTCTACTCATCCTTTATTAAAAGAGGGTTGCAAAGATGGTTTAAAATGGCATTTGGAAAGCAGCCCTTGATGCCGTCTCTTCTACCTTTCCACCAAAATACCTGTGAAGACAGCAACAGAGGTAGGAAATCATATCTTTGAAAGCCAGACGTGAATATTTTGCAAGCAGAATTTGAGAGGAATTTTGATTAACCTCGAGTCCAAGGGGAAAAAATGGAAAAAACCACTAGAACTATAGAGTATGCTCTTTTCCCAAAAAGTAAGAAGATTCGCGGTGGCTCCCATCACTCTTTGGTCTTCATTTCATGAGTTCATGCTTTATAATATGACAAACGTCAGACAAGCTATTATCCATCTTACCCGCAGCATTCCATGCCAATTTGTCATTTAATTGTGTGTGCATGTATATCGGTGTGTCTGTGTAAGTATGTGTGGTTTTCTAAATGCTGTTTAATTCCCACCCCTTGTAAAAATTTCCATTTGATATCAAAGACAGTATAGAACTCAAAGAAGGCAACTAGACAGAAGTAAAAGGAAATGTTGGGCAATTTCATTCCTGGAGATAGAAACAAGACGTTAGAAGTAAAAGCTGTGCCCAAGTCTTTTTTTCTTTTTTCCCAAGGAGGAAAAAAACCCTTTTAATAGTTGATCCAGCTATCAATTTTCACCTTCTCCACCCATTTGGAGCATTAGAAAATCAGGTTCTGGGCCGGGCGCGGTGGCTCAAGCCTGTAATCCCAGCACTTTGGGAGGCCGAGATGGGCGGATCACCAGGTCAGGAGATGAGACCATCCTGGCTAACACGGTGAAACCCCGTCTCTACTAAAAAAATATAAAAACTAGCCAGGCGAGGTGGCGGGCGCCTGTAGTCCCAGCTACTCGGGAGGCTGAGGCAGGAGAATGGCGTGAACCTGGGAGGCGGAGCTTGCAGGGAGCTGAGATCTGGCCACTGTACTCCAGCCTGGGCGACAGAGCGAGACTCCGTCTCAAAAAAAAAAAAAAAAAAAAAATCAGGCTCTGGGGACAGCAACCAACCACTTCTTGTACAGTAAAGTTGAGCTCTGTAACAGGAGACATCACATGGACTTTGAAAATGAGGTTGACCAGTAAGCACTCAAGTGAACAGGGAGATGAAAATAAATCCACATCCTCTGTCTATTGTCAAATGTCAAAAATAAAAGCAATAGAATCAAAAATGAGCCTGAGGCATGTGTACATCAATGCAGGAATTAAGAAAATAGAATATTATCCTGTAGAATCAATGAGAGGAAGAACAGGCCTTCCCTGTTCATAAAATAAGTTACTGAAGAAGGGAGACTAGATATATTACATGTGTAATTGACACTCAGTCCAGCAGTGGCTTTATGACAGGAATAGACTTTGCCTCACTTATGTGGTTTTAAAATATGATACTTCTCATCCCCTCTGGCCCCTTTTAGAAATGAATTAGAAGGTTTTAAATTATTCTGTATTTGGTGGTAGTGAATGGAAAAGGGAGCCATGTTAAGTCTTAATTCTAAGGAAAGTTTTCTGGACTGAGAATAAGAAGGTCAGAACAAACGTGATGTCTCTTCTCTTTCTAAGATTCTTAAATTACTGCATAGTTGCATAATTCCCATGTTTTAACTTTCTTTCGATTGAAAATAATACTAATGCTTTAATTTTTTTTTATTTTCAAGGTTTTTGAATTGAAAACTATGCAAATGGTGTGGCTGTTATATGAGTAGGCCTCTCATTTGGGGCTAGTCCCTTACTTCTCTGTCTCCATTTCCACAATGTTGGAGGCAATGATAGAATTTGGTGGGTGGTTTTCATCTGTGGCATGTGACATTGAGGGGCTTCTAGAGTGAGGTTTCAGAGACAGGGAATGAGACAGGTCCCAAATCCCCATTCTTGCTTACCAGGGCAGTTCAGCATTCATCTGTTTTACATAGTGACCTTCTGCATGAGAATGGGTCCTATGTTTCTTTTATTTCCTCTTATTTTTTTACCAAAAAGGAAAATCACTGGACCAAATGACCATGCCATTGAATACTTTCAATTGTTTAGATAGATAAATGATTGATTGATAGATTGACAGTTATCTATCGATATAGATAGATAACTATCTGTAGATAGTACCTATGGATATAGATAGGTAACTATCTATAGATAGCTATTTATAGATAGATATCTACCTAAATATCTCTGTAGCTATAGGTAGATAACTGTACTTTCTATTGTAATATAGATATCTATTTATACATATCTATCTACAGATTTATATAGACATCTGTGTTGATCTGTCTAGAGATAGAAATAGATCTATAGATAGAAGTATATAGAGATAAATAGAGCTCCATATAGAGATATATAAATAGAGATAAAGATATACAGTGGAGACAGACATATACAGCTCTATATAGAATTGTCTATATCTATCTATATACTATAGTTTGCTTCCTTTCAGTGTACTCTTTAGAGTCACAGTAAGATCAGACTAGTTTGCTCAAATGTATCTAATTAGCCTAGCAGTGTTAAAGATGTAATCCAGACTAAATTCCTGATTTCACACTTTTGGTCTCTATAAAATAAATTCTCATTCCATTTTCCTAATTTTGAAATTTAAAATATACTAAAATCGAACAGCTCCAGTCTCCAACTCCCAGCGGGAGAGACACAGAAGACCGGTGATTTCTGCATTTTCAACTGAGGTACTGGGGTCATCTCACTAGGGAGTGCCGGACAATCAGTGCTGGTCAGCTGCTGCAGCCCGACCAGCGAGAGCTGAAGCAGGGCGAGGCATCGCCGCACCTGGGAAGCGCAAGGGGGAAGGGAATCCCTTTTCCTAGCCAGGGGAACTGAGACACAACACCTGGAAAATCGGGTAACTCCCACCCCAATATTGCACTTTAAGCAAACGGGCACACCA
>NW_016809276.1:1264903-1300379 GCF_001698545.2 Rhinopithecus bieti | reverse complement strand
TGGAAAAATGTGCTTCTATTTATCTCACTCAAAATATTGAAATAAAACTAATAATGGGAAAATCAACTATTGAACAATTATAAAGTATCCTTTATTCAAATCGATAGAATTCAAGGACTTCAGGCTTTTCTATTTTTATCATAAATTTTACTTTAATGTCTAGATATAGCTGATTAGGAAATGTGGAGTGTAGTTTAAAAGAAATACAGCAGCAGTGAGGGCCTATTGAAAGAGCTCCTTGAGATGTATTAGCTAAAGCTCTATCTAGACCACTCATAAATTGTTGGAGGGGAATTGATTTTGTTTTCTATTTACTGCCACAGTAAATAATTTTATGGGTTGGAAACAATTCCTATACAAAGTCTTCAGTATATATTTAAAAGAATAGACTTTTCTCTTGCAGAGGTGTGATATCACTCATACAACCGTAATACTCTGTCTTCAATTAAAATAAAAGCCCCATCCAAACCATTTTGGATGCTACATATATTATAATGTAATTTTATTCTGGAAGGTGTAATATAACTAAAATGGAAAGCAAAACAAGAGAATAGACAATACTAGGAAATCAAATTGCATCCATCTATCCATCAACCCAACATACATCGTTTTTACATCTTCTTATCCCGCCCTGTGCTGACTGCATAAGACACAAACATTAATCCTATATATGATTTCTCAAAGATCTCATAAGACCATAAGTGAGCGGGCAAAAATACTGTATCCATAGTATAATACATGAGAAATACATGATGAATAGAAATACATGTAGACATATGTTGAAATGTAGGTAACTAGAGTCTGAACTGTAAGCGGAAAGCTTGAAATTGGAAACAGCATTGTATTGACTGGAAGGAGGTGCTCTTTGGTTTGAGACGTACCTACATTATAAAATCCCATTTTAGCCACTTCCAGCTGTGGGACACCAGTCACATTCTTCGCATCTCACAACTTTAGATCTCCCAGGTATGAAAATGGGGAGAAAATAAGTTTCACCCAAAGATTTTATGGGGATAAAAAGATACAAACATAATTGCTGATACAGTCAGGCATACAGGAAATTTCTGAGAGACATTATTCATTTTCCCTCTCTCATCTTTATAAACTTACCAGCTGAAGAGGCAGCATCAATGGGTGTAAATGCTTTATGTTGTGAATTGAAAGCATGTGGTAGGATCCAGGGCTGGCTGGATTCTCTGTAGTGAATGAGCATGTTTCCTAGGAGTCAAGCCAATGCAGTGGGTAGGGTGTGGGTCAGAGAAGGGAGTTAGGGTTGAATTTTCAAGTACATTGTGTGCCATTATGAGTTTTTATGCTACATTTATTCATCTACTTTAAATATAGAGATGGAATGATATTATGAAAATAACTCAAAATTATTTCATATGCTAAAATTTTCTAAATACCAATATTAAAAATCAATACTGTTATTTGTATAAGAACATACATCAAACCTAATTCTGACTATATTAAATTACTAAATATACAATTCGAGCATTTATTTATGATCTATATTTGTTTATTGAGAAAGGGGCTGACTCTGTCACCCAGGCTGGAGAGGAATGGTACAAGCTTGGCTCACTGCAGCCTCAGCCTCCTGGGCACAAGTGATCCTCCTACCTCAGGCCCCAAGTAACTGGGACTATAGGCACACACCACCAAGCCCAGCTAATTGTGTGTGTGGGTGTCTTTGTGTGTTTGTGTGTGGTGTGTGTTTTCATAGTGATGGGGTTTTACCATGTTGCCCAGGCTGGTTTCAAGCTCCTGAGCTCAAGCAATCCACCTGCCTCGCCTCCTAAAATGCCAGGATTACAGGCGTGAGCCACCACACCCAGTCCAAACTGGGTGCTTTTTAAACTAAAAAGCAAATATACGTAACAAATACATCATGGAGGGGCAAGACTTTTCTATTCATGCAATAAAATAACATAGGAAAGAACTGAGGGTTTTGACTCCAGAATATTAGAAATTTTCATATACTGAAAATAATTCAAAGAGGAACTGAATTGATCGACTACAGATCTACATGTGTTAATACAATTTGAGAGAGTTCTTTTCTTACCATTTCTACACCAAGCACATATTCAGCCACCTTGCCCTTCTTTAAATGCGCAGTAAATGGAAAAACCAAGATCATTAATGTCATCCTACTAATCTGAGATCATGGGGGAGGGCATAGGAACAAATATTAAGTTTTTAGACTGAATAATGCAAATGCTTCCATGAAAAAAGCACACAAATATATTTCTCAAATGTAGTTGTCTAATAACACTTGGCAGGGCATTTCTCTATTAATATTTGGCAGTGCAGACTGAGATGGTATATGTTTATCAAATTGTATTGCCACAACTTCAGGGTCCTAATTAAAAGCAAGTTTTCTATTTACTTTAGTTTTTGGCTAATTTTGAAGCTTATCCTTGGCATTTATCTTAAAAATATAAAATTAGCTGTATTGGAATTAATGACCTAGAATCCACTACTATTTATTGAGTGCCAACAGTACTGAGAACTGTGCAGGCTGTTTTGATGTGTGTTTTATTGTTGAGTCTTTACAGAAGTCTGTCACACAGATGCTTTCATTGGAATGAAGATGAAGCAACTGAAAGTTAGAGAGATGTAGTTAAACAAGTTGCTTAAAGTAATCTAGCTAGGAGGAATTCTTTTCCAGGTTCTTACCCAATTCCTAAATTCTAATGTCCACTTACATCCCACATGATTGCTTTAGGAAGATTTAATTTATGACAAAGATCATACAACAACTTTGGAAATAAACTAAAACCAGTGATCCTTTCAAAAGTAACAATGACCTTGACTGAGGTGTCTCGTTATTAAGACAATGCCTTCACTCTCTGTCTCAGACAGGTAATTCTACCTCTGTAAAATTGTGTATCTCACTTATATCATTTAATCTAATTAGTAATACTGGGGATTGAGAGTCCCAACTTTTGTTATAAATTAGCATAATCTGGAGGGTTTAAAAAATACTAGAATCTGGGACTGTCTCATAAATTCGGACATAAATGCTTGGGGCTGGGGCTGAAGCAGTGGCATTTTCTTTATCAGACCTCCTCAGGTGTTTATGATGTGCAATCAAAATTAAGAACAACTGCTGTAGGTCCTTGGATATTTCAACAGCAGAAATTGGCGTCTGTGAGCTATTTTTCATGTTTAGAAAAATCTACTCGTATTTACACTACCCTGTTTAAATAAAATAACAAACTTCTTTCTCCTTATTTTTTTGGTTGAAATTACATGAAGTCACTGTGGTTAGCTTGTGCTGGTAAGGCACTCTGGTTGAAACATGTGTCCAGATTAATAATCATAAGAAAAAAAGGAGCTGTTAATAGATGCAGTTTGATAAGCAAACTCATATCACAGGGGTTTATAGAATAATAATATTACAGTACTTCAATCATGAAAACTTTGACACCACCTTACACAAGATTATAATATATATCTCAATCATTAGATTCAAGTAAGCCAGATATTTTTCTGGGCTATGCAATTTTCAGAAAATATTAAACCTAAGTAAAACACATTCATGAAGAGATTCTGCCAATTTGTAATCATATAGTTGCCTGAAGAATTCAGAGAAACTTCAAAGTTGATTTCCAAAACCCTCTGCATTGCCCTCTGCTCCCTCTCCTACATATGGTTAAGTATTAATTAAAAAAAAATTCTTCGGATATATTTGAAAACTATGCATTAAAGAAAGACAAACATTTCTTATTCTAGGACTTGTCAGAGATTAAAATGATAACATATATTAGACTTCTTAAGAAGAATGCAAGTTTTCTGAAATAAATTATTCTATCAGATTTTTCTCCTACTGCACTGTAGATCTCCACTAAAGCAGTGAACATATCAACAAAATGTACTAAACACCTGTTATATGTTAAACCCAGGTTTGATATATCTCATTCTTTGAATCCAGCTTTAATGCGACTTAAATTTTAGATTTTGCAACCAAAAGTACTGTTCAATAATTGCATAATGATAGGTTCTGTTATACCAGATGATATTAACAAAACTGTTCAAAGTTGTAAAACAGCTTGATTCAGAAGCCTAAAGCACTCACTTTTAGAAGAATAAGATAAACAAAACGTTTAAGAATAGTAGATATGTGATTCACAAAGAGAGAACATCCGTGTTTCCTGGTGGAAATATGAAAGACAAAAATCACTGTGACATGGTACAGTTTCCTGAATGTCCTTAATTCGTAGTTCTTAAAAGTTTTTACTTTCTTTACACCATTTTTAAAGCACACCTCAAGATCACTGTCATCTGAGGCGAATATTATCTTCCCTTCCTCTTTTTTCTCTTTGTGCTGTTTTGTAGACACAGTGTCAGGAATGAGGAATGAAGATGAAGAGAACAGCGCATTGTAAAACTAAGAGACAAAAGAAATGGCCAACAGGAGATGTAATAACACTGCTGTAAATCCATGTAGTAGAATCCTTTGACACTGCTGGCAACAGAGAGGCCAACCAATTGCTTGAATAGTTATTAATAAAAATCAAATTAAGTTGCTTAGGCACAAATATTTACAGTGTATCAAAGATTTACCCTTAAATCGTTCCTTGACCACTGTTTGGTAAGCTAATTTAAATCATGAGAGTAACAGAAAAATAATGAAAAAAAACTGTTCTTTGATCATGAAAAACTTGGAAATTACTTCACGCAAAGTTATAATTTATATCATAATCAAACCATTGAACCATTCTGCATGACCCCTAACATTATTATTTCCCCTCTATGGATCTGAGCTCAGATAGATGAAATTACTCCCACGCCAACAGGACTAGAAATGAAAGTTAGGGATCCTCACTCCACATATTTGGCATTTCCCTCCACATCCCATTATGCTTGGTGGGCTTTCTCTTTACTTTCCTTATCTCCCTGAGGTCGCTGAGGGCATTTCATACGTATCATTTATCTGGCTCTCTCTTACGTTGTTGCATTGCCCAAAATGTATTCCATAGAGTGTTCCCTGAAAAAGAAACTCGTGATCAAGTCCATTAAGGAATGCTGCCTAACACATTCATTATTTTGATACCAATGATGCATGCATATTAGCATAATATAAGCGCTGAGAAGTCCTACAGTAAAGAAAGCTCCTTGAGTAAGTTCAATTAAGCATTTTCCAAGTGTATATGACTGCACAGACATTTTTGTACTTTCTTCTATGATCATGGTTCAGATTTCACAGAACTAAGTTCTAATTTGATATTCTACCTAGACATCATGTTTCACTCATTCCCTGAATAGGACATAGGCTATTTTCCACGATTTTAATTTGGTATTTTTTGAACACTTCCACTAATCAGGTTGGGTAGATTATCTCCAAAGGCAGCTGTGGGTATCACAAACGGATATAAGTATTTACAGCTACTCCTCTCAAGAGGCTGAGTCTATTTACCTTGGCCTTATGTAACTAACAGGATGCGGTAGAAATAGCACTGTTTCAGATCTGGAACTAGCCCTCAAGAGATTGCATCAGTGTCAACTTTTGCTTTCATGTAAAACACGTTGGATACAGGATACAAAATTAAGACTTGCTGTGTCGAGACAGCAAGAGACCACATGGAGAATAACTGAGGCTCTCCAGCCTACAGCTAGAACCAAGCACCCAGATATGTGAGTAAAGCCTTCTTGAATGTTCCAGCCCTACAAGTTCCCCCCTGAACGAACCACATGAGAAACTTTAGTCAACGCCACGTGGAGAAGACCCAACCAGCCAAACTTCAACATCATGAGCAATACGAAATCATTGTTATTTTAAGCCACTGCATGCTGGAGTATTTTGTTGTATAGCAACAAATAAACAAAACACAGTTATCTCACTCAATGGGGAAGAATCCAGGGCAGGCTTTATATTTGTAACTTTCTACTGCCTTCAGTTTAGATTGTACATGGACATTGGAAAACCGCATGGCCTCAAGGTTAAAAATTGCACAACAATGAGAGGAGATTCCTCTCTCCTCTGATATGATGCACGTGTTTGCTATATGCTTACTTTTCTGCCAGGGTTCAACAGTCTCATGTCTTAATCGTAACTCCTAAATGCACATTCACCAGAATGGATAGTTCCAGCTTCTATAAGCCTGACTTTTTTCTCCTTTTCAAATGTCTTTTCCAAACCAGTCCATATCCTTCCTTTCAGAAATTTCCATTACTTTCCTCTGAGCTCTTTGTCAATAAAAACCCCAAATGAGAACTATCTAGCTATTACAAACTTAGATATATAGAGAAAAAAGTCTGTTATTATTCTTGATTTTGCTGTTGATTGAGTCTAAATGGCAAAACTATTTTAGGCAACAGAGATATTCAGACTAACAGTGATTTTTGAAAAATACCTTATTTTAATAGCTGTGCTAATAAGTGAGGAATACCAACATCATAAATGCATCAAAACAGTTTTGAGTAAATATATCCATTTATAGACTTTTATTTTAAATCCTCATTTTATTCCAAAGCCCCACCAGGATGGCACACAGTCAGCATTTGAAAAAAAAAAATCCTCATTTCATTAAAATTCATTTGTACTTTCCTTTCATCCTAACCCAACTGACAAAATCAACAAATCTTCAGTTTAAGCTAGTGTTTTGTGGCCTCTTTATATTCTCCTCTTTTCCCCTTTAACATAGATCCAGGGAGTTGTAAAGATAAATTTTGTTGGAATATACAATTGTAGACAGTAAGAGCTGGGAGGAACCATAAAAGTTACCTACATTACATCAAATCTCTGGCAGAAATGGCAAAACAGGAACCTTGTTCCACTCTGGAAAACATTAAATCAAACATGGCATCAACTAAACCTGAGTCTCCCTGTCCCTCTCTTCCATCACTAACCAGGACCCAGATGCCTATGTAAATAATCCCAATTAGAAATGCATTCATCACATAAAAACTCACCAAATGAGTGCCTACAGGAAATACCACTCCCATAAATCTTGCAAAATGTCTGCTATTCACCATCTTTGAAGTTTATGAGCATATGGAAATGAACATAATGTTTGCAATTAAAAGACTGACTTGACTTCAGGTACAGAAAAAACACGTCTGAACCTTTCAAACGTACTTTGAGACTATGAATAAGGTTCTATAAAAGTTGGAGTATCCTTTATTACATAGAGATTTATCATTTATTTCTTAAAATTGTATTCTTTCAGTGTCTTCCTTCCTCCCTCAGTGTGCTTTGCATGCATACATTACAGAGATGAAATCTGAAATTATTCCATGTATTTCAAAAGGAAATAGGTAATAATATTTTGTTGATGATCATTAAAACGACTTTGCAGTAGCTATTATGAACTGTTAAACTCCGAATATCAATGCCTCCCACTCATGATTATTTTAATGAGATATTCCATAAATTCTCCATCAAGCCATAATTCCCTTTATAGTACTTATTTATAAGGGTGTGTTTCTGCAAAGTATTTTTGGAAATTAAATCATTTTCCTCTTCATTGCTTCCAAATGGAGATTTCTCTCTTTTAAGAAGTCAGCAAGATGAAGTCAAAAAGTTTAACCTCTCAGGGTCTTATTATGCTCACTTGAGTTTCTTCAACACAGGGATTAGCAAGTTTTTCTTTAAAGGGCAAGCTAGCAAATATTGTAGGTGGTTTGGACCACCAAGTCTCTGCTGTAGCTACTCAGCTTTGCTTCATACAGATGAAGCAGCCATAGACAATATATAAACAAATGGGTCAGGGTGCTGAGTCCTAATAATACAGGCCACAGGCTGAATTGGGCACAGGGGTCATAGTTTGCTGATTCATGTTCTACAAAATCCTATTCAGATGCTTTTCCTAGTTCTCTATGGACCCTCTAAATACAGGCATCTCACAATATCCTGTAAAGTCTTTTTTTGTTTATTTGTTTTTAATTTGAGGACCTATCTGATGTTTACAAAGTAATTTTAATTTACTGAAACAAATGTATATTCAAACTTCGGGAATTACTGAAAAAAAAAAAGTCCTGCTTTTACAGGATGCTTCTTGAAATATATCGATGCTGCCCTCATGTTCTATTTTTCATTTATTTTCTGGGCTCCAGTTCTTCGACTATACAAAGATAAGTAGCACAATTTTAATGCCTCCCTCATTCTTGCCAATTCCCTCTGAACACAATTCACTTGTGAAAGTTCATTTAGGGTGGTACCCAGAACAAAAGCCAACACCCCAGGTGTGAAATGGTCATTGTTCCCCAGAGTAGAAGTCTCATTTCTCTCACTTTAGACATTCTGTTTCTCTTAGCGTCATTCACAAACCCATTATTTGACCAGTCATGAGCCAACAATAATTTATACTTCAAGGGAATAATTTAAAATAGGAGGTTTGCCATGGGAAAGAGAAATACCATATACAATTAATAGTGGGAAAGAAAGACAGGTGTTTTGTACGGTGGCATCTTGGAGGCCAGAGGAGTAGCTCCCAAGGCCTCATGGGGGAAAGAGCTGAACTTCAGAGGCAGCAATGTAAGCTTGTCTGTGCGCTGGCAGGATGTTTTCATGTCCTGTGTATTAGAGTTATAACCTTTGTGTTGCCCGTGAGGAGGTTGGAGAAAAGCTACCAATGTACATCAAATTTCTTTTCCAGCTATGCCTGGCTTGGGAGATTAAATCAAGCTCATCTTAAGAGTAGTTGTTTGTCTTTATTTGGGGGAACTCCAGCACTGGGGTTATATCCATCTGTTCATTGGTCTAAGAATAAACTATGAGGCTGAATTTAACAAACACTTGAATTTTTTCTTTTTTTTCTTTCTGCAAGTGCATGCTTCCTCTATCCTGACTTGGGTTCCCCTGCTCTGAGAGCTTCATTCTCAAATGTAGGCGGCCAGCCTGGAATACTGCCTGGATTCCTCAGTAATAGGCAGGTGGATTTGGAGCCCTGTGACTTGCTCTGCAGTAGCCCTGAGAATGACAACCCAGGGTTAACAGAGGACTTGGCAGAGCAAGAAGGAAAGGGCAGTGATCAGAATACAGGCTAAATGTGGAGTCTTCTGTCTCCTTCCATTTGGCTCTGCAAGGTCAGAGGTTGATACAAGAGGATTGTACAACATAAACTAAGAGTGGTCTGTCTCTACTTTCTGACAGCTTCTGTGCATTTGGCACCACTGTGCTCACTTGCTATAAATCACTGATGCTTAACCTCTCTGCAGCCTTCTCCACACAACTTCCATTTGTTCTTAAAATGTGTCCTTATGCCTCTGGTTTAAAACTATTTGAGGGGTTAGTTATTAAAATTATACATAGAGCATAAATGTGCAAGAAAGGTTTTACTATACCTTATTTTATGTTTATTTTCAAAGTAGTCCTTAGAATACATTCAACATTTTCAAACTCAATATCTCTTGTTTATTTTTTATTAACATATTTTGCTAGGTCAATCACTCCTCTGTTAGAAATTTTGTATATGACTTTGGAAAAATGAGACACCTTTGTTGAAATAGACTTGGGTGTGTCATCACTCACACGTAAGCGGTTCCAGGTCTTTGCTTAATGTGCAAAGTGACAATAATTCTGTCTGGCACCTAGGTCTGCAGCTCTGTCTTCACAATTGTGACAAAGGATGAAACCTGAGCACATCAGACATTCTCTAACTTGAATATAATTTTCTTCATTTGTAAAAACTGGCTCTTCCTTCATCCTTTCTATCACAAAATATTGCTGAGCTCTTGCATTGTGTCAAGCATTGTGCTAGATGCTAATATTTGAGACACAACCATGTAAAAGCTTGCATTTAATGTGCTTCTCTGTCACATCCTTATCAGGAAAGATTCCAACTCTCAATTTTTTTTTACACTGAGATCGCCAGGGTGAAAAACATCTATGGGAAGGATAATTATAATATTGCAAATGAATATAACTTCAGGCTGAATGTCAGCGAAATGGCAGAATAGAACTCTTCTGTGCTCATCTCCCTATACAAACATCAATTTGAACAACTGTCCATGTACAAAAATACCTTCATAAATGATAAGGAAACCCAGTGACAGATTGTAGCACATGAATGTAGCACAGAAATACGAAAAGATCCACTGAGGAGAGTAGGAAGCAGGACAGGGCAATGAACCAGATGGGTACCCAGAGTGAAAACCAACATGCCAGGAGTGGAATGGCTACTGTTCCCCAAAGTGAAAGTTTCATCTCCCTCATTTTGGACATTACTTTACTCTTAGCACCACTCACAAAGCCACTAGCTGACAGATCATGTTCCAACAATACAATGGCTCATGTACATCACCCATGTCAGTCCTCCCCCAGGCAGTACAGTGTGGAGATGACCCTGAATGGGAGAAGGGGAAGTATGTGAGCCCCAGACTTTGCATCAGACCCCAAAACTGAGCCTTCCCCAGTGTAACACAGCACTGGTAGGTTCCCAGAGTCCCACACTCCAGTCCAGTACCTGCAGGCTGAGCTTCCAGGTGCATTCAGATGTCAGGCAAGATCCTACAGCCCCAGGCTCCAAGCATGTTCAGTGAACCATTGACCCCGGGCTACAGATCAGCCCCAGTTCTGGTTCAGCCAAGTGACCCAAGGCTTCAGGCTGCCCCAGCATGAGGCCTACCCCACAGGCTCTCTCTAGGCCCACTCTCAGTGCCAAGCTGCTCCCCATGGTCCCAGTCTTCAGGGCAACCCCAACACCAGGCCAGGCCCTGCAACTCCAGGTTCTAGGCTCATTTGAGGTTCCAGACCAGCCCAGAGCCAAGTCAGCCCACAGAACATCAACCTTCAGGCCCACTCCAGCACTACGTTAGCACCTAAAGACCTCTGGTACCAGGTCAGCATCTGTAGACATAGGTTCCAGGCCCGCCCACTGCTAGGCTGGTCCCTGTGGCTCCTCCCTCCTGAATGGCCCCTCTGGCTCCTGCTCAAGCAAACCTAGGATTTTGACCTGTTCCATCCTACCCAGGGGCCAGGCTTACTCCAGTAGACCCTAACACTGGGCCCGACCAAGGACTCAGGCTCCAGACTGGATCTCATTGCCCCAGAACCTAGATCAGTTTTAACTGACCTAGGATCCAGGTTGGCCCCTACAAACTCAGACATTATTTAAGCTCCTGTGGCTTTAAACTCCAGGACAGCACCTGTGATCTCAGATTCTAGATCAGCACTGGTGGACTCAAACTCCATGTCTGTTCCAGCACAAGGCCAGTCCCAAGCTCCATGCCAGTCTCAGGCTCTGGTATATCCAGGATCTAGTCCTGTTCTGACAGAACTAAGGTCCAGACCCAGCCCTGTGGACCCTGTTGCCAGGCTGGCCTCTAAAGACTGAAGTTCCAGGATTACATCTGCGGACTCAGGCTCTAGGCTAGCTCGTATGGACCCAGAACCCTGGTCCACCCCTTAAAACCCAGCCTCAAAGCCCATTCCAGTGCACTTAGTCTCCAGGCCCATCCCAGTACCTAGCTAGTTCCTGAATATTTAGGCCCAAGGACCCACCCAGTATCATTTCAGTTCCTATGACCCCAGGCTTTAGGGTAGTCTCAACAGACACAGGCTCCAGGCCTGCCCTCACAGACCCAGGCTCCAGTGCCATCTCTGTAGATCAAATCATTAGCTCAGTGAATTCAGGCTCCAGGTCTAACCCCACAAACCCAGGCTCACGTATCCACTGGCCCAGGCACTAGACCAGTCTACCCAAGGACTTTTAACAGCAAGCCTCCCCATAAACGATTCCAGGTGGCCTGCCCAGAATTTCTGGACAGGCAGACCGTTTTTGGGATTTCCCAGAACAAAAGCCAGTCTCCAAAGATTGAAATAAATCTCTACTTTTTCAAATGTTTAGACACCAATGCACAGCCACAATGATCAGAACAATCAGAGAAACGTAACACCAACAAAGGAATAACAAAGCACCAAAGCCACCCCTAAAGAAATGGGGATTTATGAACTGTCTGACAAATAATTCAAACTGTTTCTAAGAAAGCTCCACAAAACTCAAGAAAATATAGAGAAACAATTTAACAAAGGCAAGAAAACAATAAATAATCAAATTAATAAATTTAACAGATTGAGATTATTTTGAAAATCAAACAGACATTTTGCAGATGAAAATACAATAAAGGAAATGAAAATGTGACAGAGATTGTCAACAGCAGAATTGATCAAGCAGAAGGAAGAATCTGTGAACTCAAAGATAAGTTATTTGAAAATACACAGAGAAGAAGGAAAAAATAGAATGAAAAAGAGTAAAAAAAGCTTATGGGATTTATGGAAAAATGATAAGAGCCAGTGTTTGCATTATAAGAGCTTGAAAGGAGAAAAAAGAGACACAAAACAATAAAACTTAAAGAAATAATAACAGAATACTTTCCAAACATGGAGATGATAGGAAGGTCAAAGGTCTCCAGTAAGATTTAACCCAAACAAGGCTATACCAAGACATATGATCAAACTGTCAAAAATCAAAGACAAAAAGTACTCTGTATTAAAGAAGAGAAATGAAGCATGTCATGTATAAAGGAGTTACAACAAGGCTAGCAGAAACTAGCCTTGGTTAAAAGTGAAATCTTACAGGTTTCATGTCTCAGATGAAGCGTTTTAGGCCAGGAGAAAATGGGATATTAGATTAAATTGCCAAAGGAAAAAAAAAAGCGTATCAAGAATATTGTAACTGGAAAAGGCTGTCCTTCTGAAACAGAGAGAATTTCTCAGACGAACAAAAGCTGAAGGAGTTCGTCACCACCAGATCTGTCTTACAGGAAATGTTAAAGAGAGTTCTTCCAGTTAAAAGAAAAGAACACTACATAGTAACATGAAAACATATAAAAGAATAAAACTACCTGGTAAAAGTACACAAGCAAATTCAAAATATTCTAATACTGTAATAGTACTGTGTAAGTCAAATATATTTAAGATAATATGTTAGGAGACAAAACTATTAATAATAATAGCTACTGTAACTTTAAAGAAATATACAGTGTAAAAAACTGTAAATTGTGAAATCAAAAACATAAAATGTTAGCGAAGATGAAGTAAAAATCTTGTTTTTTTAATGCAATTAAATTTAAGTAGCTGTCAACTTAAAATGGCCTGTTATAACTACAAGATGTTTCATGTAAGTCTCATAACTACAAAGCAAAAAGTTACAGTAGATACAAAAAAATAAAAGGAAGGAATTAAGGCAAAACACTAGAGGAAATCACCTAATTATAAACAAAGAAAAGGATCTACAAAATGTCCAGAAAACCTATGACAAAATAGCAGTAGTAAGTACTTACATAGCAGTAATTAACTTGAATGCAAATGTTACAAATCCTTTGTCACTTCACAAGTGAAGGTTGTTTCCACGTTTCCTACAAGTCTGTCTTTAAGGGAAAAAAATAAACCAATAATCAAATAATTACTTTATCCAGCCCCTTTAACCCACTTAGAGTTTCCTAATAATGTGAAATAACTTCACTCTGGCTATCGTTAGGTTTATCCTGGTTTTATCTAATAAATATTTGTTATGTTTAAGTATGTGTGTGTAAATGCTATGCATGCTGATTTCCAAAGTATCAAGTAAACTCTTGTTTCTGCTGTAAAGAAAGAGATTTTCATTTTTCACATTTGAAATATATATATATGAGCAATTATCTAGCTACATGAAAATCACCTCACCTCTTTACGTAATAGAAAAGCAGTGCTCTCTATCAATTTATTAACAAAAGAAATCAAATCAATGATAACTGAGAAAATGTCCTCCCCTGAAGTTGACCACTTCACTGTGGTAAGCAAAGCATCCTTTGATTATGACGAATGGGTTGTGCAGCCTTTTCATGACTGTAAAACATACAATCTGTAATGAAGCTGTGAGGTACTTCTTTCTTAGAAAGCAATTCTGGGATTTACCCAAGCTTAGCAAGGGCATCATTGGTGTAGATCCATCCATATGTGACAACGTGTTTTTATGCTTTTAGCAGAAGTCTTTGATAAACTTGAACACATCACTGTCTTTTCTTTTTGGATGCAATGGTTCATAACACAAGCCTTTGTCTCTGATCACTTTCTCTTGTATGAAGTACACAAACACTGACAGCTGAATGCAGTGATCAGCTGTCATTGTCTCATCAAGTTGAATACCCAAGCACAAGGAACAAATCTTGATATATTCGATAACCTGCTGCAAGTGATGCTTGTTAGTTTTATTAATTCTAACACATCATTCCATTTGACAGTAAAACATTGGGAAGTTGTTTTGTTTTTTTAAATGTACAACCTACAATACTTTTTAAAAATATTATCAATGTTTTAGCTATAGTAAAACTTTCCCCTACACCACTCCTACTCATATCTATAAAACTATATTTATATAACTATATATAACTCATATATATATAAAACTATATATATATAACTCATATATATGTGTATATATATATAATGTTTTACTAGTGCATATTCTTATGCTTGGATGAAAATAACCCATTTCAAGCTGGCATAAAAAAAGAATAACTTTATAAGCTCATGTAATTGAAAAGTCCAGATGTGAGTATGATTTCAGACTTAGCTGGATCCAGGGACTCTTCCATGTATTTAAGATATGGCTTTTATTCATCATTTTATACTCTGTTGTCCTCCATATTTTGTTTTCAGTATAAAAAAATTTTACATATTTTATCTCCCCACCACCTAGTAGCTGAAGATATATATCCTCTGATTTTTAAGATTCACAGAAAATTGTGTCTTCCTCTAAAATTCAGAAAAAAATGGTAGAGTTTAGCCTTGGAGACTCAATGGCTCAGAATGACTCAGTCTGGGCTATCTCACTATTCCTAAATAAAACTCTGTGGCCTGGTTGGCCAAGCCTGGTCACATACTCAATTCTTGACACTAAGCTTGGAGTCAGCTTCGCCAAACCAGAAAGACTAAAAAAGATGTCTCCAGATTCAGGGTACTCTTACTAGAAGAAAAGGTATTGGATGCTGAGCACATAGGAACACCAAATATCATATTATAATTATAATACAAATATAATATTATTCTTATACTTCCACCTCTCTAATGACCAATTTGCAAGTGCTCTCAGTATTTTACTACCATATCAAGATCTGGTAGATTTCACTGTGTGGAGATCATATCCAACTCCATTTCCAAATCATATTTCAGGCAGCATCTATAGCTTGAGATTGACATTTTAAAATAATCTGTTCCACAGTGCACATTAAAGACATTGAGCTTCTACCACACAAACATAGCTTTGTGTTAAACTCACTGTATAGGCATTACCTCATGAATTTTGTGCTAATGTCCCAGGAGGTTGACACCATTATTTCTATTATTATTTTCATATGATGACATTGGGTCTTAACAGAGGTAAGTAGATTACTAGGATCACCCATTCATATAAGGGAGCTTGGTTTAGAGGTGCTGGTCCCCAGCACCTATGATTTGGAACACTTCAAATACCTCTTCCATTACAAAGCAGAAACTCTAAGATAGGGAATCTTCTACAGGTGATTTAAATAAACAACCAGGTGACCTGAAAGACATTATTCAGTGCAGCGATTCTTTGATTTCATGAGAGAGTGAGGTGGAATGCATGGTGTGTATCCATGAGTGTCCAGCAGAAATTGATGTGCAAGTAAGTGAGAAATGCATGATTTTGGTACGTATCTATCTATATGTCCATATTTATATTTCTATTTTCAGTAACGTTTCATTTAATTATATAGGTTCTACACACTGAAAAATGTATTCAGAATAATACAGAATGAAAGAACAAAAAAATCACACATAATTTCTCCAATGAGATGCAAATTTTATTGACTTTGGTGCTCTTCCCTTTAAGCTTTTTTCCACTGAATGTTTTTCTTTTCCATAGCTGAGATCATATTACGTATATATTTTGGAAACACATTTTTAATATTATAACATGAATAATTCCCCATGCTACTAAAAATGCTACACAAACATCACTACTAATGTTTAAATTTTCACCATGCAGTCTTACCACGATTTAATTAACTATGCCCCTGTTTTTGAACATTGAGGGCAGACATATTTTTCAAGCTACATTTGCATAAAACATGAGAACTATCTATATTGACATAGGATTTGTTGGAAAGGAAACAGGGTAACATACACTTAACATGACCAGGCGAAAAAAGATATTGGACAAGATACAACAGAAAGTTTTTCTTCTAGTTATTCATTATATTAATATTAATATTATTACCAATAATAACACTTATGTAAGTACCTACTATGTGCCAGGCATGCTGCATTATTTAATTTAGTCATGCAAAAGACTCGTGAGGTAGGTTTCATAGAAGAGGAGACTGAAGCATAAGAGATGTAAACAAAGCTCGTGTCACTAGTGACTGAGTCAGGATTTGAATCTGAATATGTCCGCCTAAAATATTCTTGCATTTTCACAAAATCTGGTGGCCATACTACTTTGGTCTGCCCATGATTCTCACTCTGGGGTCAGGTGGACCCCCTGGCAGCCATAGCAAAGGTAAGTTTCTTGGTTAGATTCCAAAAAATACACAGATGCTAATAAAAAACAAACAAAACAAATAAACAAAACACACACACAAAGAAAACCTTTTTTTAAAAAATGAGGAATGCAGCTAAATTTCATGTGACAAGTTTAGTCCAAGCCAATTGTGGTGATCCCATTCCCTCTACCAGTGATCTAATTCTGGCAAATAAATTTTGAGAAGAAACAGGGCTGGAATTCTGGGAAACATTTCTTCATGATAAAGAGAACCAATAAGCAATGATCCTTCTTTTTCCTCTTAAATTTTTTGTCTGGGCGTAACACCTGGAACTGCTGCAAAGTCCTTGTTCCTGGGTTAAACATGAAGTTAGCACAAAGAATGTCAATGTGGAGGCATCATACAAATGTGAGTCATTAAAGATCTGTCACATTATCCTACCTCTGGACTTGATGTTATAGGAGATAATTTCCTTATTGGTTCAGTCTGTTTTGAGTAAGGTCATCTGTTACTTGCTGCTAAAGGCATTCTATCTGACTTCAAGAGGAAGTAGCCTCTGACTCTTAACTCAATCTATCAATCATTGCATTGCACTTATTAAGTGCGTAATGATTTTGACCACATTTCTACATATATCATCTAAAGAGAAATGCGTAATTTACCCCTGATGGTTTTTGGACAAACATCATTATTCCATTTAAATAATGGAAATCTAAAACTTACGAAAACCAAATAACTTGAAGAAAGTGGCTTGAGTAAGTATCTGTGTCAGAATTTCAGCAACAGTACCCTGGCACCCTGATGTTGGACATCCAGCCTCCAAACTGTGAGAAATGTATTTCTGTTGTTTTTAAGCCATGTGGTCAATAATATTTTTGTTACAGCAGTCCAAGCTGACTAGGATGCCTACCCTAATGGATAAAAACAGAACTGCTATAGCAAAGCAGTATTGTTCACCATGCAACCCTCTTTATTTCAGCCTCTTTCATAGTAAAGTTAAGGTCATGTGGCCAGTCTGGCCAATGGGCTATGAGCAAAATTGGTATGAATTATTCTTGGCCCAAGGTAGTCAGGAAAGGATGTAATTTCTTTATGTCTTATTAGACATTTTCCATTATTTTCATGGCTGGAAGTGAAGAGCACCACAATGCCAGAGTTGCTGGAATGAAGCAGCCAAGGCCCAGCCTAGATGTCCCAATTGATGATGGATGAGAGTGTTAAACCTCCATCCTGTACAGGATGGAACACCAAGAGCCCCAAACCTAAGTACAAGTTAACATTAGTATGAAATTGAATCTGACATGTTCAGCCTCTGAAATTTTGGGTGTTTGTGTTACTGCAGGACATATATCCCATTCGAACTAATTCAGCGGCTAGAAGGTCAATAGCTGGTTGGTTTAACCAGTACCTAAGGAGAGGTTTTGTTTAACTTTTGAGTATCTAGTAGACCATTTCAACATACAACATCTTTCTAGGTTTTCAGCTTCTACTTTAAAGTCCTCGGATACAAAGTGCTGGTGCTTTTTAAAGTTCTTTCTTTACTTTGTTTTACATGGGTGAATAGTTGCTTTATTTATTATGCAGTTGGTGGTGGTTATGGAGAATTTTTCTTCACTATGCTTCAGATTTATAGAGCTGGGCTGCCCTTTTATTAGGCAATATATTCAGTTTGGCATTCTTAGGTGCCTAGAGAATTTGGCATAGATATACTTTTATCATAAAAAAATTCTCATAATGATTATTATTAGCATACCCTGTTGTTTATCAACCCCTAGAGCGAAAAAAAAAAAAAAAATGCATATGTAGTTTTGAGTGCCTAAGTCTTTTGGTCTTTCAGTAGAATAAAGAATGGCATAAATATTCCTGAGGCTTGGTGAATATACTGGCCAAAAAATTGCATGAACTACTAAAATTACAAATAGAGCACTGCTGCTGGTATCCTTGAAACTAAGGTTTCCCTACTGTACAATGGATTTAACACACATGAATTTCCCTATTATACCTCCAGGGCATAGCCACAATTTACTTGAATCTTGAAAGCATCAAATCCCAATGACTGCTCCTGGCAAAAAGAGAAAAGCTCCATCTTTCACCCCTAACATTGCAGAGCCTGTGGAAACATTGGCAGTCACCTAGTTGGAACTTCATAAATTACAATAAAAAAAAAAAGAGCCAAGAGAATCAGAAATAATTGTCAAAAGGTGGCAAAAATAGTTAGGATCTAGCCCAATATTTTTCTCTATTTTATGTCTTCTTCTAGATCTCAAAAAAAAGAAACAGGACCACATCATGTGTCCTTCCCCCGCTTCCTAAAGCAACAGTCATCTTGCTCCGTATCTTGGGCTTAACAATATGAAAATATACTCCTTCAGGCTGGGCATGATCTCCATGTATCAATTAATCCTACCATTTGCACTGGGTGTGGTGGCTCACGCCTGTAATCCCAGCACGTTGGGAGGCCAAGGTGGGCGGATCACGAGGTCAGGAGTTTGAGACCAGCCTGGCCAATATGGTGAAACCCAGTCTCTACTAAAACTACAAAAATCAGCTGGGTGTGGTGGCACACACCTATCGTCCCAACTACTTGGGAAGCTGAGGCAGAAGAATCCCTTGAACCCAGGAGGCGGAGGTTACAGTGAACTGATTTAGCACCACTGCGCTCCAGCCTGTGCAAGAGAGTGAGACTCCATCTCAAAAAATAAAAAAATTTAAAAATACTACTATTTGTTGAACACCTGCCCAGTGGTCAAAACTAAACTACAGGTTTTGTTTGTTTGTTTGTTTTTAATTCTCATAACAATCCCATGAGATGGAGGTCACCATTTTAGAAGGTTCAGACAAATTAAGTGATTAGTCCTGAGTACATGGAGAGCAAGAGATAAAGACAGAATCCAGAGTCAGATCCCTTCTCTCCAGTGGTCCTAAGTAACACTGTCCTCAGGAACAAAGTAAAGCATCATTATCCCCATTTTTCAGAAAGAGAGCTGAGTCAAAAAATGTTAAGCAAATCATTTAAAATATCACATTAACTCAGTGACTGAGCTAGAACCAAGTATGCAAAAATTTCCATTGATCGGAGATTATTTTTTGCTCGTAGCTAACCCATTGTTCTCTGTGTTGAATTTAGTGGCATATGAAGTGAGGAATGGAATGAGTATGGTCAAAAATACATTTTGTTCTCCTTTTAAACGTTTGTTTTCTGGATAACATGAAGTGTTTATACCGTATGTGTATCTCACCACTTAGAACGTATCCAAGAGTTTTTTTATTATTATTATTTTTATAAGGACAGAGAGGAGGTCGTCTGGCACACGACAGCACTCATTGAGGCTTTGCTATTGTCTATGGAAAGAGGGCTGTAACCACAAGAGCCAGGCAAGATCCAGACATGGAGGAATTCAGAAAGTTGCCCTGAGACCTCATGCCTTGTGGTCTGTCTCACAGGAATCTATAAGCATCACCTCTTCAGCAGAACACCTGTGTCCTCCTAAATTATTTATTTCAGAGCCCACTTATTTCTGGGATAAAGGTGATCGGCCCACAGTCATAGAATTTAGATAATGAATGATCTTAAAAAGTAGCAGGTGTGCTATCTCATTTTGCAGATGAGAAAGCTGCAATTTCAGAGGGGGGCAGTAGCTTATTGAAGGCCGTGCAAGGCAATTTGTGACAAAGTATAAACTAGACAAAAGGTTATCACGAGGCTCATATCATGGCCAGCTGAATGACTGAAAACCTGGATATATACTCTATAAACAATGTCATGGTGCTGTGGAGCAAAGAAAGTTGAACTGCAGAAAAAAAAAGAAGAGTGTGATGGGTAACTCTAAGCCAAAGGCAGAGGAAGAGTAAAAAAAGGTAATTTTAAAAAAATTACTCCGTATTCAGTTAGCCAGCATTTATTAGTCACCTCCTCTGTGGGAAAGCATAACCCTATGCTCAGGGCAGCCAGGGGACAAAGTGATTACACTGACCCTGTCTTTAAGGAACTTACGTTTTCTTAGGGGAGCATCCACCTAGTCACAAAGGTTGGAAGAGATACATTTTGGAAGAGCGGTACACATACATTGGTTTAGAGAATCAGAGAAAGAACAGATGTCAGAGATGATCAATCATTGTCAGCCTACTCAACTGCAAGGAAATCTGCTCATAATTTGGGGGAAGGTC
This sequence comes from Rhinopithecus bieti, assembly GCF_001698545.2. Taxonomy (NCBI): domain Eukaryota; kingdom Metazoa; phylum Chordata; class Mammalia; order Primates; family Cercopithecidae; genus Rhinopithecus; species Rhinopithecus bieti. Next base: position 1,279,781 of record NW_016809276.1, on the reverse strand, counting down.
TTCTGTTATTAGAGTTCCTGCAATTCCTCCAGCTTGGGAAGACACACTAAAAAATACAGCATAGCTGGTTAAAAAAAAAAAAAAAAAAGTGTTATGCCTTCACTTCACCACCACCCTCCATCCACACATCTTCCTCAGACTCTCTTTGCATATTCTTTTTCCATTCAAGCCTGCCTTATGAGTTCACCATAACTTAATTTCACATTTATTGATGTCTACTCTCTGTCTGCTGACCACAGAAGAGGCTATTTTATGTACATCTCATCAACTGCTTACCACATAGTAGACACATGATGTAACTAACGCCATTTACATATGGGAAATGGGTATAGAAACTTTAAGCTGTTTGCCAAAAGTCACACAGCTAGAATGCATTGGAGCCTGGATTGCAATCTTGAAAACAAAGCTCCAACTATGAAGGAAAAGAAAATGATCAATTGAACTACAATAAAATAAAAAATGTACACGCATAAAATACATAATTAAATCTATAAACTTATCCAAATGATAAATTTAAATATAGCTTAAACATTTACCTTAACATCTTAATTATAGCTTAAACGTCATCTATATATCTATTTACCTAGATGAGATAGTCACACACACACACACAGAGAAATACAGAGAGAGAAAAGTTACATATTAAATTATATTTATTTCCATACGTGATTACTGGATACTGGAGACATGAGGACGTTATTCTCTCACAAAGTCCTGCCACATAGGGCAAGTCAATTTCCCCTTCTTGGGCTTCAGAGAAAAACAAAAGCTGATTAAAATGAAGAAATATGCAATGAATTAAATTGAATATGTATATGTCAGCTTCAAAAATTTCTGGTTGCAAATTCAAGGTTCAATATCTTACTAGCTTCTGAAGAAGTGACTTCATCACTCTGTAACAGTATTGTCATCTGCAAAATAGGAAAACAATATCTTACATGGCTGTGTAAACATTAAACAAAATTGTGTATTTTAAATACTCAGTACATTTCTGTTTAGAAAAAAAAAATAAAAAACTGTGCTATTCCCTCACTGCCACACCAACATAAAAATAATCAATACAGAAGCCTTCTGTTAACAAATGGAGGATGAGGAGGGGTTCTTGTCACCACCACAGTTACTTCTGCAGCAAGCACCAACTGGGTGTCTTCCAGTTCAATTCTCATATTGTCTACCTGAGGAGAGTGTCAGATCTCACAAATTGAGACCTCAGTCTCAAGCCCAGGTCTCTGGAACTTCTGAATGACAGGCTTCAAGTTGGGGTTCCCACAACCCCCTCTTTGGGTTTAATTTGCTAGAGAGGCTCACAGAACACTTAACCAATTTGTTATGAAGTATATGACAAAGGATACAGCTGAAGAAATGCTTAGGGTATGGTATGGCAAGAGGGGTACAGAGCTTCCGTGGCCTCCGTGGGCACACCGCCCTCCAGGAACCTCCATGTGTTTAGCGATCCAGAAACTCTCGAGCCCCGTCTTCTCAGGTTTTTATGTAGGCTTCATTATGTAGGCATGCTCAACAACCATATAGAGATGGCACTAGACAAAAATCATGTGATCGAAACCCAGCCAGGCCTGCCAGAATTTTCTTGGCCTCTCTGTGTAGCGTTCCTTCCTCTAGTGTATGGAGTAAGATCATCTCTGGAATGAGCATCTTTTGACCCAAAGTTGGATTAGAGACCTACCTTGGGCTGGTGGAAGGAGGACAGGAGAAAGTCGGAAAGAGAGATTCCATTTCCTGATGCCTGCTTCTGAGGCCTAGAAGCACCCTCACGTTATAACAAGGGCCATGGGAGTTATGAGCTTCCTTTTGGACATGAATTTAGGAAAGGACAGAGCATATAAGAGTTTTGTAGAAGTAAAAGCCTCACTCACCACCAGTGACAGAAGAAAGCAAAAAGTTCAACTACATCAGGAATGATAACCAGTTGCATATGTGCTGACTAGCTAAAGAAATTCACATAAGTGATTGAGAAAACCTAAAGTACATTAAAATCTAAAATAAATTGAAATGTTGTCCCTGATTTTGATGAGCTTGGAGAGTTGACACTGGCTCCTCCTTAAGAGAGTGGGTATCCCTTTAAAGACCCACTTCCTCAGAGATTTCTTGACATTCCTGAAAAGATGAAGTCTTCTCGTTAAAGGAATTTGAAGAATCCCATAGTTCTCCTTCACACTGTCCATTTTCTAAGACCCTGGACTTCACTCTGAGATCATCTGTCATCTCAGATAGTATGCAATCATTTTGAAAGGTCTCTGCTTTCTGTCTCTATCACTGAATGATAAGTCATATGGGGCCAGAGACTTTTCTCTCTTGTTCAACATTTGCCCTCATCTTGCCCATGACAGCACCTGGCACAAGTGGCAAATAAAATAAGGTGAAAATAGCATGAGAGGCCGGGCGTGGTGGCCAAGTCCTGTTATAATCCCACCTTTTGGGAGGCGAGAGGGCGGATCACGAGGTCAGGAGATGGACCATCCTGGCTAACACGTGAAACCCCGCCTCCTCATACTACACAACAATACATAAAAATAACTGAGGTCTCTGGGCTGATGGGGTGGGGGGGGGCGCCTTGTAGGGTCCCCAGCTACCTCGGAGGTCTGAGGCAGATGGGAGAGTGGGGCGTGAAGGACAACGGGAGGGCGGAACTTGCAGTGCAGCTGAGATCCGGGGGCACGTGGCACTCTAAGCGCGGGGCAGGAGTCTAGAGCAATTTGAGCTCCGTCTCAAAAAAGAAAGAAAAAAAAAAAAAAAAAAAAAAAAAAAGAAAACTAGCATGTAGCATGAGAATGATCATTAGGGAATGAAAGGAAGGGGAAAGAGAGAAATGTGGGAGAAGGAGGGATGCTGGGGTTTCATGCTAATCTAAATCCACGTTTAGAGCTTTTCCTTTCATTGCACCAGTTTCTGTCCTTCTCTCCTATTTTCCTCAATTTTTAAACTTTTGTTTGTTTGAGATAGAGTCTTTCTCTGTGGCCCAGACTGGAGAGCACTGGTGAGATCACATCTCACTGCAGCCTTGATCTCCCAGGCTGAAGAGGTCCTCTCAAGTAGCTGGGAGTACAGGTGTGCACCACCACACCCAGCTAATTTTTGTATTTTTGGTAGAGATGGGGTTTTACCATGTTACCCAGGGTAGTATCAAACTCCTGAGCTCAAGCAATCAGCCTGCCTCTACCACCCAAATTGCTGGAATTATAGGTATGAGCAGCTGTGCCCAACCATTTTAAACTTTTTTAAAAAGTAATTCAGATTATTATGCAGCTAGATGTGGAGCTGGCATTTTAGAAGGTCTGGGGGAAGCTTTTTATACTGGCTGGCTTGATGCATAATTTGACTAACACATCAAACACAGGCAATGGAGAACCTGGCGTACTGTAGTCATCAGCTCACTTTTATTTTTTGTTTATTTATTTTTGAGACAGGATCTCACTCTGTTGTCCAGGCTGGAATGCAGTGGTATGATCTTAGTTCACTGCAACCTCCGCCTCCCAGGTTCAAGCAATTCTACTGCCTCAGCCTCTTGAGTAGCTGGGATTATAGGTGCAGACCACCACACCGGGCTAATTTTTGTATATTTAGTAGAGATGGGGTTTCTCCATGTTGATGAGGCTGGTCTCGAACTCCCAGCCTTAGGTGATCAACCCGCCTCAGCCTCCCAAAGTGCTGGGATTACAGGCGTGAGCCACTGAGCCCAGCTCTATGATTGGCTCACTTTTAGTTGAGCCCAAATAAGGCACTGTTGGGAGAGAAAAGCGATGAGCTTGCTGACAGCTAATCTCAGTCACCTTGATGAGGTTAGCAGATTTACGATCTACAACACTGGCCGGGCGCGGTGGCTCACGCCTGTAATCCCAACACTTTGCGAGGCAGAGGCGGGTGGATCACGAGGTCAGGAGATCAAGACCATCCTGGCTAACACGGTGAAACCCTGACTCTACTAAAAACTACAAAAAAAAATTAGCTGGGCATGGTGGCGGGTGCCTGTAGTCCCAGCTACTAGGGAGGCTGAGGCAGGAGAATGGTGTGAACCCGGGAGGCGGACCTTGCAGTGAGCCGAGATCGCGCCACTGCACTCCAGCCTGGGCAACAGAGCGAGACTCTGTCTCAAAAAAAAAAAAAAAAAAAAAAAAAGATCTACATCACCTATTTCAAGGGTGGAAATGGGTGCTTTTAACAAACAACACTCTTAGAACCTGAATCTGCTTCAGTCAGGGGTCACCTTAATCCTTCCCTAGATTGAGGATTCAGTCTCCTAATGTTTGCTTTTCCCAGGCATATCTTTACAGACAATCAGAAATACACTAACTCCAATAATGAGTCCCACCCACGTGTCATCACTGTACACACAGCATTGTCTCCGGCTCATGTTGTTGATATGGGCTGGTCTACTACCCTGTCTCAGTCATCACCCCTGGTTATCAGGCAAATCCCCAGCATTTTCTAGACACCTGTTAGTACCCGGCACACTGCCAGAAGGAACCTCTGAAGATGAACCATCATCCTACCCTCCCATTTTAATATAATGATTGAATTGGAGCCAGAGAGGAGAAATGACTTGGCCAAGCCTCACATTGTGAACCATTATGGTAGAGCTAGATCTAGAACCAGGTACCCTTGATCAAAGTTGAGAACCAGGTGTGCTTGACCTGAGTCAGGTCTACCACTGGGAGAAAATTCCAACTTTTAAAAAATTTTTCTTTGTTTCTTTTTTTAAATGCATTGTAGATACTGGAACAAGCCCAAGTGGCAAGGCCACTTCCATGGCCAAATATCCAGGTCCTCATCATACAAAGTCACCGATCCTTCTTGTACTTTTCCCCTTAGTCAACAGAAAAGGGAAGAGGCCGCTTCTCTTCTCCTGCTTTATTCATTTAAGCCCAAGCTCAGGGGAAAAAAAAAGTCCTTCTCTCTCCACCCCAACACACACATATGGCTTGAATTAAACTAAGACTAGAGGTCTACTAAATAACCCACTAAATACAGGGGCACACAGGATGTAGACTGTTTAATTCTATTATAGTTCATTTTAATGTAAATTTAGTGATCACTAAGGGGTACCCTAAAGGTGGTAACTCTGATCCCTGCTGCAACTGCCCTCCCTAAACATCTTGGAAAAATAAACAGAAAGAAACAAGGTCCACATTTTTCATGTCTGTTAACTTTGCCACATGTGGCAACCACCTAGGTTTCTGTAATAAGAAACTGTTATAATTAAGCCCTTTTCTCCCCCATGCCACACTGGTGCTGAGGGTCTGCAGGGAGCGATAAGAAAGTTCTGTTCTACTGAATGTTTTGACGTTGTCTTTTGAAATGCATGGCTATAGAATATAAAACCTTTTTTTATTTGGGTTGTGGGAGACTGAAAATTGTATAAGCAATCATATGTGAATTGGAAATGCAATCTTAAATGTTGAACAAAGGGTATATTTTCTCCTAAATCCAATGAAGCTGTATTTTTCTAATGGATTCCTATGATTCAAACATATATAAAGAGAGAAAAAAAAATACATTTAGTCTTCCAGTTTGTTATAAGACCCTGGTATACAGAAGAACTTTATAACAGTATGGGAGTTTATAATCCCCTAGCAGGAGGATTAGAAATTTGCAATGAGAGAACTCCTTAATCTTGCACTTACATAACTACACATTTTTAAGATTTAAATTGTGCAAATAAAAAAAAATGAAGATCATTTTGTTCTTTTCTAAAGGGTACTCATAGATATATGATGACTGGTTAGCACCTATTGAACGTTTGAAACATTTGTAGAATATAATTTATTCATACCAAATACATCAGAAAAGTAACTCTAGTGTTAAATTACAGCATGAAGAAATTAAAAGGCAGAAGTGAGCAGTTGGGTTTAAATGGATGCTCTGAGATTTGTAGAAAATGTCAAAAGGGTTCAAATGTTCCTAATGTGAAAGTAAATATTTGGGCATATTGCAAGAAGGCTTTCTCCCAGTGTATGATAATAAAGTTTTTCATGGGATATGGTAGAAAGAAAAAACTGTTTAGTCTAGTTCATTTAATTTCCATATGCTTTATTAATAAATTATTATACCCCTGGCTGGGCGCGGTGGCTCAAGCCTGTAATCCCAGCACTTTGGGAGGCCGAGACGGGCGGATCACGATGTCAGGAGATCGAAACCATCCTGGCTAACACGGTGAAACCTCGTCTCTACTAAAAAATACAAAAAGCTAGCCGGGTGAGGTGGCAGGTGCCTGTAGTCCCAGCTACTCGGGAGGCTGAGGCAGGAGAATGGTGTGAACCCGGGAGGCGGAGCTTGCAGTGAGCTGAGATCTGGCCACTGCACTCCAGCCCAGGCCACAGAGTGAGACTCCGTCTCAAAATAAATAAATAAATAAATAAATAAATAAATAAATAAATAAATAATACCCCCAAGATGAGTCTTACTCACTTTCTTTTTTCCAAATATTATATACTTCCCATAAGTTACTTCCACGTGAATCAAACAATCTTTTATTTTCCTTTTCCTTACTGATTGTTCTCATTTAGCAGAAATTTCACTGGAGCAATAAGACACATATTCTTGGAACTGAGACCAGAGTCTAATAAGTGTCCATGGTTGATAGATCTAGGAAACACAGGCACTGCAGTCAATCTAGCCCTACTTCCTTCCCAATTGTTATGAGAGTTATAGCACGAAGAAAGGTAAAGACGGCAAAATGTCAATTTTACAAATGCATGACTCGAGCAAACCTTAGTATGCTGAGCTGGTAAATGATAATGTTTTTGCCTATGGTTTGAGATTTTTATGATACCTCTTTTTAAACCCTAAGTGCATCTTGGAAAATTATTTCACTTTAGTTAAGATCTAAAATAACAATCAGTTACTACAATAAGAGCAAAAAGTAATATACAAAATAAAACAAAATATACAAGATAATCAAATCAAACAGAAATGTTTAACCCTGAAGGGAAAATCATACAGTCTGTATCTATCCCCAAGTTTACCTGAATATCCATACTGCCACCTGAAATTGTCTGGGAATGAAACAACAAGTCAGCATGACTTTTCTCCAAAAAGCTGAAGCGAAGATTAGCTTAGCAGACTGTATCTATGACTCAGGAGAGGAACAGAAGTTTCCTTACACAGGGGACACTTAAAAGGTCAACCATATTGAAAAAGAAAAAAGGTAATACTGGGCAACCATAAAAACTTAAATGCTCTATCATAAAAAAAAAAAAAAAAATAAAAAAAAAAAACCGCTATCTCTCTGTCGTAAATGAAGCAGGGAGGGATGATATCTATATATGATAGGAAGATATATATATATAGGAAGATATATATGTATATCTCCCTCCCTGCTTCATTTAGATATATATATTTAGCGTTATGTTCATATTGAGGGAATCTTGTAACCACCTGATGGGTTCTTCCTGCCTGCTGCACAAAATCAACTTACCAAGACCAAGGCATTGCAGTAAAGAAAAAGTTTAATTGATGTGAGGCCAGCCACACCATGTGGGAGATGGGGTTATTACTCATATTAATCTCCCCAAGAACTTGTGGATCAGAGTTTGTAAGGATAATTTGGTTTTTAGGGAGTAGGAAAGTGGGGAACGCTGATTGGTCTGGTCAGAAATGAAATTATAGGGAGTTGCAGCTGTCCTCTTGTGCTGAGTCAGTTCCTGGGCGGGGGCCACGAGACCAGATGAGCCAGTTTATCAATCTGGGTGGTGATCCATCGAGTACAGGGTCTGGAAAATATCTCTAGCACTGCTCCTAGGTTTTACAATAGTGATGTTATCCCCAGGAGCAATTTGGGGAGGTTCAGAATCTTGCAGCCTCCAGCTGTAGGATTTCTCAGCCATAATTGCTAATCTGGTGCCTAATTTGTAAGTTCTGCAAAGGCAGCGTAGCCCTCAAGCAGGAGGGGAGTTTGTTATCATCTTTGCTTCAAAGTTAGACTGTGAACTCCATGTTTCTCCGAAAGTTAGTTCAGCCTACCCCAGGGAATGAACAAGGACAGCATGGAGATGAAAAGTAAGAGTGAGTCAATTAGGTCAGATCTCTTTCACTGTTATAATTTTCTCAGTTATAATTTTTGCAAAGGCGATTTCAATCTGAATAAGGGGTTGATGATATTTTCTTTAGTTCTTCACAATGTATATATCTAACAAAGAACTCTTATTCATAATATATAAAGAACTCTTTCAAATCAATAAGAAAAAGGCAAGGAATATTTTTTAGATGGGGAAAATATATAAATAAATGCTCAAATTCACTAGTAATCAGAGAAATTAAAGCAAAAGTATATATATCACAACCTACCCAAAACAATAGAAAAGAAGAAAGGAAGAAGAAAGGGCGTAAGGAAAGAAGGAAGAAAGAGATGAAAGGAGAATCTGAAGGAATAGACAATAGCAAGTGTTGACGAGGATTTACAATAACTGGAACTCTTCCACACTTCTGGTAGAAATGTCATATAGTACAACCGCTTTGCAAAACTGCTCATCAATAGCCTCTTCAGCCGAACTGCTCATATCCTGTTACCCAGTCATTCTACTCCAAGCTCAAATGTACATATGCATAAGAATGTTCATATGCTCACTAAAAGACATGCACAAAATGTACATTTTCAAAAATGTTCACAGCAACCCATTTTTATTTATATATTACTTATTTTATTATATTATACTTATTTATTTATTATTAGAGATGTTCTCTGTTGCTTAGGCTGGAGTACAGTAACACGATCATAGCTCACTGCACCCTCAAATACCTGTACTCCAGCGATCCTCTTACCTCGGCCTCCTGAGTAGCTAGAACTACAGGTGCACATCACCAGGCCCGGCTATTTTTTTTTTTTTTAATTTTTTATAAAGATGATGTCTCAGTATGTTGCCCAGACTCTCCTGGAACTTCTGGCCTCAAGCCGTCCTCTCACCTCAGACTCTCAAAGTGCTGGGATTAGAGGCGTGAACCACTGCACCCAGCCAGCAACATGTTTTTTTTAGTAGTAAAAACCTGAAAACAATCTAAATGCCGATCAGTACTGAAATAAATAAATTATGACACAATCACACAATTTTTGGACTGCAATATAATATTGAGAATGAAGGAACACTAGCTATACAATGCAAGATGAATGAATCTTACAAAGATAAAATTAAACAAAATCAATTCAACACAAAAGAGTAGATACAGTGTGATGTATTTACATAAAGCTTAGAAATTAGCAGAACTAATCTGTGGTGCTAGAAATCTGGGTAGAAGTGAGCAGGAAGCGTATTGATTGGAAGAGGTGGTAAAAGGGAAGTTTTAAGGAGAAAGAATGCTGGTAATTTTGTATGATTATTATTGATGATAATAACTAGGTTAGGCTCATTTTATAAACATTTATTGGCTTTTATGATTTATGAAATTTTATGCATATACTTTATAGTCCATTAAAATTTATTTGAAAATAAAATTAAATGCTGGTGAAAAAAAAAGACCTTTTCACCAATAAGAGTATTTCTCAAATTTAAGTATGTCGATGAATGGTTTTATAAAAAGGAAAATATTTCTATTTAAGTAAAGGTCAAAGGACTCAATTTGTCAATAGACACCAGTGTGAATGACAGTTAAGAAACTACAATCTGAGTATTTAAACCTGTTTTCAATTAATGTAACCACAGCAAATGAGAAGTTTAATCATTCTAAATTATAAAATGTATTTCTTGAATTATGACTATTTGTTTTAATCTTACTAGTTTTTTTGTCTACAGTTTGAAGAAGCACTTAATGTAGCAATCTGGATAGGCTAGGATACACTATGGGAAACTAAATCTCAAGACCTTAAAATAACAAGGTTTGTTTCTTACTCAGAGCTTCATGTCCATCCTGGGTCATCGGAGGACTCAACTCTGTATCATCCTATTGTAGGATTTGGTTTATGGAGAGGTCACCAGTTTTGCTGGTCACTATGGTCAGATAGAGAGTGCAGTAAATGATTCACTACGTTTTAATGTTTTGCCTTAAAAGTGACACCCATCAGCACCATTCACATTGTAGTACTCAAAACAAGTCCAATGGCCATACCCAGCACTGGTGAGGAAGAGAACTACAATTCTGTCCTCTGCCTGAAAGTAAACTTCAATTACTGAGAGACTCAGTGATGTAGAACCCATCAATTTGTTCTCACATCTATAAGCCTAATCAGAGTGCTTTAACAGTGGTGTGATCAAATAATACTGGGAACAGGTCCCAGATACATGCGGGGTAATTGTACTTGTTTCACCTACCACTAAAGTCTCAATGCTTGGCAGAATGCCTGATGCACGCCCCGTGCTCCCTGAATGCTTGCTGAATGTATGCAGACAGTTGGCAAAATCAATTCAATGGAAAGGGTATAAATATCTCTTACACAAATATACAAAAAAAAATTATCTTTCAAAAAGACTGAAAAATTATCTATTAGAGAGGGGATAAAAGCAAAAGCAAAATGGAAGACCAAAGGGGTGTCATAAATAAAGACAGAAAAGTAGAGAAGTACACAGTGGCCAAATGCAAATGACTACAATGGCCCGAATATGTATTGTAAATGAGCAAAATGGCCCAAAGATAAGATAATAGAGAGATGTACGGACTGTGGAAAACAGAAGACTTTCCTCTTCTCAGTTCAGTCATTTCTCAGTTCCAGTGAATTATTCTCATCCAGGAACCCACTGTTCCAGATCTTTCAGTTTTTGTTTGTTTGTTTGTTTGTTTTGAGACGTAATCGCCCAGGCTGGAGTGCAGGGCCCTGATCTCTGCTCACTGCAAGCTCCACCTCCCAGGTTCATGCCATTCTCCTGCTTCAGGCCTCAGCCTCCCAAGTAGCTGGGACTACAGGTGCCCGCCACCATGCCCGGCTAATTTTTTGTATTTTTGGTGGACACAGGGTTTCACCATATTAGCCAGGATGGTCTCAATCTCCTGACCTCCTGATTCGCCCGCCTCGATCTCCCAAAGTGCTGGGATTACAGGTGTGCACCACCTCGCCCGGCCATCCAGATCTTTCAGTTCTTTAGAGTGTTTACAAAGTTCTAGTTTTTTAAGTAAAATATCTCAATTTTCAAACACGAAATAAGCCACACAAAACAGTTTTGCTCACCAGATTTCCAGTCTGGGCTGTTGATGGGTAATGACCTCACTCTCATTACAAGTGAAATAATAGGGAACAGTGACCGAGGAAAGTAGTGATCCCACTGGCATTAGAGGCTGAAATCTGGTTGCAGAGGACTTGTTTTTTGAAAAATCTTCAACATTTTCATCTGAATTTTGCAGAAAGGTCAATAAAATTCAATGCAACCTGAAAACTTACATAAAGTTATATTTTAATGGTTCTAAAATTTACCCTGGATTCAAAAGTTCCCAAACAGTCATTGTTTCCTGCCCATAAGACAAAGATTGTCCTCTCAGTTCACATTGCTGATTTTGTGGGATAATAGTTCACGGGCATTGACAATGAAAAAATGGAACATGCACCATGAGTGTTTTGCTGTTCCTGCTATTGTTGAAACACTCAAGACTATTTGACTTTCATCATCATCAAACATTCATTGTGCAAATATAATGCAAAAGTTTCAGTCCAAATGAAGCAGAGACAGTAAGGTCAAAAATGTTCCCATAACCTAAACATTTTAGAACGAAGTTAAAAAAAATTCTCTCATTAAGTATTTAATTTAATTATTTTTCACTGCTTAGGGCTAATAGAGCCTGAACACATAGTTCTCCTTAATTTCATTAGCAGGCATTTATGAGTCCCTGCTGTGGGTGGATATGGAAGAAATATAAACTTCAGGGTATCTTTCTTTCTTCTTAAGATGAAATGCAAAACAATTCATTGTAATTTTCCGGGTCAAGATAGAGTAATCTTTTAAGGCTGCTTCTAGGAAGCATTCATCACATTCCTCGTTCAACAAAAGGAGGTGTTAGTCCAAATTTCTGCAACTAAAATCCATCCAGGGGACACACTTTGATTTGAACACATCCTCAAGTATTTCTGGGATATTAACTCCTCAATTCTAAAGAGAGCTTCAAAGCGGTCACTTAAGCCTACATTTAGAATTTATTTCCATTGGTTCTTATTCTTATCCATTTTCCCTAATGGCTGAAGGTATTGAAAACATAAGGATTTAGTCAGAAAAGAGGAAAAGTTTGTAGTCTTCTTTTACACTACTCATGTAGCCATTATAAATTGTGCGTTCCTATCGAATTGCACACATCTAGGGTTTTGTTTGATTGAAAAATTCATTGTGACTATGAAGGGAGGGCTCAATCTTTGTTTTTCATCCCCAACTTATAACACCCTCAAAAGCTTGCAAGGTATTTAGCTAGGGAGAGGTAAATTCCGTTTCCTGTGGGTTTTCTGTAGAAATCCCTTTTGGATTGTACAGATGAACCTCACTCTGAAAACAAGAAGAAATGATGGATACTTATCCCAAATGACATGGTAGACCCTGAAGTAATTAACATTTACTCAATTCAACAGCTTACTCACATCCAGATTTTCCACGCACAGGTTCAATGGGTTAGTGAGCATGAATAGATCTATTCCACACATAAGAAGTTAAAAAAGAAGAGGCAACTGAAGAATGGACTTTTCCAAAAAATTCCTGCCTCTCCTGTCCTTGTAGAGGGTAGAAATATGAGGACAATGTTCCTAACATTTGTCTTATTTTGCCCCCAGTTCATTTGGGCTCTGGCATTAGACTGAATGGGAGGAAAATCCAGCTTCATCATGTATTAATTTAAGTGACATTGTGTGAGTCACTTAATCTAACTGTACCTTGATTTCATCAGTAGAAAGGGGTTATAATAATACCTACCTTGTAGGACTATGGTATGAACCAAGAAAATGTCCGTTAAGTGCATCATATAGTACTTTGTACAAAATAAGAGTTTAATAACTGCTGTTATTATTATCAGTGTTTAAACTTGAGAATTTCTTTGAATATTTGTCTTTTTTTCTAGATTTATTCAAGAGATATAAGCTTGTTTATCCCAAACTTCAAATATTCCCACAACTAAAGGTGGCTCTTGCAGGCCCTTCTGTTTTGATAGGTCTTAGGACGTTGCTTCACTAAGATGCTTTGGGAAACACATACACACGTGCACACACACACACATGCAGCAGCCAGCAGCAACAGCAAGCTCATGGTTCTTTCTATTTCCAGCCATTTATGCATTTATTATGCAAACACGTATTGCATATGATGGCTCTGTACTCTATCTCAAGATTGCCTTACCTATAATCTCTAAGAGATAACTTTTGTGTGTCTTAGATGCATGTTTTGCATGTGTGGAGGGAGGTGGTAAGGGCATATAATTTTTAAGATTGTTCACTTTCAGGGGGGATTACTTTAAAGCAAAGTTAAGGGGGTGGTGTGAAGGCTTTTGAAAGTGTGCCCTCAGGGCGGATCGATCCCCAGGCTCAGGGTAAGCAGCCACTGCAAACAACCGCCTTTCACAAACATCACTCTCTCTACTAGAGCCACAGTCCTGGCTGCCAGGTCATTGCTCCTGCTTTTGGCTACTAGCCTGGTCCCGCTTTGGCCAGTCGTCTCTAGTAGTTTGATGGAGTTGCCTTTTCCTTGGGCTTCACTCCTGTGACACCTGATTGACATCTGATTTATTCCTGAGATTTTGACTGGCAACCCATTCCCGAGTTTAGCTTTAAGTGCTTCTCTAGGAAGCATGAGCGCTCACCCCAGCCCCACTTATCCACAAGGGCTGTTTTCTCTTTACAGAATTAATTGCAATTCAAGGACCACATTGCAGTTATTGATCTCTAGATATGTGTGAAATTCCTTCACTGGACAGCAAGAAGTTTGATTTTTCCTTTGTCTTTGCCTCTCTTTCCTTGTGTACATTTTCCCAGACCAATATAGGTTTCTAATTAAAGGAATCATATTATTCCATAGTTCCCGGCTTACTGGATGCAGCAGCCTCCTCTGAAGCTCATGCCTAGAAGGCGTTTAGCTGAGTCTAGTTAGTGTCTCCACAGTAAATTGATCACATTCTGCCAACGTTCATTTTCCATAACCCACTTGTATTCAGGGTTGATCTACTTTAAAAATGTGAAATGATGATCATTTAACAGCTGTTGTGAAAACCATTTACAAAGAACTGTTTTTAGTTCTTTTCACTAAAGCAGAGCTCCCTGATAGGATCCCTTCTAGTCATCTCTCTGAACCCTGATGTATCAACAAGCCCTGGTATTGATTAACCCACTGGCACATAACGGGCAGCACAGCATAAAGCAAACAAACGCGAAAAACATCATGGGATACATGGGCAAGCAGATCTGGATTCAAGTGCCTATTTTCGGCTCCTTGCAACTTGTAGGAACTGAATCAAGTATCATAACCTCCGAGTGTCTCACATTACTCATTCACATATTTGGGATATTGTCTACATTGAGGGATTACATTGAATAGTAAATTATATCAAATACACACATATCATTAAATTATATTGTGTATGTGTGGGATCCTGTTCCCAGTAAATACCTGATCAAAAGAATAACTATCATCTTTATTCTTCACTGTGAGAAAAGGAACATTTTCTTGGGACAAAAGTTAATGTGAACTTAAGTTTAAGGCTGGTGTTAAAAAATAAAAAGGCCAGGCATGGTGGCTCACACTTGTAATCCCAGCACTTTGGGAGGCCAAGTTGGGTGGATCACCTGAGGTCAGGAGTTCGAGACCAGCCTGGCCAACATGGCGAAACCCCGTCTCTACTAAAACTACAGAAATTAATCCCAGCTACTCAGGAGGCTAAGGCAGAAGAATGAACCTGGGAGGTGGAGGTTGCAGTGAGCCAAGATCACACCATTGCACTCCAGCCTGGGCAACAGAGCAAGATTCTGTCTCAAAAAAAA
>NW_016809276.1:1261666-1263784 GCF_001698545.2 Rhinopithecus bieti | reverse complement strand
TTCTTTCCTGGCTGGCGTTATATTTTCTGTTTGTCTGTTTTATTTTTGTTTCTCCCAATGGAATGTAAGCTTCCTGGTATCAGGGTCTTTATTTTATTTATCTACTGTGTCTGGGACACCTAGACCACCTAGAACCCAGGATAAATTAAGTTATTGTCAGTGAGGTTAGTCAAAGTTGCATCTGTTTCCAGAAAGAGTTTTGATAGTGGCATTTGGCAGCTGGCCTGAAGTTGTTATTTTGTTCTAAGAATTGTTACAGACTAAATGAATATTTCTGATAAGGAAATGGAAAGGAAAATTTGAATACTCTCATATTTTCATGTTTTCAATCTTATGGTGGTGAGTCAGACTTGTAATAAATGCTCAACACATTTTATTTAATAAATGAATTAAATGAAAGAATGAATACAAGTATGCATATATGTGTGTGTGTATGTGTGTGTGTGTGTGTGTGTATATATATATATATATATATGATATACAGAGGAAAATAACTTCAAAATTCTTTAGACTGATAAATATAAGCTCAACTCCTAAAATGTCCACCAAACTCAAGACTGCCTGGGTGCATCAAGTGGAATCTTTAGTGCCTATGAAATTGACTTCAATTCATGCTGTCTCTTGAACGTATGCATCCAAATCAGAAAGAAATCAGCCCTAGACCTTAGCTTCCTCCCTATGCTCCCTCACTGCTATTTATGTAAGAGTCTATGAGCTGCAGTGCTTGAAATTACAGCCCTGAAAATTTGGGCTAGATCTTGTTGGTCTCTGTAATGTTGCTTCCAATCTCCTGCCCCTGACCAGCTCCATGGGGCTATACCAAGGCTCCCACTTAAGTTTACCTCCAGCCCCACCAACGTCTTAATGTACTCTATCACTCACCCTCAGACAGGGAACTAAAAGTAGCCGCTGGCTTCAACTGCTTGCTTGAAAAGGAAAAACAAAATTGAGAGAGAGAACAGAAATGATGACAGTTCCCTCTTCCATCCAGGTCTATACCAAATACCTTCTCCAAGGGTAACGCCTGATTCAATTAGGCTCACCTGATTATATCATCCAAGTTGCCCAAAGGGTCTGCATATGTAGCCAGGCTCCTGCCCAGCTTCTACTCTCTCCCACTTGATGTCCCTCCATGCTCCAGCATCTTCTCCTGTCAAATGTGAGAGCCCAATTCATTGCATTTCAGGCAAGTGGCAAAAGAGGCTTTCTGAAAAGAGCTTATTAGAGTCAGCTCTGGTGAGACTCTGCCGTTCAGAAAACCACAATAACTGACAGATTGGCTTTCAAGTTAGACACTTTGCACACACATTCCAAAGCATCTGTACACTTCAGATTGTGTGTCACTCAGGGGACTACCATGTAAAAGTCTCCATGTATCCTGATGTTTTAGGCCCAAAGTGACTGTGCCCAAACTATCTTAGTCTCTTTTTATCCTTCCGTCACCTGCAGCCACATCAAATTTTCTTGCCTACCTAACTTAGGCATTGTTAACTCCACAAAATAGCTACCATGATTTTATTGTTTACAATTTCTTAAGTGCCCCAAAGTCTTTCCCCCCTTTATTTGTGCAGTTATGCAATACATCAACATCAGTCTAAAATCGCATCTACAGCTAAAGGTTTTCCATAAATTTTGTATTTTTTTAATTATTATTTGTTTGCTTATTTATTTATTTAATGAAATGGAGTCTCACTCTGTCGCCCAGACTGGAGTGCTGTGGTGCAGTCCGGACTCACTGCAACCCCCGCCTCCCGGGTTCAAGCGATTCTCCTGTCTCAGCCTTCTGAGTAGCTGGGATTACAGGTGCCCACCACCATGCCTGGCTAATTTTGTATTTTTTGTAGAAATAGGGCTTCACCATGTTAGCCAGGCTGTTCTGGATCTCCTGACCTCAGATGATCTGCCCACCTGAGTCTCCCAAAGTGCTGGGATGTATTTATTTATTTTTTAAATAAAACCTGAAGCCCTGTATCTGTTCATTTCCTATAACAATACATATTTTAATATATATTATATTTAATATTTTATAATTATATAACATATAACTATTACTTAATATGTTTATATTTAGTATATTAATAAATATATTATTTTATATATTTTATATTAAAATTATAT
>NW_016809276.1:1187157-1259676 GCF_001698545.2 Rhinopithecus bieti | reverse complement strand
ATTATATATTAATATATTAAATATATGTGACTATTGTATGCAGAATATATTAATACATATGTGAAATGTAGATTAATAAATATATAACATACTATATTTAATATATATGATAATAAAAATGATGATGATGGTGACTATAATAATAATGATCATTTAGGTGCTTGTTTTATTTTCAATATTAAAAGGTGAAGTTCTTGGAGAATGAACTGAGTATATTTTAATGGTTTTTTCCTCTTCAGCATGTAGAATGGCATATAATAGATGCTCAACAATACCGATTGAATTGGATTGAGTAATGCATAGATAAAACTTGAAGCAATCCATGCTCTTGGTGTATTTGGTTTTGAAACTTTAGAGTTGTTTTCATCGCAAAGACTTTTCTTTAGACCTTTTCTTTATCTTTCAAAAATGATTGTATCTTTGGAAACTACCAAGGTAAGGGTAATTGAAGGCTTGCAAATGCAAAAGATTTAGGCTTTACATTTTGAACAATTTCTTTGCATCAATTTTCTTGTATTATTTTATGACTAGGATCTCTTATCTAAGCCAAAGCTAAGAGCGTATAAAGCACAGATTATTCATAGGTATTTTGAATCCCATTTGGCATTCAGAATTCTGATTATTTCTATTGTATCTAGCACACTATTTTTTTCTTTAAAAAAGTAAAATAAATGTAGCAAGAAGCCCTCCTAAAAAAACAAAGGATGGTGGATATCTAATAATAATGATTGTGGCCGTTAAGATGCTCATTGTGCTACCTCATTGGAACTTCTTTGAATTTTGATCCCTGGAAAATTAAAGTACAGGGAGGCAAGGACAGTGGGTTATTGTTTCTCTGTGCACCACTGCATCTCGTTTCCCAATGAAGGTGGAATGAACTAGGAGCCAACCATGACATCACAGGGAAGTAGAGAAGGAAGAGTGGCTGTGGAAATAGTCATGATATGAATCGCATGGGGCACAATTTCAATAGTAGGAAAAAATAGTGCACCTGTAAATCTTCTCCAGTCCTCAAAGTGCAGCAGTGTTTTCATGTGTGTGTAAGTGAGTTTTGTTGTTGTTGGTGGTGTTTTCAGTCTACAGGGCCTTGAAGAAAATACAGTAAAAAATGCTTTCTGGGATCTCATATGCTGATGACTCAAAGTGATGCATTTATTTTTTTTAATTATTTTTGGAATAGATATTCAGAGATTTTGGAGAGGGAGGTAGATCTACTTGTTCTGAAGCCATTGGAAAGGAATGGTTATTCTCACCCAGCCTCTCTTCTTCTACCATACTTCTCAGGGGTACCTACTATATCTGGAGCCAAAATAGAGAAGTACCCACCAATCAAGTGCCATGTTTTGTCATCTTACTTAGAGGAATAACTATCTAAGCAGCTCAACCAATCCAGATGTGGCATATCCAATTTGGCTTTTTCAGGCTAGATTGTGATATATTCATAACAGTGAAATAACATACAATATTTGTATAACATTTGTTCTACTCAACTATTTGGTAATGTGACCCGGGATGCACCTTGGTGTTCCTGTGTTTCTCAGTAATTTGGAATTGCGTCTATGAGATTCAGACACACGGTTCTCAACTAAGATTGATTTTCCACCCAAGAGACTTTAGAGTATGCCTGGAAATATTTCTGACTCTCACATGTTGGAGGATTCTTTGGCATCTAGTAGTTAGTGCCAGGGAGACTGGTAAAAATACTTAAGTACGTAGGACATGCCCTCACTACAAAATTATCTGATCCAAAATGTCGATAGTACCCAGTAGGAAAACCTGTGCTACCACCCTTCTTCCCAAGTGATGGTCTGTGTACTGGCAGCATCAGCATCATCTGGAAGCTTATTAGAAACGTGCTGTCTCATCTTGCCCCCAAAATTGAATCAGAATCTTGGAGTAAGGCTCCAGTGGATTCATATGCTCATTATAGTTTGAGAAGCAGTAGGTTGGAGTGGTTGTTATCTACTCTTACTAAGTCACAAAGTTGCCTGAGTAGCTCTCAAATAAAAATAAAAATTAACCACACTTTGCCATAACCCTGGAGATTATGATTTACTTCTCTGGGATGGTGATCCTGGCAGCAATCGTTTCTAAAAGCTTTTTAAGTTATCTTAATATGACACCAGGGTCTATACCCATTGACCTGAAGTAGCTCAGAGTGGGGTAAATGTGTTTAGAATGAACAGCTGTCTTGGTATGCTGAGGAGAGTCTGGCTTACGTCTCTTGTACTGGTATATTATAGCACCACTTTTTACCCTCAAATGTGTTCTGATCTTGGAACAAGCAACAAGTTATTTAAAAAATGCTAATTACAAAAGATTAAGATAAATTGAAATTTATTAAAACTAAGAACTTCTGCTTCTCAAAAGATACCATTAAAATTTAGAAAAGACACCCCCATAGGTTATAAATAAGGTAATTTTAGTGCATATATATATATATATATATATAATATAAAACAAATAATTTTGTGTAACTAAATACAACAGTATTCACAAACTCATAAAAACTTATTTAAAAACTAATAAAAAGCAAACTCTACAAATCAAGAAGAAAAGACCAGACAACCTTTAGGCAAAAGACCTGGACATTCATTTCATAAAAGACACTCCTGCAAATGGCTAGCCAACATACCAAAAAAAAAAAAAAAATCTCAACTTTATATTTGAGGAAATGAAAATTTAAACCACAATAAGCTATTAATAAAAATCGGCCGGGCACGGTGGCTCACAGCTGTAATCCCAGCACTTTGGGAGGTCTAGGTGGGTGGATCACGAGGTCAGGAGATCGAGACCATCCTGGCTAACACGGTGAAACCCCATCTCTACTAAAAATACAAAAAATTAGCCGGGTGTTGTGGCGGGTGCCTGTAGTCCCAGCTACTCGGGAGGCTGAGGCAGGAGAATGGCGTGAACCCGGGAGGTGGAGCTTGCAGTGAGGTGAGATCAGGCCACTGCACTCCAGCCTGGGCAACAGAGCGAGACTCCATCTCAAATAAAATAAAATAAAATAAAATAAAAAAAATTTTAAAAAGTCGATCACGGTTGCTAAATGCTAAATACTGGTGATACCAAGTATTGGTGAGGTAAGTGAAATTCTCCCCTTGCCTTGAAAATGGAGGAACAAATTGATACAACTTTGAAAATATTAGGGGCAGTTTTGTACCAAATTTCAACGTATACATGAGTATGCCCATGATCAATGCTACTACTTAGGCATACACCCAAAGGAAACACTCACTTATGTTCATCAAAATGCATGCATTAAATTTCCCATAGTAACATTAGTCATCATAGTCCAATGTTAGAAACTACCCAGATGCCCGACAGTAGAATGAATAAATAAATTAACTGGGATGCATTCATGACATAAAATATTATACAGCAACAAGTGTGAATGATCTTCAATTGATCACATGATAAGGATACATCTCTCAAACATAATACTGAAAGAAACTAGCCAGATACAATAGCACATAACAATAAATGCATTTATATAAAATATAAAAATCTGCAAAACTAACACATGCTACTAAAAATTTGAACAGTGGTCACCCTTGAAGACCAAGCTGAAACAGAGTGTGAAGTGGAGTCTCGTTGTTCCTAACATTCTTTCTGCCGCTGGACTTTGGTATCATTAATGTGTTTGTTTTCTTACATGCATTGAATTGTATACTTAGGTGCATTCTTGAATATGTATAGTATACTTGTTTTATATTTTAAGTTTTCCATTTTGGATAACAACATTCATGATCACCCTATTCTGATGAAATTATCTCACATCAATAGTACATGGCCTGAAGAGCAATCATCCAAAGTCTACGAGGGTAGCACTCTCTCTATTAAGCCTGAAGAATTCAGAGAGAACTGTAGGGCAATTTCACAATGACCCTTTTTAGTATGGCCATTCTTAACCTTGACTGCACTTTGGCATCATGTGGAGAGTCTCTCAAACTCCCGACAATTAAATTAGTAACTTTTAAAGTTCTCCAGGTGAAGCCCATGTTCGAAGGGCTGGGAACCACTACATTCACCCCACGTCCCTGAGACTATATGGACTTGCCACGTCACACTGTTATTATGACAGTATTTACTGCAATTATCTGGACATTCTTAGTTCCCTTAGAACAGTCATTAACTTATTTGCTGTCTCAATAAGCATGCATTATTTACTAGGTACTGTGTTAGCTGCTAGGTGCTAGGCTATATAAAAACAGATTGTAAACCTCAGGGGGCAAAGACCATGTGTTTTTAGTTCTATGCTATGCTATCAATGTCAAGCACTGGTATATATAACAGTCTTGAGAGGAACTCTGAATAACATTCAGGAAAAACAAGAATGAAGGAAGTATTTTAGATAAAAGAAACAGCAATGTGATGGTATGGAGCCATTCTTCATCATTAAAGTGAATGACCATCTCCTAATCCCAGGTCTTTAGGAGACTCAACAATTTCAAAAACGGAAGATGCAACTCCAATAATAATAAGAAATGTTGTTGTAAACACAGCTGGATTTTGCTTTCCTTCTTTCTCTCATCATTTTATCATCAGTGTTCTAAACAGTGCCTATAGGTGGTCAGTAAATATTTTTGAATAAATTAATAATTGAACAAGTGAATGAAAATATTCTTTCAATAAAGAAAGGATGAATTAACATTTATTGAATAGGAAATATACTCCATCCACATCCTAGGTACCTCATGTTTTTATGCTATTTAATAGTCATGGCACAATATAAATGGTAGGCATCATTATCTTCATCTCAAAGCTTACATAAAATCCAAGGTACAGGGAATACAAGAATGTGCAAGGTCACAAGCCTATTTGAAAGAACCCAGATTCACAGTCTGATCGGTTGCAATTTAGTGTCCCTGCTCTGATCATCCCACTCCATAGAGCAGTGGGACCATGATGAGCCTGGCACGTGATCCATCCAGATCCATCTGGCCCTGCTCCCCTCTGGGCCAAGTGCCTTCCCCATGTACCTACTTCCCTAACACCACACCTTGCTTTCCTCTTGTCATTCATATTTATAATTTGGCATCAAATTATCTTGTTAACACCGTGATGATTAAGATATGATAGAGGGGCCACTATGGAATCAGAGGTGTTTACAGGCCAACTAAGTGGCAATCTCCCTCTTCCCAACCCTAAAGTTTTATTTGGATCTCCTGAGGAGGAAAAAATAAATTTTGAGAATGATCATTTGTTTTGGAAAAGTAAGCTAAGAAACTGACAGGAGAAAAACGAACAGGAAACTGCCTGGCCTTTGCTGGATTGTCCTGCTCCCTCCCTTCACCTTCTCCATCTTCATTCTCTTCCCCTCCTTCCTCTTCTTCTTTCCCATTCCCTGAGCCCTCTCCTATCTCATTAGCATTTCTCCTCTGACCAGAATCTAGATAAAATTGCAGGAACCATGGCCCTCATAAGTCACTTCTGTCTGGCATGAGAAGTGATGGGCTACAGAGTATTTATGGGGATTTTCAACTTTTCATTGGATAGAGAGTTAAAGTTCTCACTTAGAGTTGTGGATTCAACCCATTGTGAGGATGCCTTTTGTTCTATTTTCTGCTTTTCTTAATTTCTCTATTAGTGTGGGATTCCCAGAGAAATGGAAATAATAGGAAAGAGAGAGAGACAGAGAGAGAGAGATTCACACACATCCATAAGCACACGCACACACATACACGTGATGGGACTTCAAAAATTCATGGAAAATGTATATTATGAAAAAAACTTTGCATAAATTTCAATATTTTTGCACCTAAATAAACTCATACTAGTTTGTTATAACAAACTTGAATAGGATCTACTTTGAGGCACTGAGAAGGATAGGAGAGCAGTTTGAGAAGAGCCCCTGTCAAAGCGATATGTATTCTGCTAATATTGAAGCAAGAACAAACATCAGATTCATGGCGAAACTTGGCGGTAGAAGTATGGTGAAATCTTGATGCTTTACAAAACATTTATGGGAACAATGCCCCAAATAAATTAGCAATTTCAGTTAACAAATCAATAACTCATTTTATAAAGGAATCAGATTATGTTGATGATGAAGCCCGCAATGGCAGACCATCCACATCAATTTGCAAGAAAAAAAATTGTCTTGTTTATGCTCTAATTGAAAAGAATTGATGATTAACATCACAAACAGCAGCCAACACCATAGACATCTCAATTGATTCAGCATACATAATTCTAATGGAAAAATTAAAGTTGAGCAAACTTTCCACTTGAGTGCCCAAACTACTGTACCCACATCAGGTGCAGACAAGAGCAGAGCTTTCAATGTAAATTTTCAGTAAGTTCGATCAAGATCTTAAAGGATTTCTTGGGAGAATTATAATAGATGAAACATGGCTTTACTGGTATCATCCTAAAGACAAAGCACAATCAAAACAATGGCTACAAAGAGGCAGAAGTCATTTGGTCAAGACTTGTTGCCAAATATCATGGCAACAGTTTTTAGGATGCTCAAGGCATTTTGCTTATCGACTTTCTGGAGGGCCATAAGCCATGATATCGTCTGCTTATGAAGAAAGTGTTTTGAAAAAGTTAACCAAATGTTTAGCAGGAAGATGACCATAAAATTCTCCCCCAGAGAGTCCACAATAAAGCTCCAGCTTTGTTCTCTCATCAAACAATGGCAATTTTGCAAGAGTGTCAATGGGAAATTACTAGGCATTCATCTTACGGTCCTGATTTTTCTCCTTCTAACATCTTTTGTTCTTAATCTCAAATCATCTGTAAAGGACACTTATTTTCTTCAGTTAATAATATAAAATGACTACATTAACATGATCAAATTCCTAGGACTCTCAGTTCTTTAGGGATGGACTACACAGCTGGTGTCATTGCTTACAAAAGTGTCTTGAAATTGATGGAGCTTAGGTTGAGAAATAAAGTTTATATTTTTTATCTTTATCTTTTAATTCCATTTCCCATGAACCTTTTTAAAGTCCTCATGTGTGTCTGCATATGTGGGTGTATATATGGGTGGGAGATTTACTTATAAGGAATTGGCTCATGCATTACAGAGGCCGAGAAATCCTAAGATCTGGAGTCAGCAAGTTGGAGACCCAGAAGAACCAATGGTAGAATTCTAGTCCAAGTCCAAATGCAAAGGCAGAGGAGCACTGATGTCCCAACTCAAAGACAATCAGGCAGAGAGGAAGAAGTTTTTCTTACTCAGCCTTCTTTTCTATTAGACCTTCAACATATTGGTTAAGTCCCACTCACCCTGGGGAGGAAAATCAGTTTCACTTACTCTACCAACCCAAAGTTAATCTCACGTAGAAATATCTGCAGACACATCCAAGAATAATTTATTATTAGAAAATGTCTTTATTTTATCCTTGTTTTGGTAAGCTATTTTGATTTTTTAAATTGATAAGTAATAATTGTGCATACTCATGGGGTATGTAGTGATAGTTCAGTACATATAATATATAGTGACCAGATCAGAGTAATTAGCATATCCATCATCTCAAATGTTTCTCATCTCTTTGTGTTGGAATCAGAAATAATTTTCAATTAAATATGGCCCCGTCAAGTTGACATATAAAATTAACTATCACAATTTCCATTTTAGCAGTTTAAGCATTGTTTTCTGTAATAATCTAATCTTTTTTCTGATGAGTTTGTTCAGTGACTTCAGCCATATTTTTTTTTTCTGTAGATCTCAGAGCCCAGAGCCCCCTCTTCATGCAAGTGCGTATGCACATCCACAATTTTGGACTATCATTGAGATAGATCTGCACACTTTTACTCCTTTAGCTCTGACTTATTTCACACCTGAAAGTAAATGTAGTTCCCTTCCCTTGGTATCTGTTAGAACAGCAATTTCCAAAGTGTGTTCAGAGCATGATAGGTTCTATGGTAGGCAGGTAATAACATGATAGATAGATCATTGCTGAAGGGAGGGATAAAAGGGAAATAATCTGTGAAAGAGCTGCATGTCTAAATTGTTGAGAAGCACTGAATATTATACCCTCCTCTTGAATTTTTATGATTTATTTTATTTTGATAATGCATATTACATAGTAAGGGCTCTGAAAGGTATTTGTTCACTTCTTCAGTGTGTATCTATTGAGTGTCTACCATGCTTAAGGCACTGTTTTAAGCACAGGGAATAGTTATTTATGAAATATTTCTCACTCTCATGAAGCTTGCATTTTAGTTAGAGGAAACAAAATAAATGAATAAAGATAAGTAAAGCAGGCAAGGAACTAAAGCATTGAGGATTATGCTATTTCATAAGGGCATTCAGAGAAACAATCTTTGAAAGACGGATATTTGAGCAGAGCCTAAATGAAGAGAGAGTGCAGGACACATGGTTATATAGAAGAGCAATGCAACAGTCCTGAAAGGGGAGCCTAGTTCAGACATTTCAAAATGAGCACAGGCTGAGTGACTAGAGTTACCTAGGAAGAGAGGTGGGAGATGAGACCACTGCATTAGTAAGGGGCCAGGTCATCTATTTTAGAAGCCAGGATGAGGATATCAGAATTAATTATATGCAAGAGAACAAGTTGTTGGAAGGTTCTGAAAAGGAGAGTTACATAATCTGGCTAATGGTCTAGAAGGATCGCTCAATGAGGCTTACACATTGTGTGGCCAGGCAAGAGTGTAAGCAAGTGACCAGCTAGGAAGTGACCCCAAGGGTCCAGACGACGCCACAAGACTGGGGACTGGGATAGCTTTGTAACAAATAGAGGATGTTTGGAGAAGTGAAGAGATTATAAAAGTATGTCATTCTCCGGTCAGACACTTTTTAGATTTTATCTAATCCCGAGGCTCTTGGATTTTTTTGCTCATGACCTTCTCTCCAATTGGCTCTCCCCTCCATTATTTTTCAGAGTTAACAGTTTAAATTTAAGTTAGTGTTTCAGCTTCTTACTAGTAAATATCATGCAGTTAATCCTTATGTCTAGCATATTTCTATTTCAGATTATCCCTCTGTGTGTCCTGTGTGTATGCAAGCATCAATAGCAGTGGTCACATAAATCAACCACTCATGGTTTTAAGTGGGTTTGTTTATCTCATTTTGTATATGAAAATTGTCAGTGTGTGCACTTCCTAATAGGGATTTAAGGCCTCAGGGTCAGGGACAACACTATCCTTCTGCCTTCTGCCCAGTGTAAGCCTCAGTGTGTGTTCAACTTTCAGATACCTGCATACCTCTGTCACTTCCTTTATGAAGACCTTCTTAAACACACAGGAAGTTGAAGATGCTCACTTCTGGGTACCTTCAGAGAAGCCTTGTATCTTTGATCTGGCCCCAACACTCTCCCTCACTATGCCATTAATGTGTGTACAAACCTTTCCTACTGCACCATAGGCTTCTTAAAGCAGGGATTGGGCATAGCTGTCATTGCATCAGCAAAATCTCTTACCATGAACGGCACCAAGTAGTTATAAACAAATGCCTGATGACTGACTGGAAAGTTTTTTTATTATTATTTATTGGTTTAAGAAACATTAATTTATTGTGTTTTTCTTTAAAATATTTGTTGGCACTTTGCAGATGCCACTTCTACTGATGTCACCACTGCCAGTGATGGTCAACTCCACCTTGCTCTTTGACATTGTAGTCAATGGTGAGCGCTTGGGACATGTCTCCTTCCAACTGTTTGCAAAGTTCCAAAGACAACAGAAAATGTTCATTTTCTGAGCACTGGACAGAAAGGATTTGGCTATAATGGTTCCTGTTTTCACAGAATTATTCCAGGGTTTATATGCCATAGTGGTGACTTCACATGTCATGATGACACTGGTACAAGTCCAACTACAGGGAGAAGTTTAATGATGAGAACTCCATCCTGAAGCATACAAGACCTGGCTCCTTGTCCATGGCAAATACTGGACACCACACAAATGGTTTCCAGTTTTTCATCTGCACTACCAAGACTGTGTGGTTGGATGGCAAGAGAGCAGTCTTTGGCAAGACAAAAGAGGGCTTGAATATCTTGGAAGCCATGGCATACTTTGCGTTCTGGAATGAGAAAACCAGAAAGAAGACCACGATTGACGACTGTGGACAACTCCAATAAATTTCACTTACGTTTTGTTTTAACTACCAGACTAATTTTTCTGTAGCCTAGAGAACATTCCTCCACCTCATTTGCTTACAATATCCTGTAATCTTTGTGTTCTTGCTGAAGTTCTTTGGGTTCCACATTTTCCTGAGTCTGCTCTACCTCTAGCTGGATTGCAGAGTTAAGTTTATGATTATGAAATAAAAACTATATAACAACAAAAGAAAAGTAATATTTACTGAATGCTTACTAATCCAAGAAAATGATGCCAAATACACACACACACACAAACACACACACACATACACATGCACACACACTCTTACATTCTTAGATTTATATAGGAAGATATAAATTAGATATAGATATAGATACAGATATAGATATGTATATAGATACAAATGGCTATGGTTTGGATATGATTCTTTTGACCCCATTAAGCTTCATGTGGAAACTTGATCCCTGATATTGGAGATGGGGACTGGTATTAGGCATTTGAATCATGAAGGTAGGTTTCTCATGGATGGATTGGTGTCATTCTACTAAGAGTGAGTCAGTCGTCACTCTTAGTTTCCCATAACTGGTTGTTGAAAAGACCCTGGCACCTCCTATTCTTTCTGTCTTGCTTCCTTCCTCTCACCATATGATGCCTGCTCCCCTTCTTCCACCATGAGTAGAACTTTCCTGCGGCCCTCCCCAGGTGCAGACTCTAGCACCATGCAATTTGTACAGCCTGCAGAGCCATGAGCCAAATAAAATATCTTTTTTATAAACTATTCAGCCTCAAGTATTCTTTTATAGCAACACAAACTAAGGCACAGATATATATATATACACACACATATATATATAATACATTGTATGTGTATATATAGGTATATACATATAAATGTGTGTGTGTGTATATATATATATATATATATTCATCTGTTGGAAGAGATGATTAAGTCTATAGAGTTTTACAAGGTATGATGCATGCCATTATCCAATTGATCATGATGCCATGCTTTTCATTTAATTCCTTCATGCCAATGTATTTCTATCAATTACCTTATTTTTTCTCATGGCTTTTTTTCCCCCCACAGACACTGCTGTATTTAGAAGTTTCTATTTTACTTCATTAAAAACTACAAAACCAATCTATGTCATATACCAAAAAATTTGAAATAACTCTATATATTTATTGAAAAATAAAGGAGGGGAATGATCGTCATGAGAGCAGAGCTCAGACATGTCTTCATCAGCCTGGGAGAGAAAATGATGGAGAAGGAGGTGTAGACAGTTCTGGCAGGAAGTGAGAACAGCAATCGCTGTAGCAACTTGGGGGCCTTTCTGAAGCGCACCCTAAGCATCTGAACTCTGCAGATCCAGGGGGCTATGGCAGGCAGAAGCACGTTCCTATGCTAGGAGGCCTCCTGTTCTTTCAAAATGAAGAGACAGTTTCTTTCTTGGGAGGGTGAGGAAAACAATAAACATGTGAAAAACATAAAGTATCCCTTAAGCATAGAATGGTTTTGGAGAACAATAATTCATTCAATGGGAATTCTTTCAAAAGTGAGCAGGAGGAAAATCTAGAAGGCAAGGAATGTGGGTATTCAGATGGCAAGTAGTTCAGAATCATTGGTCTTCAGGTGCTACTGAGGATGAAAATAAATTAATGGAAAGGGTGGACCAGAGTTTGGACACTGTCCAATGAGTGCAGTGGGTAGAAATTGGTGGAGCGTAAATATCTGTTTGGGCTTGGCACAAGGCTGTAATCTCAGCAGTTTGGGAGGCTGAGGCAGGAGGATCCCTTGACACCAGGAGCTGGAAGCTACAGTGAGCTATGATTGGGCCACTGCACTTCAGCCTGGGTGAGGGTAAAATCTTGTCTCAAAAAAATTCCCATTTAGTGAAATGATTGAATTTGATTTATCTAGGCTTCTCCCCAGTTTTTCCTACAGATGCTATTGACTCTGATATCAATATTTTTCTCAACCGGTGCATAGAAAAGTATCAGAAGATAAATATATTGAAAAACAGATCAGGGCATTCATCAGAGAACACTGAGACCCATGTGATTAGAGAACATAAGATCTGTCTCATAAAGATAATACACACAAAGGGCTTGATGAATGGGTACCATGATGTCTTTCAGTTGAACTGAATTAAATGCTAGGAAAGGTTATTTGTGCTCCCAAATTTCTTGCACTTGCTTTATCTGAAGTTCTTGTGTCATTGTAAGGAAAAAATTAATACTGATGCAAAGGACAAAAAGGGCAGCTAAAATTTGTAAGAGAATAAATCATAATTATCTTTATCATAATTATCATCAACATTCCTTTGCTCAAACAATGAAACATATCCCACATTTTTTCTCTTCAGACCTAAAAGTTAATACAACAATAGCAGTGAGCCTATGCATTTAAGGAATACATTAAATATAATAAAATTATTTATATGCAAGTTAATATCTAACAGTGACAGCTAAGCTGCTTCTGTCTTACAAACAATACCTTTTGTGCATGGTGTTTTCAGGTTATAGTTCTCTCTCTTTTTAAAAGCAATCCTATGAAGAAAATCTCTGTTTTATTGTGGCCAATAATTTTGGAGGACACTGTATGTTCTTTTGTTTGTAGCTACCCGAAACGTTCATTAAATAATTGAGGAATGGAAAAAAATGCTTATCTCCATATTAACTGACACAGTTTCTCTTTCTATATGCTACACATTAATCAAAAATTGACTGCTCCTTTTGGTCTTAATATCTAGGACGCCAAGAGCTAGATTTACTGCTAAAGTCACAATATTAATTTTGAGGATATTTTCCTTCCATTTCAATGTTGTTTTTCTTAATGTCTACTATTTTATCATATGCCACTTCAAATCAGCCTTGGAAATGGATGGAATATAAATGAACATATTAGCAAGCAACAGCATAAATAAATGGGAGGTGAGAGAGTGTAATATGGAAATTGTAAGATCCAAAAGGGTAATTCTTCCTCTGTAAATTATAATCAGCAAATATAACTGGTGCCTCAGAAGTAATTCATTGTCCTAAAACAATGATTTGAAAATTGAAGCAGAGATTTTTGACAACTACTAAGAGGTGAAGGAAAGGGGAATGCATTAATAATGTATGTGAAGAAATGCTGGAAATTGTTAAGATGCCATAATTTACTAATATCACTGATGATGTAAAAGAAAAAGTTGGTAATGCTGCATTTTGACCAGGTGGGAAACAGACAGTGCTCAACATGGTTAAATGCAGTGAAAATTGATGCAACCATTTTGTAAGGCAATTTAGCAATATCTGTCAACATTTCACACACACATATTTTTGACCCAGCAAGTTTTTGAATGTGCACAATACATTCACTTACCCAGCTGTACAAAGGTATTCATACAAAGATGTTTGTTGAAGCATTTGCTATAATAGCAAAATTCTAAGAAATGTTTTAAGTATCCATCAATAGTGGGCCAAATAAATGATGGCACTATATATAATGGAATTTTATGCAACCAATAAAACGAATGAAGCAGATCTTTTTGTGTACAGATGGGAATTTTTTAAAGTACTTAACTTAAAATGTTGGAGAATATATATTTACTTACTAATATATTTGTTTATAATAAACCATCATTTTTAGTCAGATTTACAGACTATGATGATAAAGAAGAAGTAGGTCGATCAAATAGACACATAGATAGATAGGCTTATATACACAAGATACTCTCAATAGTCATGCTTCTAGGGAATGAAACAGATGAAAAGATTCATAGAGTGACTTATTGTTTAATTCACTTCCATTCTGAAGTGTTTTAATTTTTTCCACAAATATCTATAATGATTATGATAATTGTAACAAAACTAGCTTTAGAAAAGAGCTTATAGAAAGCAAATGAATTGCAAATCGCCAGAGGGAACTATACTGTATAATTTCTTCAGCAAAGTCCATGGTAGAGAGTGCTGATTCATTATGAAATTAACCAACATAAAGCTGTATATGTCTAGTATTGCTATTTCAAAATATAGGAGAAAGTATGCTTACTGTGGTCCAGATACTAGACTTAGTATCATAAGGTAGAAAACATTTTCGAAGACTGACTCTATTTCTGTTTCTCAGAGTGAATGCCATTTTGTCAATGAAGTAGGGATGCTTGCAATGGTGCAAAGGATATCTGAGAAGAGGTGTATTCCTGAAGGAAAGAAAGAACACAGCATAATCCTGGGATAAATCTCATTGTCTTCCTTGTTAAGCCTTTTTTTCCATTGCATTCTCTACATACTCCCTGGCCCACTCTTTCCTCCTCTTTCTACTTTCTTCCTTCCTTTCTCACCTGTGCCCCAAACCATACTTGTAAACTCTTGCAGTGTTAATTTTTCACAGGGCTTGAAATATTTAACACCTTTGTTTTTAATACATGAGAAAAATAAGATCTATAGGAAAAGAAACAACTTAACCACTTTGAACAGGTAATTGATAGATTACAGTCCTCTCTTAATTGTTTACTGGTGACCCATATGCATGGAGATGGGAATGTATATATACACACACACACTCACACACACATGTGTTGACTGGTTGAAACATGACAGTTCTCCGGTACCTGGGAATTAAAAGAAGGTGCATTATCCATCCCTACCCTTACCTCAATATCCATTTTAGGAAGGGTTAGAAATTAATTTACATTATTGAACATACCAAGGGCTTTGATAGCAGATAAATATGAAATTCAAATTCTTCACTTCTTCATCCTGGAGGTTCAGTTTTCCCAACATTAAAATGAGGATAGTAACACCAAACATCGGAACTGTTGAATTGATCAGTGAAATAGATGTTGTATTATAGGCCTAGCTCCATTTATGCTCTTAAGATTCTTTATCTGGAAACCAAACGACCCTTGGAATGGGCTCTGGTGGCCCTTACATGAACATAAGGCATGCATGACCCCTTTGATATTATGAGTGTTTCTCTGCATATGAGCATCTTTTCTTCAGGGAAAAGTTCCTAACTTTTACTAGATTCTCAACGTTGTCTGTATTTCCTATTATTTTAAGAAAACTGTCTTAAATAGAAGGTATAATTGCTAGTGTTAATAATAATAATTACAAACACCATAACATTACTAATATTTCACTGTAAACAAATAATAATAATATTATTATTAATATTCAATTATTTGAACATGAGCCAAAATTGGTGGATGAATCACATTTAAATCATTGGGTGCTTTGCTATCACCAGGTAAAAAGTTCCAATTTCTTCTTATTACATTAAATCTTAAGAACCTATTTCACTCTTATCCACAAAAAGGAACTCATTTCCCCTAGAAAGGCAGGCTAATGAGGTCTGCTTAATTTATAGCTGGGTCCATTTATGTGGTTGCTTCATTAACAAAGACATCTATTTAATTCAATAGAATCCCACACATGGTACATATAGAAGACACTACTACCCCTATTCACTCCACATCCATTCATTACCCTAATGGTTCTGACATACACAAACAAACCTTGTTTTACAAATTGCTTAGAGATTTGATTAAGTTGCATTATGCATTTTGTTGTAACAAGAAAGGTGAATTAAAATCATTAGTCCTAAAATTTAGTCCTGCGTGTGCTTTGAAGTCAAGGGGAACAATTTGTCAGCTGGTTGATCTTTTGCTTCTAAAGCTAGTTAACTGATCAATCTAATGTCAAAGGAACAGAGATAAATGGGAGACATTTTACTATGTAGAAAACGGTACCTGAAGATAAATCCAACTCTCTGCTTCATTTCATCTGTAGTTATCTTTGTAGTAATTGCTTTGGAACACTCAAGGTGCTCCTTGCACATAGGGAGTGTTAGAAGCCTTTAAATCATCTGCATAGACTAGTAGCTTCTTGCTGCGAATCTTGCTTTGCTCCATTTTTGGGAAGAGAGGGCAATAATCTCCTACTATAAATGCAAATTTGGCAACAACCAAAGGTTGGGATTCTTGACTAGTTGTTTATTACACAATCAATTCATACATTTCTGAAATTTCTTGACATGCTTGCAAAGTAGATCCATTCCTTATTGAATTCATTTGATTTTTGCTGTGACCATAATGATAAAACTAGATCTGGAGTAAAAGTCTCTTAATGAATAGATTTGGATGTAGCAGCTCTTCCAGTTATCTACTGCTCTGTGAAAACAACCCCTCCACCCATGCCAACTGTCTGGTTTAAAACAAAAGACATATATTTCATAATTTTGTAAATCAAAAATTGAAATTGAGTGACAACAGCAGAGGAAACTTAAAAAGATTTAGCCATCAAAGAACTGTAGGGTCCGATACACCTTCACTCACGTGCCTGGTATCTTGGATGGTTGGAAAGGGAATGATTGGAAAGCTTGTCTAGTTGACTCAGCTGGGATTGTCAATCGGAGTACCTCCATTTGGCCTCTACAACAAGCAGTGTCAGACAAACTTCTTACTTGACATCTCGGGGCTCTCAGAGAGTTCCAAAAGGCCATACTGGAAGCTGAAACAGTTCTTATCAGAGTATCAGTTGCTACTAGGTTCATTTATGGACAAACCACTCAGGTCATCTCAGACTCAAGGTAAGAGAATCTAGAATCTACCTCATAGAGAAGAGAAAAACACTGTATCTATATCCTTCTTTAATCTACCACTGCAGAACATTTAGACTCTTCACAAGACCCATTATCAAATCATTCTGCTGCCATCATCTCCAAGGTTTCACATGTTTTAGAATGTTCAGCAAGACAGATCATGGTCAGGCTAAAAGAGCAGTAATTGGTTAAGTAGCTATTATTCCAACAACCTACAAAAGGGACTTGCAATTGTTTAACTCTCAGAAATTCTGCTGCTGTAGGAAAATCAATGAGTAATTTCTCACGTAAAAAAATTAGGCATTTTTTGAAAGAAGTTTATCATGGTTTATTTTTTTCCTTTGATAACCCCCTTCACCTTTTATAAACTGAGAGAATCCTTTGGAAATAACTATTTTTTCCCATGGTTCTATAAACAAAATTTGTTTGGGTGATTTTTACTGGTAGTTTGAAGACAATCTTTTTTCCAAAATGTTGTTTCCATTTTTATTTTATTAGACATTCAAGCCATCAGTCTGTCCATCATCCTAGGCTAAAATAAACATGATAGTGCACTGGACTTGGAATTTTCAGCACTAGACTCATATAAGCAAATGGGGATAAGTAACAAAAGTCGGATACTTGTTAGCTTTGAGCACTTGTTCTAATAATTTAAATCTCTTTAGTCCTGACTTCTTTATTTATAAAAAGGATAAATAATATTGATCTTATGAATTGAATGTTAGGGGTTAGATTTTCTGAGGTTACATGTGGGGGAAAAACAGCTCTTTACATTCAAACTAGCATTTATTGAGTATTATTTTTCTATTTGAATACTTTCTTATCTCCACTGCCTCCTATTTCACTATGCTTGTAGACTATCTGCAGTAAACCAACTCAATGACTCTATTTATTTATTTATTTACTCAATAATCCAAATATGCAAACATATATTGGTATCTACCATGGACCAGGCACTGATGTAGGTGCTGAAGATCTCCAGTAAGATGAATGTGGAGCCTTTCTCATCATCAATCATCTATCTATCTATCTATCTATCTATCTATCTATCTATCTATCTATCCATCCATCTATCTATCCTTGCCTATTTATCTCTCTAATGTGCTGATGTTTATGTCAAAGGAAAAATAGAGCATGGTAAGAATGAATCAAGAACTAAGCTTTGTCTAGCCTTGGGAAATTAGAAACATCTTCTTACTGAAAGTTCCACAAACACCCATTAGAAACCAAGGAGAGAGATTTCATTTCTTCTGGAGTAGGTTCAATGCCTATTTTTACCCTATCAGAATTTTGTCTGGACCATTTATCCCAGTGACAATTTTTTGTCGTAAGAGTTATTTTTCATAAGACTGCCCAAAATCTTAGGAATGATCCAATTTTCCAGTAATGACTAATATATTAAGATGCTTATGAAGGCTCCTCTTTCATTATGATAGTCACCCTCTCACCATTGCCTACACAATACCGTCTCAACTCATTGAACTGCCTGACTTTTCACAACTAAGCCTTTAAAGTTTATTCAAAACTTCTCTCCTCACATTCACCCTGTCCACCAGCAAGATCACCCCTCCCATTGTCTCCAGAATAAATATGGTGTTCCCACCTCTGGGAAGGTTAACAATGACAATTATATCAATTCCTAATATTTGTTGAACACTTACGTCACTTGCTTTCTCTCTGGGCTACTCTGATTGATGTGAATTGCAATGGACACTCCGATGCCATTGGGTAGCACTTCTTGTCTGCTGTACTCAACACAAAGAACTGTCCACTCTTGATTTTTTTTGTAAAAGCCTGTATCATGTCTTCCCAGACAAACGTTCCAGTAAAGTATGAGATTTTGTCTCGTACTACTTGTTTTCACACACAATGTCTCACACAAAGCAGGCATTCCCCAAATAAATTCTTCGTCCAGCAACCCTTTATTACACAACTATTAATACTCCATGCAAACAAGGAAAGCAAATTAGAATAAATGAAACACAACCCCATGAATCGTTTGTTGTTCATTTGAATTTCCTGATATTTTTATGTTTAACTTTAGAGGAATTTGAATGATTTAAGTCGGAATTGCATTTCTACAGCTGGCTGGCAGGGTAACTTTGAACAGTTTACAGAACTTTTATTTTCCTCTCTCTTAAGTGAGGGTAACAACTGGTAAAAGTGTTGTATATCTAAAATCACGAAAGTGATGTAAAGCTTTACTTTTCAAATTTTCTTGTGCTTAAAAATCATCTGGCGTCTTGTAAAAAGGACTGTGGTCTAAAAGAAAGAGCCCGAGATTCTGCATTTCAGACAAGCTCCCAGAGGAGGTAAATGATGGCCCATCGGCTACAGCTTGAGTAGCAACGCTATAAAGCACCTCATATTAATACTCACTCTGAAATGTTGTCCTCTCCTTCCTCCCTCCATCTTCCTATTGGAAAATTCCAGGAGACAGAAATGGATTTTTATTTACTCCAAACGTCCAGTCTGATGGTCTCTCAATTGTGTTCCTCATTTAAAATAGTGCGGCTCCTGCACTTTGTTTAACTCTGCTTGACAATCTGTGATTTGTGATTCTGCTCTTTCCTGAACATGTTTATAAAATGACGACCTTGGGATTGGAGACTCTGCTGCCCAAATGCAGGGAGCAGACTTTCTACGGAAGAATTGTGAAAGGTCGTTTTACCACTGTTTTTTCTTTCTTCTTGTCTTTCTTTTTGTTTTTTGCCTTGGCTTCATATGCTAATGGAATCAACAGCCCCGTTTGCTATTTTAATGTTTCTTAGAAAGCTTTATCTCAGAATTTCCTATGGTTTGTATATGCATTAGTCTTCTAGGTGAATCAGAGATTTCCTGCTATAACACCATGAGATTTCTCAATAGACCCTCTTGGCTCCTTGTTGAGTCTTTTGAATGACTTTATTATAATAAAGTTGACTTGGAGCCAGAGGAGGCAGAACTCCAGTGTTGGGCTTTCTTTAGAATTTTATGGGTTTTTCTCCGAAGTTTAATGCCAGTTTAATGGAGTTTTATAGCTATTAATACTCCACCACTCCAGTTGCACTAAGAAATATGTAACTAAACAATAACTTGAAATAGGTAAATTCATGATTAAGTTGCACTAAAAACTAATGCCTCTTGGCCATAGTTCATAATTTCCAAAGGCACATCATTTAGAATGATTGGTAACTTTAGCCTTGTAACTCTTTCAAGGAGAAAGGCTGTGAGCTTAAATCACTACGTTAAGCTGACAGTGAGGCTCATATTTTCTGAGCTAAAGATATATTTTTATGGCCACACAGTGGACTCTGTTTATCACTCATCATAAACCATAGGAAACCATTTTTGTTTTAAATTAGGTACTCAGGCTTTTGTCCTATAATCTGTTTCTTTATTTCCCCTTTTCACTTTTGTTGGTCCATTTTCAACAACTCCCAATCGTCTTCCATTTCCTGAAAACGGCTCATGATTTATATCTCAGCTTCTTTAAAGGTATTTCATCCTAGTTGAGGTCACCTTAATTTACACCTTAAATTACAGTTCCAGAGCCAACTTCTATGCTGCTGATATTGAGTAATCCTACTAAAGAGTCCAATTTTAAAATGAGGAACAGTCTTATCCTAAAATGCCAGGCATAAGAAGCCCATGAATTTTGCATATATCTTTAGTACTTTTACTTATTGAATTACATTTCTCCCCTCCGTTGGAGCCACTTAGTCAATTACACTTCACTCTGCTGCCTTGTCTGGTTCTAGAGGCTGTCCCTTCACAAAGATCATAACTAAGTCAGTTTTTCCGAGACGAGGCAACAGCCTCAAATCATCTGAAAGTGAAATGACTGTGGAATTTGGGATTTAATAGTTTTTAAGCCATCTTGATTATGTTTATTAAAATAGAAGATCATGTCAAGTTAGACCTCTCTCTCTATTTCTGTCTCTCTTTCTTTCTTCTCACCTCCCTCACTGACTTTTCAGCTCACTGAGGCCCACCCTTTTATTGCCTGATTTTATACAGTTGGATGAGAAACACACACTGGGCAGCGACCACAGCCCCATCACCTGAAAGGAATATGATGGGATCAGAAGTCATCTTCATGAAAAACTATATCTTTAATTCCTGTGGAATTTTAACACATGTGCTGTGCAATCTATAAATGCCCAAATAAAAAAGAGCAAATAAACGTAAGACGTTACTGTGACCTGGTATAATGCCTATATGGCATAGCTGAATTTCTACCCTGCCCTAACTCCACTTACCTTGAAGAAAAGCAGGATGGCGTGATCAACAAGTTTCTTTTACAACCCAGAATAGGCTGATTATGCTAACGGCTCCCCTGCTCTACAACTCCCCTTATCTTGAAAGAAAAGGATGCCTGTGATCATAAGTTTCCTTTGTAAGCAAACCAGTTGAAACTGGTTAAAACCAAGATAGAGGACCAAACAATGCCAAAAGACTTTAGGCTACATTACGATCCCATTTCCATGCTAAATGACACTTCCAACAGTGCCTTGACAGTTGATGTGTGCCATGACAACAACCAGAATAAGCCAGAAAAGGACAAAAAGGAAGGCAGCACTCTGGTTCCAGGAAGTTCACCACCTCTATTAGTCCGTTTCCATGCTGCTGTTAAATACACACCAGAGATTGGGTAATTTATAAAGTAAAAGAGATTTAATGAACTCACAGTTCCACCTGACTGGGAAGGCTTCACAATCACGGTAGAGAGTGAAAGGCACTTCTTACATGACAGCACCAAGATAGAGTCAAAGAGTCAAACAAAAGGGGTTTCCCTGTGTAAAACCATCACAGACTTAATCACTACTATGAGCACAGTATGGGGAAAACTGCTCCCGTGATTCAATTATCTCCCACTGGGTCCCTCCCACAACACATGGGGATTATGGGAGCTACAATTCAAGATGAGATTTGGGTGGGGACACAGCCAAACCATATCACCACCCATTTCTGGAAAAAGACATAGACATTCTTCCTCTCACTTTTAATGTCCAACACCTTCATCAGAAAAACCCTCTATTTTAACCCCTTCACTCCTCACTGGTCCAGGAGTTGATGTGTGAGCCACGCTCCTGTTTCTCAATTCCATGGTGATTGAATAAAGTCTGCACTGCTTGACACTCACTTTCAGTTTTGTATATGGGCTTTCTGACACCAAACAGAGAGACTCCATCCTTGGGGAGACCAGTTTTGTGGGTAACAGTATACTATGTTTACAGTGATTTTTTTTTTCATAATTCCTACAACTGGTAAAAGAAGGCTTTAACACAATATCTTCTTACACAAATGAATAAGGAAAGTAGGCCTGTTCCTGAGCATTGTAGGAGGTAAAATTCTATGTTTTGCTCCTGATTACTCTGGAAAGGTGGATTTGGCTCTTGTCTCCTTCGTTTTCTCACTCTGCTCTGTCTGCCTTTCTTGTGCCTTTATTTGTTTACATGCCTAACTTATCTTTCTAGACATGAAATCTTCGATTGTGTAGCAATTACCCATATGAAGCTATTGAGCATCCAAACTACGGCTAGTCCAAATTGAGCTGTGGATACCAAATTTCAAAGACTTAGCACAAAACCAGAATGCAAAGTAGCTCGGTGACTCATATTAATTATGTGCTGAGATGCTAATATGCTGGGTTATTTTTTCATTCATTGTGTGATATTGGGTTACTTAAATATTTGGGGTATAATAGGTTGATTTAAATATATTGTTAGAATTGATTTCATCTATTTCTTTTTATATAACTACATTATTTATACATAACTTTTACATTACATTTGTAAATTACGTATATGACTTTAAAGCTTGAATTATATTTCTATTGGAGAGGGCTATTCTAGACTATAAGCTCACAGAGCAGAAACAAGTTCTTATTTCTTTTCAAATAATGGGTGAGAAGCTTAGGAGGCAGTGAATGTTTGGCTTAATCTGTAGATATATTGATTAATTGATTTACTATTTATTCTAATTTAAACTCCATTTCCCAAGAGAGTAACATGCTTCATATTCCATACATGCATGATACTGTTTTCTGTGTCCTAGTTCAGAGAGCACCAACTTCCAACCTCTGGTATTTCTGGATAGGTTAGAGGTAGACCAAAAGATTGGTTCTGTCATCCCTAGAGATTGACAGATGGGAAATGAGGCTGACTGGGACCCCAAGTCCATTTCTTTCCACTACAAGCAGCCTCATCCATTTAATTCAGGGTATTGTACAAATACTATCATGTCATCTGTTTATCCCGATATGAAAATTAGAATAATGTTAAAATCTTGTATGATGGAGTGGAATTTTCTCCATATTTCACAGAAACAGCTCAGGAAATTAATCTAGTCATGAAATCCGTACTGGAAACTTTCTTTTCTTTTTTCTTTTTTCTTTAAACTATTAGAATTGGTGAGTATAAATCTGAGGGGTAACCTCGCTTTAGAGTTTCATAGGTTGAGGATTATTTGAAATTGGTGTAAAGTTTCCTTCCAAACTTCTCTGAATGTTGTAGATATAAATTGTGTTATTTCTCTGGAATATATAATTCCTCCAGCTAAACACATCCTAGACAACATAAATACAACTTACTGGGAATTATGAGCTAGTGAAGCATTTAGAACTTTTGACATAATTTGCATGCCAAACTGGTGGGGTATTATTATACTTATTTTGCAGTAGAGGCAACTGAGCTTTGAGTAACATACACAAATTCACGTAGCTATTCTGTTACAGATCTGGACTTTGAATTTTGGCTTGTTTGTTCCCCTAAAGCTTTCCCATATGTTGAAAATGTGTTTCTTGGAGAGGGAAATAATCAAGAAAATTAATCACAGTTATAATTTATTGAGATACAAATTTGGCTTCCCTGTATTTCCCCTCCCATTGCATTTCCTTGCCTCAGGAACTTTTCTAAGACAGAAGACATTGTTGAACCCAAAGTCTATACCTAAACACTGAAGAGAAAATACTGTATGCATTGAAGGGGAGAGAGGAAAGAAAGCAGAGATTACCAAAATCACAAGGAGACAGAACCAGCCCATGACTCATTGCATCTTGGGTTTGCGTGGGTTTTCTTGTTGGTAAGGAAGCAGCAGAGTGCCACACCTAAAAGTCAAACAATTACAACAACACTGGTTTATTATTATTATTATTATTATTATTATTATTTTGGACAGAGTTTTACTCTTATTGCCCAGGCTGGAGTGCAATGGCATGATCTTGGCTCACCGCAACCTCCACCTCCTGGGTTCAAGCGATTCTTCTGCCTCAGCCTCCTGAGTAGCTGGGATTACAGGCATGCGCCACCACGCCCAGCTAATTTTGTATTTTAGTAGAAACAGGGTTTCTCCATGTTGGTCAGGCTGGTCACAGACTCCTGACCTCAGGTGATCCGCCTGCCTTGAGCTCCCAAAGTGCTGGGATTATAGGCATAAGCCACTGTGTCTGGCCAACAACACTGTTCTTTTAGGCAAGGACAAGAGTATGGGACTATCTCCAACGTTGGGAAATACGACTCAGCATGAATAGAAGTGAAGATAAGACAGCTAATAAGACAGCTCTGACAAAGGGACATTTTGTATCCCTCAAAAGGTTTCATGCGTTCCAGTTTTGTTTTGTCTTGTTTTGAGATGGAGTTTCACTCTTGTTGCCCAGGTTGGAGTGCAATGGCACGATCTTGGCTTACAGGAACCTCCGCCTCCTGAATTCAAGCGATTCTCCTGCCTCAGCTTCCCGAGTAGCTGGGATTACAGGCATGCAACACCACACCCAGATAGTTTTGTATTTTTATTAGAGATGGGGTTTCTCTGTGTTGGTCAGGCTGGTCTCAAACTCCCAGCCTCAGGTGATCCACCTGCCTCGAGCTCCCAAAGTTCTGGGATTATAGGCCTGAGCCACTGTGTCCAGCCCCTGTCTTTTTTTTTTTTTCCTTTTCTTTTTCCTTTTGAGATAGGGTCTCACTCTGTCACCCAGGCTGGAGTGCAGTGGTGAGATCTTGGCTCACTGTAGCCTCGACCTCCTGGGCTCAAGTGATCCTCCCAACTCCGCCTCCTGAGTAGCTAGGACTACAGGTGCATCCCACCATGCCTTGCTAATTTTTCTATTTTTTATATAGATGGGATGTTGCCACGTTGCCCAGACTGTTCTCGAACTCCTATGCTAAAGGATCCACCTGCCTTGGCCTCCCAGAATGCTGAGATTACAGGCATGAGCCACTGCATGCAGCCCCAGTTGTCTTACTTTTAAGTTGACAAATAACAATTGTACACATTTATAATGTACTACGTGTTTTGAACTATGCATGTATTGTGGAATGGCTCAGTCAAGCTAATTAACATATGTATTATCTCACATATTTAGTTTTAGTGATAATACTTAAGGCTTACTTTCTTAGCAATTTTCAAGTGTAGAGTGCATTGTTATTAGCTATCATGCAATAGGTCCCTTGGACTTATTTCTCCTCACTAAAATTTTGTATTTTTTGACCAACATCTTGTCAGTCTCCCCAACCCCTAGCCCCTGGTAACTGCCCTTCTATTCTCTACTTCTGTGAGTTTGACTTTTTAAAATCCCATGCATAAATGAAGTGAAATCAATCTAAGTACTCATCCATGGATAAGTGGATAAAGAAAATGTGGTATATACACACAATGGAATATTATGCAACCTGAAAAAAGAAAGAAATGTCATTTGCAACAACATGGATTAACCTGGAGAGCATTCTGTTATGTGAAATAATCCACTTCTCTACTAACTCCAAAGCCAATCTAAAAGCAGTCTGAGAGGATGGAATGGGGATCACAGTGGGAACCAGATGACTCCCACAGCAGTGACTCTTCCACCCAGTAGGTTCCATAGCCTGGGTAACTAACTGTCCCCCCCCCGCCCATGCCATTCTAGCAGAATTCTGGGAGGTGACTGCTTCGTCTCTGAAAGAACAATTATTTCTTCTTTGGAAGCAAAGACACAGAGGGTGAATGGCCTTTTCTATTCTCAGGAAATGTGGTCCTTTTCAAGTGAACTACATCTCTCTTTGTGCCCTCTGGCCTACTCCAAGTGCTTTGCACTGTTTATCACCCTTAATCACCATGAGTGACAGAAAACCTGATAATAGACCAGAGATGATACTGCCGGTGGGGTGACCTCTTTTGAAATGTCAGACCTGAATAAGCTATATTTACATTTCTTCGGGCTCCAGCTTTTAAAAGATTTGTTTCTTCCACACCAAAGGGATGAAAGTAAAAGTTATTTTGGTATCCATCCAAAATTGCATCTTAGAATTGGAATCTCTGTACATTCTCCTCCCAGCTGAGAACTCCTGTGTGAGGTTCCACAGTCAACTGTAATGCAGCTGCGAGAAGCATTGCACACACTCCATCTTGGAAATATTAAAATCCATTAAAAATAAACAAGGTCATCAAGGTGCATATTAATTACTTTAAAGACACTTTCTTTCTTTCTTTCTTTTTTTTTTTTGAGATGGAGTCTTATTAATCTGTTGCCCAGGCTGAAGTGCAGTGGCACAATCTCAGCTCATAAAGGAATTCGCCTACCTCAGCCTCCCAAGTAGTTGGATTACAGGCGTGCACCACGCCCAACTAACTTTTGTATTTTAGTAGAGACGGGGTTTCACCATGTTGACCAGGCTGGTCTTGAACTCCTGACCACAGGTGATCCGCCTGCCTCGGCAACCCAAAGTGCTGGGATTACAGACATGAGCCACTGTGCCTGGCAAACATGCTTTCTATTTATCATGTTGTAATATATACCGCAGTTAGGATTCTAAGTCAGAAAAACTGGGTTGGATCCCTGCTCTGTTGCTTGGATTGGCTATCTTGGGGAAGCCTAGTATTCTCTCCAAGGATATTTCATGGTGGATATAAAGGAGACAATGATACATTACTTTGGTGAGAATTAAGTGATGTAATGGATGAACAGATGTCTGTCACAGTACTTGGCACGTATTAACTACTTCAGAAACCTTAACTTTCTACCATTCCTTTGTTTTCTCCTCACCTTAATTGGGACCCTCTCACCAGAGGAAAAACAAAATTATCCTGGAAAAAACTAGATCACCTCAGCATGTTCAGCCCAAAGTATGATTAAGTACTGTGCTCCAACTAGCTACTGTGATTTAATACTTAGCTTCTCAAAGTGTGCTGCATGGGCCAGAAGCACTGGACTTTATTAGAGATACAGAATCTCAGGCTCACTCCAGACCGGCTTCACCAGAACTGGCACTCAAAGAAGACTCCAATGTTATTTCTATACATGTTGAGCACCGTTTAATGGAAAGAACACCAATTTACCAGTCAGGAGGTTGGTCTTCCGGTTTGTCTTTCAGGCAAATAGTAAAGACTCTAAATTCTGTGGTTTTGTTTCCTATTCTTTAAAGCAGGGATGTTTTCACCTGCTTTCTCTGGAAACGTCAGACATGATCTGGAATAACAAAAGTAAA
Organism: Rhinopithecus bieti; assembly: GCF_001698545.2. Taxonomy (NCBI): domain Eukaryota; kingdom Metazoa; phylum Chordata; class Mammalia; order Primates; family Cercopithecidae; genus Rhinopithecus; species Rhinopithecus bieti. The sequence goes on along the minus strand of NW_016809276.1, from coordinate 1,232,616 downwards.
CCCTGTCCTTGACTGTGTATTACAAATAATATGCCTAGAATGCTTTTTGGATATAAATGCATTTAGGTGAACCTGCAAAAGCAAAACCAAACACAGAAATACACACACACACACACACACACACACACACACACACACACACTTCTAATTGTCAGGAGCAGTGTCATGCCCAAGCAAGAGAAAAAGAAAGAGAAAGTAGCAAACCTCACTCCCTCGGACACTTCCTGTAACATTTATCACTTTAAAATTTTTCCTATTTTCCTGCCCAAGAGAAAATTATTTGCAATTCTGTGGAGCTGCCCTTTATCCAACACTGCAAGGGCATAGAGGTAGAAAAAGGGCGTTGAGTCTTGCTGGTACATAAGACCCTGGATTGAATCTGTAATCAAGGCATGTAATTGGGGCCTATTTGCAAACACCACTGCTGTTTGGGAAAGGGTGTTATTGCAGAGGACACTTTTGAAAGTGGGTCCCCAGAGGACAGACTTTTATCATCTTAGAAGTTGAGATGCTATTTTGCTTCTCATCTTTCCTTATTCAATTCACTTTCATTCTTTCAGGGGTTTACATTATGTATTTTCCTCTGTGGTCAAAATAGCTGCATTCCTAATTTAAAGATGTTTCATCATTAAAAATTATATTAAACTGTCGACCATCCTCAGGGAAGACTTAATTTCCACTTTCTGCTGCAGTCAGCATGGTTGAGATTCAGTCCTTCCATAAACTTGGAATCTATTTAAAGCTATTTCCATAAACCTGGAGTTATCTGATACCTTTTCATAGTCTTGCTAACCAACTAACTACCTATTTTTAAGGGCCAATAAAATTGACCTGATTTCGGCTAAAAGGGAGAAACACATTTTAAATTCTGCAGAACTAAGACATTATAGAAACATAGTTTATAGAGAGAAAGCAATAAAATTGCAAAGTGCGAATATTTGGGGGCCTTAGACTATTGCTGTTGGATTTTGGGAAGAAACCTGGGGGAGAGGGGTGAGCAGACTTCCCCCCAGGGCAGTCTTCACAGTTGATTTTAAGCCAAACCCACGGTGACTCACATCAGCACTTTTTTCTGAGGGAAAATATTATTACTAATGTTATCTTGCTCTTTGTTAAAGTAGCACGTACTCAGTAGATGCAAACTGGTGTGCTCCTCATATCATGGGGTTTTGACCCAGTTTGCTTCTACTTTGCAAAGAGTATTTGGGCAAAACTGAAAGAAAATGGGTAAAAATTCACACTATTCCACCCCAACAATTCTCTCACTTTATCTTGTGAGCAGTTTTTATCTTTTTATCATTCGAGCTATTCTCTATCTGTGCATAATTTGCATATTTACATTCATAATATGGGTATAATTGTTATTTCTTCCTTGCCTAAAATACTTTGCAAATATTTTCATTCTTTCCATGTAATTTGCTCTGGCAGCCATAGGCAACTAATAAACCCATAAACAGTTTCGCACCTTATCTGAGTGCAGTAAACAGCCATTGACACACTTATATTTAGAGATAGCATCGTCCTGTAGAAAAGATCACCCTGCCTGGAAAGCCAGGATGGGAAGATGACACTACTGGAGGCAGAGGTATTTCATTCATTCATCCATGTAATAATTCACTAATTCATCCATTCTCCAAATAGTTATCACATGCCAATTCACTATGCACATGGCTATGCAAGGTTCTAAACACAGGGTGGAGAACAGAATTGATTCTGCACTCATGAAACTGAGAATTTAGGGAAGAGACTGCCAAGAAAGGAAAAGCAAATAAATAATCACAAGTTGTGTGAATGGCAAAAAGGAAAGGAAATGGTGAAGGATGAGAGTGGGATAGGGGTGGGCAGTAGGTGATTTGGTTTAGGTATGTGTTAGAGCTGTCCCTGTGAAGAACTCTCTAAAGTCCAGGAAAGAATGAATAGCATCCCTGGCAAACGGAACAGCACATGCAAAGGAGATCTGGAAGCTGGGAAGAGACTAGAAAGAACAGAGCGGCCAGGACATTGTAGAGAAGAAAAGAACCACAGAAAATAAAGTTGAGGACCAGTAAAGGCCACGTGGTGCTGCAACTCCCGGGCCACAATTAACAGTATAGATTTTGTTTCATATGTAACAAGAAGCTAAGGGAGACTTTTAAACAGAAGGAAAACTTAGTGCAATTTCTGTTTTATAAGGATCTCTCTGGGCCGGGCATGGTGGCTCATGCCAGTACTCCCAGCACTTTGGGAGGCCGAGGTGGGTGGATCACCTGAGGTTAACAGTTTGAGACAAGCCCGACCAATATGGTGAAACCCCTCTCTACGAAAATACAAAAATTAGCTGGGCGTGGTAGTGTGAGCCTGTAATCCCAGCTACTCAGGAGGCTAAGGCAGGAGAATTGCTTAAACCTGGGAGGCAGAGGTTGCAGTGAGCCGAGATCTTGCCACTGCACTCCAGCCTGGGCGACAGAGTGAAACTCTCACTCAGGAAAAAAAAAAAAAAAAAAAAAAAAGAAGGATCCCTCTGTCTTCTGGGCTTCTGAGTACAGAATAAGGAAGAATCAAAATGGGATGATGAGGGAAGATGCCACTGCACTCTTCCAACCAAGAGCTGATGGGGCTTAAACTAAGGCGATGGAAGTAGAAATGGAGAATTGGTCAGATCCAAGATACATTTTGGAAGCAGAATTAATGTGTCTTAAGAATATAAGCCATAGACTGAGTAAAAGAGGGCAATGGCTAATGAGATTTCTCAAATGGTTTTTTGGTTACACCAAAACCACTCCATTTTAAGTATTGCTATTTTACAGTAATGTCCTTTTATCTGTTAAAATTTGTAAATTATGCATATTAATGAATTTGTTATACATTCCATGATTATTAAACAGAATATATTTAAATCTAAATGCATTGAGGATTTGATGTTTTTCTTCACCAATTTGTGTGAGTTTGTTTCTCATCAGATATAAAAACTTTAGGCCAGGCACAGTGGCTCACATCAGTAATCCCAGCACTTTGGGAAGCTGGAGGCAGACGGATCACCTGAGGTCAGGAGTTCAAGCCCAGCCTGGTCAACATGATGAAACCCCATCTCCACTAAAAATACAAAAATTAGTCGGGAGCGGTGCCGTGCACCTGCATTCCCAACTACTCGAGAGGCTGAGGCAAGAGAATCACTTAAACCCGGAGGAGGGGTTGCAATGAGCCAAGTTCAAGTCACTGCACTCCAGCCTGGGTGACAGAGTGAGACTATGTCTCAAAACAAAAACAACAGCAAAAACAAAAAAAAACTTTATTTTAAATAGTGTCAGTTATATTTGGTGTCAATGTTATTCTTGGTTTGTATTTTTAAATGTTTATCTTAATTTTCCATACATGAGTGTTTAACATTTGTGCATCATTAAATTCACCTCTTTCTTTGTGATTTTCTCTAATCATTTAAAGCTTAGCTGTTGTCATGCTCCATATGATCTAAGTCTATTTTATAATTTTGTGTGTGCATGTGTATACTTCATTAATTCATTTATTGTTTGTTTTGGCATATGCTATAAGGCATATTAATTTTTACTCCTAAATTATGAACAAGTATTTCCAATTTCACTTGTTAAATGACCATCCTTGGCCTGATCACTATGAAATCCTAATTCATTGTACATTACGTTCCATATATGTCATCAGATACTTTCCTTGGACTTGGGTTGTGTTCCTGTGATCTATATTCTGTGTGTATGTTGAAGGGAACAGCATATCTCTACTATTTATTACTCTCTGCAAATAATTTCTGCTTGATATTTCTTTATCAAAATCATATTTGCTAGACATACTTGCTGATCCTTCTAAGAAAACAAGTCTCTTGTATTTTTAGTTACTATTTAAATGCATAAGTATTTGAAAATAAATTGTATATATTTACTTTGTAACTTTTATATTTAAGATTACAAATGTGAAACTATATGGGGATCCATCTGGTTTTCTACCATGCAATTGTCAGTACTCAGCATAGAATAGTATACCTATTAGTGGCTCAAAAACATTTTATGAATAAGTAAATAAACGAATACAGTTTAATCAACTACATTGACAATAACATTTCAAAATTAACCCGAGAAAGTCATCTTTATATTGTTCGGTTTGCTCATGCAGAAACAAAGATTGTTTCCCTTTTTTGCAAGCCCTCTTTTATACACTTTGTTTGCAAATAGAGGTCACAAATATTTTCTGTTATTTTTATTGTACGATTATTTTTTTCTACATGATTGAAAATGAAAATTGACCTTTTGTTTTATCATCTTACATATTACTGCTCTTTACAGAAAAACAGTTGATTTTACTTATTTTCTAGTCAGTCACTATAATAAACATTTACTGATTCTAGTGACATTTTAATAAACCTAATATACCTTTGATTTAAGCTACACCATTAATTTAATGACAACTGAAAATATAACCACATTAAATAGACACATGATGATAAGTCTCATTTCAGTTTCATATTTTTTTAAACGAGTCCTAATATTGATGCTATTCTGTAGTTTCTATACCATTGTTTGGACTGTGCTCAAATAATCTGTAAGACATAACTTTTTTTTTTTTTACTTTACTTTTGTCATACATTATGATATAGACCAAAATTTCAAACATTATGATAGTGCATACTTTTCCATTAGAAATGAAAAAAAGTACGATTTTTCACTTAGCAAATATTTACTGAGTTTCCACCGTGGAGACATAGTTGACAAAATGTACTGAAGGATGCTGGACACTGAGCACACAGAACAGGAATATGTGAAGACCCAGCACTGAGAGCAGAGCTGCCTATATTGTTACTTCTTTGTGAATTTAACCAAGGGGTAATTCCAGTGTCAAATTCAGTAAAGATTAAGATGAGTGTTCTTAACTCTGACTGCATGTAAGAATTATACCTGGGCTTCTCTCAGCAATTCAGATTTCTTTATTCTGAGAAGGGCTCACATGCAGGCACATTAGCCAGCTCCCTGGCTGCCTGAAAATTCAGTCAGAGCTAAGTTCTTTGTTCATGGTGGATATATGTAAGAAATACCTGCAACCTAAGGATTCTCGGGGCCTTCAGAGGGCTCAAGTGCACATTAAAACCCTAAAGTCATTACAGAATTGCTAGTCCACATCTAGCCTCACAGTTAAATTTAATATTTCATTTGTGAAATTAACAGATGAATCTGTCTCACCTGCTAGATGCTAAGCACCATGCAGGTAAGGATGATGTCTACATTTACTCTGCTACTACCCCAGGGGCTACAGTTTCCCAAACATTATTGACTGTGTTTGTTGTTGTTGTTTTGTTTTGTTTTATTTGTTTGTTCGTTTTTTAGTGTCTCATGTAGCAGTAGTTCTAAGGAACACATTTCTGGAAAACACTGCTGTAAAATAAGTACCTTCCAGGATTATCCTCCCAGATGTATTTCCCAGGGTTTTCTTATTAAATGGAGGTGCTCAGCTTCCCAAAGAGGCAAGCAAACAACAAGAAGGGTAACTACACTCGTATTCAGAATTGAGCTTTCTCAAACAGCTGATAAATATGTAATTGCCAGGAGACAATTTTCAGTTCTTAAAAGTATTGACTACATTTTCATTTCATGAACAGCAATGAAAAGCATCTGTTATGTGTCAGGCACAGCTCTAGATATTATACAAGGTATGTAATATAAATCAATACACATTTACTGAGTCTGATCATGTGTGAGAAGGGGATGCTAGTAAACAGTGCATGGTTGGTCCTGATCTGGAGCTTGCAAGCCTGTGAGGAGCTCACATTCCTATCAAAAAGACAAAATCCAGTACTTGACATGGTTGACTATTCCCTCTCCAATCAGTCTCTTCCCTGCCTTTCATTATCTTAAACTTCTGACCACTATGATATACTTTTTCGAGATACTACTCCTTCAGATGGTATTCCCAGGCTCTATTTTCTTGCTTTGCTTCATTTTCTCTCCTCATACTATCCTTTATTTTCTCTTGCTAGATAATTGTATCCATTACTCTGACTGGCACATATATGCTAATGATGCTAAAATCCTTTTTTATTATATGTTTAATGAATCTTTATAGTTCATTAACTCATGTCAAGTATTTACTGAGTTTTCCTGTTGCCTACCAATAGGGCTGAAACATAGCAGATTCTTAATGTTTTGTAAGAAGTTAGTTTATTAAATTACTAAATGCTCATTTCCTGAATTATTATTATTATTATTATTATTATTTTAGAGTCTTGCTCCATCACCCCCATCTCAGCTTACTGCAACCTCCACCTCACGGGTGGAAGGGATTCTCCTGCCTCAACCTCCTGAGTAGCTGGTATTATAGATGTGCCCCACCTTGCCTGGAAATTTTTTTTCTTTTTTGCATTTTTAGTAGAGATGGGGTTTCACCATTTGGCCAGGCTGCTCTCATCTCTCATACTCCTGACCTCCAGTGATCTGCTCGCCTCGGCCTTTCAAAGTGCTGGGGTTACAGGCATGAGCCACCTTGCCTGGCCTACTGAAATATTCTTAATGCCAGAGTTGTGTTCCAGATTTATGAAGAGTGGGTTTTGCTGTTCTTCAGAATGGTAGGAGATGGGGTTGTCAACACAACATTGGAATAGATATTATGACTTTATAGCACAGGTTGTTGAGATCCATTGATGTTGTTGCAAACGACAGAATTTTCATTTCTTTAAGGCTGGGTAGTATTCCATTGTGTATATATGCCACATTTTCTTTATCCAGGCATCTACTTTTGGATACTTAGCTTGATTTCATATCTTGGTTACTGTGGATAATGCCGCAGTCAACATGGGAGTGCCAATGTCCCTTCAACCTACTGATTTCAGGTCCTTTGGGTATATACCAAGAAGTGGAATTTCTGTATCATGTGGTAGTGATATTTTTAGTATTTTGGTTTTCTTTTTTATGTTTATTTTTAGAGAAAAATTCTTGCTCTGTTGCCCAGGTGGGAGTGCAGAGGCACTATCCTAGCTCACTGCAGCCTCAGACCTTATATATGTGTGTGTGTGTGTGTGTGTGTGTGTGTATATATATATATATATACACACACACACACCATAGAATGTTTCTCAGTCATAAAAAAGAATGAAATCATATCTCTTGAAGAAACATAAATGGAACTGGAGGCCACTAACCTAAGTGAAATGACTCAGAAAAAGAAAGTCAAAAATTGCATGTTCTCACTTACAAATGAGAGCTAAACAATGGCTACACATGGACACACAGAGTAGAATAAAAAACATTGGAGAGTTCAATAGGTGGGAGGGTAGGAGAGAGGTGAGAGGTGAATTACCACCTATTGAGTACAGTATACACTGTTTGAGTGATGGGTACTTGGAAAGCCCAGATTTCACCACTACATAATATATCCATGTAACATAACTGCACCTGTACCCTGTAAATCTATTTTATAAAAAGAAAAAAAAAAAAAGAATGTTTGTATAGCAAACATCACTCTGAAAAGAAGTTCAGGTTTCCTACTGTCCAGTATAGCAATGATAATGTCTACCTTCAGCGTAAAAAGCATGCATGCACAATGCCAATTATAAAAGTCATAGGTTCCCTATACTTAGTGTTAACCTCCTATAGTACAGGTTATCGCATGTTCAGGAGTCATCCTGAGGGGACTGAAGATATGGGGACTGAAAATAAAAATGTTACTCTAGCTGGGGCTATTGCTGTATTAAGTCTTTTGTCTCTGAACCAGGAGATGCATGTTTTTGTTAGCATTCATGAGGCTATGGCAGGGTAACTTGCAGGATAAAATCTATCCCATTTAATTTCTTAGCATCTAGACTTCTCCCAACATCTAGAAATGTCATGAGAAAGTGCAGTAGAGAGAACATCAGATCTGGAGTCAGTATAGCTGGCTGTGATAGTTACAACCGTTGTGGCCTTGGACAAGTCACATAAGCTTGCTGAACTTCAGTTACTTTACCATGAATGTGAGGACAATAAGACATTCCATACCTTGCAAGAGAAGAAGGACAGGGAGAAGGAGAGGGAGAGAGAGAGGGAGAGGGAGAGGGAGACGGAAAAAGATAAGGAGAAGGAGAAGGAGGAGGAAGTGGAGGAGGAAGAGGAAGTGGAGGAGGGGAAGGAGGAGAAGGAGGAGGAAGAGGAAGTGGAGGATGAGGAGGAGGAGAAGGATGTGAAAAGAAGGAAGAAGAAGAAAAAGGAGCAGGAAGAGGAGGAGATGAGATTTAAATGTACGTTTGAGAAGAGATTTTGAAAAGCATCGGAAACTCACTCACTTCAATATCCACCCCTATTTCCATCCACAAAAAAATTAGAAACATTATGAGTCTTTCTCTGTAATTCAGTTTTATGTGGCTGATTGCTTCTGGAGGTGGGGAAAATAAAGAGCCTGGAATAACCAGAACCTCCCTTCCCCAACCCTAAGGTCTCATCAGGCAGACCTATTTTCTGGAGAGGAGAGAGTGAGGGGCTCCCTGTCCAGGAATGAGGAAATCTCTAGTCAGGATCGGCAGGCAAATTTTATTTCCAGAGCTTATTTCCCATTAACAAGACTTGACAGCAGTTCTATTTTTTGTTCACAGTAAATATGTGCCTTTGTTAATTAATATCATTTTTAATAACAACAAATACTAATCAAAACTTCTCCATAGTCAGTAGTACCCCAAATATCCAAACACACAGGCTCTATTAAGCAAATGTATGGACTGGGTGGCTCATGCCAGTAATCACATCATGTTGTGTGACTGAAGCAGGGGGATCATCTTAGCCCAGGATTTCGAGACCCCATCTCTACAAAAAAAGTTTTTCTTAGTTAGCCAGGCATGTTGGCACAATCTGTAATCCCAGTTACTCGAGAGGCTGGGGTGAGAGAGTGACTGAAGCCTGGGAGATTGAAGATCCAGAAACCATTGATCTCACCAATGCCTTCTAGCCTGGGCAACAGAAAAGACCCTGTCTCGAAAATGAAATAAAATAAAAATTTATGCACAACTTTTATTTTTTCCATCAAGATTTCACATATTGCTGCCCAATTACATTCAAAACCCCTCCTCAAACCAACCCTCCCTCAAAGTGGAATAAGACAGACCTTGAATGGCTTCCCTTCTGTTGTAGTTTTCTTCGCTTATATCTGACTTTCTTATCATCATATCATTAACATAATGAGAGAGGGTGGTTGTTGCCAGAGCAACCCGCTGGGGTTGGTTTTTGTTGAGAATTCCATGCCAAATGGATAAACACCATCCATGTTGAGCTTTAGTCTCATCTTTTGCTTATGGTGGCTAGTATGCAAATACTAATAAGTTCTCATCTTTTCTTTCTTCTTTCTTTCTCCACCCTCCCTTTCTCTCCTCTTGCTGTTGCTTTTCCTCGTACTACTCCTAGAAATCCTTTCTTGTTTGTGTGTTTGATTGTTACTACTCCCCAAGCTCTCTTTGAACTATACACTTAATAACAACTCATTTTATATCTAACCAACACTGATTCCATTGCCTCCTTCAACACAATGAATTATACTTTTAGATAAACACAATTTGGATTACCTACCCAATAGCTTTCATAATTTTATTTCAATCAACTCTTATTCTTACTTTAATGATTTTAGCCTTGTTCTGAAGACATTTATACAATTACAGGGTTTGTGTTGCTTTATGTTGTTCTAATATGTATTTAAATAAGTATGTTAAAATTAAGACTCAATCACCCAATGCCCCCTAAATTTATCCTGTATGTATCTGTAGATACTCTTGAAGCATAGCCTGCTTTAAATGCATGTGTTTTCTTCCTCACTTTTAAGAGCTTTCTGTATATAAAAAATTCCTCTTCTCATGTTATCTCTTTTTTTCACACATTAATGAAGTTGGAGAATTTTCTTATATTTATTTAGGGAACAGAAATTCTAGATCTTATATAAGCCACCTGAGTCATATTGAACTACCTATAGGTCCCTGAACACAAAAGACTATTTCATTTGATAGGGTCCTTATTTATTCTCTTCCCTCCTCCTGTAATACACTTTCCAATTTTGTACTTTATTTGAAAATTTTCAAAATTCCTCTGAGATAATGTCACCTGTTTCAGGGAGCCATCCAGTCTCTGATTTGGTTTGAGGACTCACTTTTTGCTCTCAGTGCACCTTAAGGTACATGTAAGATAGTAATTGTGAAATCATCTTTTTATATGTGTAAATACAACTTCAGATGAATCCATCAAAGAGTGCCTGAGGAATCCAAAGCTTGCCTTAAATTATCCCTGTGTCCTCATGGCCTATTATCACATCTGGCACAGAGAAGTGGCCCAACAAAAGGCTGGAAACTGAATCAGCTGCATTTTCTTTCACATCCTTACAGTGTCTTCCCAGATGCAGATTGAAAGTATCACCCTTAATTGTTTTAAAACCAATTCCAAGCACAATCTTCGGATTCCCAACAGCACAATTTCTCCTGCCGCCTCTTTCTATTTTCATGAGTCCTTAACATTTTACTCTTTGGACCTGGATACTGGGAGGATTATATATTGAAGAAAGTGGAAGACCCACAGAAATGTTTCTGGTATTTATGTTTTGTTTTCCAAACAGATGGCAGATTGGGAAGATTCACATTCAGTATACTAGGAGACATTTTCTCCTCATTCAGGACTTAGGTTTCCCGATCTTCACTATATATTAGTGCTGTCAAGAGGAAAGAAGCCCATCTTAGGTTTCTCATGGATTTGCTGACAGTGAAAGTAGGATGCCCTGAGGAGGAGTATGGTGGAGCTGTGAGCTTCCTATGGGATCTCCAGGGAGTGAGTTTCTGGCATCAGAAGCTTGAGTTGCCGAAGGTCTCCTTTGGCTCTGATCATTGTAATTATCTGCCAAAACAGTCAGCTTATGGTAGTCTCTTCCCATCTTCTGCTTGCAACAATGTCCATCCGTACATCTGGGCAAGCAACACCAATTACCTTAACCATTTTAGCCTTTCTCAGACACACACTAGCAACGCAGGCACTACAGCCTGAACCACCATTCCCTGCCCTCTCTCCATTTGAAACTCCTTGGTCAAACTCTTCACTCAACCCAATAGCAGGAGTATAACCATGGGATTATGTTCACGCTGTTGACTACACAGTGGGACATCCTGAATGCAAACCCCAACTTGGCCACTTTTAGCTGTTATTTAACTTCTCCATGACTTGGCTTCCATATGCTTCAAATAGAGCAACAATACCTAATTCAAGATACCTATTTGAAAAGTAAAAGATGCTAATTTATAAATCATGCTTAGTTAAAATTTTTATATTTTCTATCTTCATTTATGTTGGTTTGAAAAAAAGACAGGAAAAATCTTGGCCTTTAGTCCGTTAGCTACTTTCAGGATTATGGGAGCCTCATTCTATGAGGCCACTAGGAGGTAAATTTATTTTTAATCTACAAAAGAAGAAAATGAGCCTCAGGGAAGCTAAGAATTTTGCCAGAGTTCATACTTTTAGTAAAAACCACAAGTCATTATTAAAACCCAGGTTTCTCTGAATTCAAAGCTGTGTGAGTTATTTTCTCCACTCTTATCAAGCTATATGTATGACTCTCTTGCAGCATTCTTTATATGGCTCTGAAGTTGTCCATCTGTTTGTATAGCAAGACCTTGAGTCCTGGAGGACAGGGATCCCTGATCACCTTCCTCAGCTTGGCCTTGCCCAGTGCCTGACATGGAAGGGGTAGGGGTACCATAAATATCAATAAGTGAGGCAATAAATTATTCTTCTCACACACTCCTCCATGGTGTACCGCGGTGCTTTCTGTTTTTAGGAGTTGCCCCAGACTGGTTCCCAAGCCTTCTAATGGAGAGCACTATTTTCCCAGTGAGAAATTGGGAGGTGAGCTAAAGAAAAGTAAAACTATCATCAAACATACTGACTTTTCCTCTGGCTTCGATGTGACCTGCCCTTTCCAAAGGGAAGATCAGCAGTGGGGACTGCGCTTACTTGAAACAGGTGTTCCCGCCAGGCAGACCTGTGCTGAAACTCTGTCTTGTCATTTACAGGCTGCATGCTCCTGGGTGAGTCACTGGTCTCCCAAGAGTCACACTTTTCTCATCTGTAAGATGTGATATTAATCCTTATTTCAGCTTAATTATGAACATGAGAGATTCCAGCACACACCAGGCACTGCATAATATTTGTGCCTTCATTGATGCTTTCTCTACCACTGTATCCCCAATCCCACAAACTGGTTTAAGCTGGGTGAGTTCTCACAATTGAATGAGTGCCCCAAGATTAGCACTACTCCTCGGTACAGGACTCCAACATAGGCCCCGCCAATAACCCCTGGGACCACCTCCCACTCCCCAGGGTGATTTCCACTGATCTGTGCATTCCACAATGCCAAGTCCGTTTCATGCCTCACCCTTTTGTGGGTCCCAGTCATAACCTAAAAAGACAGAATGGGGGTTACATAAGCCATTCACATTTTTCCTAAAGGAAAATGTGCCTTGTTGATAAGATTGAACTAACATTTGCTCACCATTTAAGGTATACTTAGCTCTCTTTTAGTTTTTTTCACTGACATGAACTCATTTAATGCTCATAGTGACCACAGGAGTTGGGACTATTATCTCTATTTTATAAATGAGACCCTCAAGATTCAGGGAAGTTCTGAATTTGTGCATTTAGTTTATACATATTTACTGAAGACCTTTCATACAGCCAGGAGTCGTATAACTTGAAGGCGCCACAAAGATCAACTGGTAAGGAAGCATGTTACTTGAGTTCACAACCTAGTCCTGTAACCCTGAGCGATGTGCTTTAAGTCACTGTGCCTCTGTTTTTTCATCTCTACAATGGAGGTTGAGTTTTGATGAGATTTCAATACCTGAGATGCAGAATGAAAAATATTGAGCAAGTGTCTGGCATACAGAAATGTTCAAACTGTGTTCACTGTTGTTAAGAAGAGACGGTAAGAAACAGTACAGGAATTCAAAGATTGAAAACAAGTAAACAAATAGGTGGTTTATGTTTCACAGTGGAGAAATTAACAAGAGTCAGCGCACATGCATATGTGGAGATAATCAACTCTGCTAGAGAAAAGGAAGGCTCCAAGTGCACGTGACTCCTAGATTAGCAGATGTGCAGATTTACTAGAGTCCTAGGCCAATACTCAAGGACACATGCTGCCTTCAAGACAGACACGACTTTCCACACACATCCGCTGTTAAGGGGCGCTCAGTACATGTCCCTAATAACTCTCTGCAGAATTAAATAAAAATAGAGTCTGGGTTCAAAATTGTCTGCAGCAAGGATATAGAAATGCATTCAATACATGCATAATGATTTCATAAAAGCTCTGGAAACCCCTTCTTAGAGAAAAAAAATTAAAAAGTGTATGCATGTTAGTACCTCTCACAGGTAATGAGGGAGAGAGCCACTTCAGGCCCACAGGTCCGGAAAAACCTAGCTGGTCTGAAAATCTCACCCAAAATTATATAAAGAGAAGGAAGGCAAATCTAATCATCAGAAATATCATCTCAAAACTCTGCATTCATTCCTCAGTTGTTTCTCTTCTCAAATAATGTTCTTTTGGAGGATATTTTGAAGGATAGTTTCTCCTGAGAAAATATCACTGACTGACATTTAGAAATAATACAATTTCCAGTTATGAGCCATCCTTTGCATTGTGTCTGTTTTAACAAGAAAGAGAAAGAGAGGTGATAGGAAAGGGAGTGATAAGTGCTGTTCACATCCAAGGGGGAGAGGACACAGGAGAGTTTACTTTTGAAAAATAAAATGGGCTTACTCATTGTACAAGGACATTCTTGGATTGCTATAAATAACTTTGTACCTCTAGCTATAAGGAAATGCTTGAGACTGGGTGATTTATAAAGTGAAGAGTTTTAATTGGTTCATGGTTCTGCAGGCTTTACAGGAAGCATGGTGCTGGCATCTATTCAGCTTCTAGGGAGGTCTGGGAAAGCTTGCCATCACGGTGGAAGGCAAAGGGGGAGCAGTCGCATGATGTTGCAAAAGCAGGAGCAAGAGAGAGAGAGTGAGAGGTGCCACACACCTTTAAATAACCAGATTTCATGAGAACTCATTCACTATCGTGAGGACAGCACCAAGGGGACAGCGCCAAGCCATTCATGAGAAATTCACCCACATGAGCCAGTCACCTCCCACCAGGCCCCACCAGCAATACTAGAGGTTATAATTCAACATGCGATTTGGGTGGGGACACGTATAAAAACTATATTCATTTATTACTGATAGGAAGAGATGCTTACAACATGATGACACTGTACTGAGTACCTGAGGGAGTTTTTTCACTAACTCCTCACCCCAGGTAAGATGTGTATAATTTTTCCTAGTTTTGAAATGTGGAAACTGGGGCACAAAGTAACTTACCCAAGATCACTTGGAAAGTCAGAATTCAGATCCAGGACTCTAGATTCTTTAAACCACGTTTAAAATCATGATGGTGTTTCTAGTTTACTCAGATTCCCTTGAAAGTTATCAGGGCTAAGGATAGACAAGCACATACCTTAAAAAGCCAGCAGAGAAAGTGTAAGACCCACAGGCTCCTCGTGTGACTTAAAAAATCGTGGTGTGATTTAGTATTTGCTGGTGTCTAGGTTCTAATTTGTCTTCCTCTCACTTATAGGAAAAGGTTGAGTGGGGGGATGGAGGGTAACATTTAATTTGGTTTGGATGGAAGTTTTCTCTTGTCAGTGTTGAACAGACAACTGCCCCTGTCCTGGCATGCAAAGTGTGATTTTGTTATTGTCAGGTGTCTTAAGTGTGATTATATTATTGTTCTCTGTTAAATCATTTTCAGAGAGGGAGAAGGGCATGGAACTTAAAGTCTGAGAACTTGACATAGAAATAGAATACATAAAAGGAATGATAACATTTACCCCGCAGGCCTGTTGTGGGAATAGGACACACACAGGCTTGTGTTTGCAAAGACTCTGGGAGGGCCCCTGGCACATAGGAGGCACTTCTTGAATTCTCATCTCTTCTTCTGTGTTAAAGCAGGATAAGGACTCTTAGAGGCATTATTAAAGAATAAAAATGAAATAGACTGTGCTGTTGAGCACTGTATTTAATTTTTCAAAAAAACATCTTGTTAGGAAATGAATGGAAAATGTTTCTGCATTTGCAGTAGAGCAGAAAACAAGGCAATTATGGATATCAAGAATTGACTGTAATCACAAGTCACAGATAAAGAATTACAGCATTGGCTCCTAAAGGAAGGGAGAAGATGAAGTTTGGATTAGAGTTCAAATAGATTTGAGGAGATGAGAGAGAACATGGCAACTGTTCTTGGGTTACTTTAGTAGGATAATTTAATATGGAATAGCAGAAAGAACATTGAATTGACCTAAAGTTTCCTGAAACAGACTGTTGAAAAAGTTAATAAATAATTTCAGAAAAGACTTTATTGTCAACATCAGCATAAACCATCTATTGATTTTTTACCAAATACCTATGACTGTTTAAATAACAATTAGCAAGTGATTACTATGTGTTAGACACTGCTAACGTGTTATTCTATTTGATCTTTTTAGGAACCATTTACAGTAGATATTATTCACATGGTGTGGTTCAACAAGATGAATCTCAGAATTGAGTGAGATTACACTCTTCAAGATTACACTCTTCAAGTGTAAATAATTTGAACCTGGAAGTATAGAGATTACTTGATATACATTGAAAAGCTAATATATGCTGGTTATTTTGCACATATTGACTCATTTGATCATCAAAACAACACATGACTTAAATGTTATCACATCCTTTTTACACATTTGGAAATGCAGTTTCACAGAGTTAGAGAAATTTGCCCCAAATCACATGGTTATAAATGGCAGAGGCGCACATGGAGTCCTGGTTTGTTTGATTCTGCCAAGACACGACCCAGGAAACCTGGTACATCTCTCGTGATCATAACATATATTCTTAGTTTAAGACTCTCAGTCTGAGAGGAAAATCAATGATGAAAGTCATGCCTGATGGCCCAGTCCTTTTTCTTTCAACAAAGTATGAATGTATTCATTTATGGTCATTTGTTGTACGTAATCATCATCAACCTGCCAGATAAACAGCTAATTATTTTGGTTGTGTTATAAGCAAATAAACTTGTCCGTGTGCAATTTGACAAATGGGGCCTGATCAACAGAGAAGCAATTGTTCCAAGCTTGCAAACTCCCAGGAGTCTAATGAGCAACGGCTTACTGAATGAGCAATTGCAAAACAAAGAAATTACATTAGTGTGGTTTCTTTAGGAATAAAGAGCAATCCATTGGCTTTCATGCCTTTGTCATAAAGAAATTTGTTAGCTGTGGATTGGGCAGTAGAAAAAGCACACAGAGAATGCATATACCTTTAACCTGACTGTTTCTGACATTACAGCACACTGGGAGCACACCATCACTCACTGCCCTCCGGGACTACATAAATACCAGAACTTTTACCCTCAACCTGCTTGCCTAGCCAATACTGGAACTTTTACCCCAAACCTGCTTGCTTAGCCAAAGATAACACCCTTAGCACCTAGCCAAAGGCTTTCTTTGGGAGCAGATGCTTGTGTTTTTGATAGATAGAATAATTTTTTTTTTCATTTCTCTTGAGATCTTTGAAAGTATTAACTAAAATAAAAGTAAAAAATCCAACTGGAACGCTGTGTTAGGCCATTCATGCATTGCTATTGATGGCAGCAATGGGCCACCTAGAATGGCCGCTGCCAAGACACTGGCTGCAGCAGGGGAGGCATGGCTGGGCTGGACACTCCATGGAAGCAGCAGGAGCTAGAAACAGGTGGGAGGTCCAACCTCCTGGGCACAGCTGCAGCCACCCAGTTGTGGCTGTGGGCCCAGGACTCCCTGTGCTTTTGTGAGCTGGGAGCAGACAGTAGCCTCACCCTTCTGAGTGCAGCTGCAGCCACCCAAGCTGCAGCTGTGGACCCAGGCATCTCTGCACTCTCAGGGGCCTGGGAAGGCCCCCCTTACCCCTGCAGGCTCAGATGTGTCTGCTCCTGCTGCGTGGTCTCTTCTCGCCCCTGCACCTGTTCCAATATCAGAGTGAGGTTGAGGCCGAGCTCGGGTGTTGTAGCAGCTCAGGGAGTGTGTGAATGCTTTGGGAAGCACTGACACACCGGCCCCCTGCTGCCTCAGCCCCCTCCAGACTTTGGGCACCAACAAGCATGGGAGGAAGGTCAAGGGGGTACTGAGGGCAGCTTGATGCTGGCCTGCAGCTGCCTCGCAGCATGAACAGCCTGGGGGCCATGAACAGCGGCAGGAGGCAGACCGGCTCCTGGGTAGAAGAGGGTGGGTCACCAGTGAAGCTCCACCTTCAAGCTGGGGAAGGCTTGAAGCCTGGGGGCCCGGCTGTCAGTCCTGCAGACTGGAGTGGGAACTTGTGGTGCTTTTTCCAGGACCACCTATGGCCTCCCATGGACCAGTCGGTACCCACTTTCTCCCCTATGAGGCCCATGACAGCCCTGGACTCAGCCAGACTTGAGGAGACAATGACCAGGTGTGGAGAGCAGCTACCACCCCAGTGTCTCCTCTCTGCTTAGAGCTGAACACTAGACAAGGCAATCTCCTAGTGGGGAGAAGCTACCCAATGCAGGCCTCCTTGGAACCCTTCTATCACTCAATAAAGCTCCTTTTTACCTTGCTCACCCTCCACTTGTCTGTGTACCTCATTCTTCCTAGACACATGACAAGAATCCAGGACTCACGAAACGGTGGGGCTAAAAGAACTGTAACACAAACAGGGCTGAAACATGCTCCTTGCTTGCCACATTGCGGAAGGACAGAAGAAAGAAAGAGAGAATAGCTGCAGCCCTTCGGGGAGTCCACACCTAGGAGCTCCCTAAGCTAGGGCTGTGACACCCTCTTTGGAGCTCTGTGGTTCCTGGCATCTCTAAACTTCTGAATGTCACTGCATTCCCTGGTGCCAGCCATGGAAGCTGCTTGTGGTATGCTTGGTCCAGCCACAGCCCGACATGAAGCCTCGCAGGGAGCTGGCGCCTGTGCCAGCACCTGGAACTGCCTGCCCTACTGAAGTCAGCGTGCCTGGCTGTACGCAGTGTCTGAATGCCACGCTCACTCGCTCACAACGCCCCTCACCGTTCCACTCGCTTTTGGCAGGCATGGGATCTAGGCCGGTAGCATAAGCTGAGTGCTGCCTGCCACACTGCGTGGGTGGAACGAGCCCAGCAAGTCTGAGCAAAACACCACTGGCAACAGAGGTTTCCAGCCAGAAAAGTGTCAACCCAAGAATCCCATGACACTAAAAAGAAATACCTGAGGCTGTATAATTTGTAAGAAATGAATTTTAATTGGCTCACAGTTCAGCAGGCTGTACAAGCATGGTGCCTGCATCTGCCTGGCTTCTGAGGAGGCCTCAGGGAGCTTTTACCCACAGTGGAAAGTGAAACAGGAAGAGATACATCATATGGCAAAAGCAGGAGGAAGAGACAGCGGGGGGAGATGCCACACACTTAAACAACCAGATCTTGTGAGTACTCACTCACTATTGCAAGGACCGTACCAAGCCGTGAGGGATCCACCTCCATGACCCAAGCACCTCCTACCAGGCCCTACCTCCAACATGGGAGCTTACATTTTAACATTAGGTTTGCAGGGGGACAAATATCCAAACTATATCAAACACCACGCTGATAATTGTGGGTGCGTGCATGTACGTGTGTGTGTGTGTTTGTGCATGTACGTGTTTGTGTGTATGCCTGATGTTGACATTTAGGGAAGACAAATCAAGGTGATTAGCAATGAGAAGTATGTCCCAGCAAAGTCACGTCCCAATCAAGGCTATGTTTATCCATTTTGCAATTTCCCTGAAATTTTTACAAGATGAGGAACTAGGGAAGCAGAATCAACCACAGAGCAGAGTAAATACAGCTAAACGGCTTTGAACAGATTCGGCTTATGCTCTTGTAAGTAGCTTATTCACTCCAGTTTTAGGAAACCAGGAAGTAATAAGATTAAAGTTCCAAAGCTCAAATGAAAACATAATGTTAAATCTGGTCAGAGTAGGATTTAGGTTCAGGAAAGAGATTGAAATACTCCATAAAATTAAAAGAAAATGAATAAGCTTATAATAAGTCTGAGGTACACAGTCTCCTTATATTTTGTAAATTCTTAATGGAGCACTACATGGAAAATAATAAACTGAGCGGGTTTATTTAGGAAGCCCTGTGCTGAGCAGGAGATATGGGCCAGACATTTTCAGGATATGTACACTAAAGATACCCACAGTATCTGCCATGAAGGACTCAGCAGGGAATAGAGCAGTGGCTTGCCAACTTTTTGATCATAGTGCACTCAGTAGGGCCAAAAAACCTCTAGACCTGCATATTTATCTCATTCTCATTTGGAAGTATTCAATTATAACGTCGAATTGGAGAGCAATATCCATACGTTGCTCATTATTTGTTTCCTCAGATACTTTATGTATATATAACTATAAAACAAAGTAATTCAAACTTTGAAATGAACAATTACCTTTATCAATTGTGTGACACAAGTTATTTAAGTGGCAAAATTTCAGATGTAGTCTCTTACCAATCAAAAACTAGTGTATAAGCACATTTGGACTAATTATTGACATCTGTTACAGAAATGGGTATAGGTACTATTATATTTAAACATATTAAACTGCAGTTCACACAAATATTAAAGTTCAATTATAAGAATGTTTTAAAAATATGCATTACTCTCCCTCTAAGTACAATTGAAACAGCACACAGTAAACTATATTGCTAATGAGGAAATTAAACTAATAGTAATTTGCAGCATAAAGTAAAACCAGCATAAATTCCTCCACCAATTCAAGGCAAAACTGGGGTTACATCAGGGATGAATTTTTTTTCAAGTTATGAAATTCTCAAAATCTGTTTGTAGGTGTGCACATTAGGAGCTGTAAAACTTTCAAAGAATTGCATGAGTCAAACTTCTCAGAAAATTACTGACTAGTCCTCAGGGAATTCTAACTTCTATGAGGCATTCTTACTTTTAGGAGCCATTGTGAATACATTGAGTGGATTACTAGCAAACAACATTCAGCTGTTTATTTACAATAAAAACAAAATAAAGCACAGATCATTTCTCAGCACGTTAGGTGCATGTACTCATAGACTCAGGACAATAAAAATAAAAAATAATAGCTTATGCTTACTTACCACTGAGTATGTGCTACACACTGTTGTAAGAGCTTTGCGGGCATTTACTTATTTTAAAATTATATTTTACTGTGGTAAGAAGGTTAAAGATGAGATCTACCCTTTAACAAAATTTTAAGTGTGTAGTACATTATTGTTAGTATTAGGCACAATTTTGTACAGCAGACCTTTATAACTTATTCATCTTTCTTAACTGAAAAGGTATGCCCTTGATTAGCAACTCTTCATTCCAGGCCCTGGCAACCACTTCTCTCCAAGCGCCGGCAGCCACCATTCTACTCTTTTATTCTATAAATCTGATTATTTTAGAAAACTCTTTTAAGTGGGACCATGCAGTATTTTTCCTTCTGTAACTGACTTATTTCACTTAGCATAATGTCCTCAAAGTTTATTCGTGTTGCCACGTATTGCAGAATTTCCTTCTTTTTAAAGACTGAATAATATTCTATTACATTATATAACACAATTCTTTATTCATTCATCTTTCTATGAAAATGTAAGTTGTTTCCACATCTTTGTTATTGTGAATAGTGCTGCAATGAATACAAGAGGGCTAATAACTGTTGGAGATCTTGATTTTAATTTGTTTGGGTAAATAGTCAGAAGTAGGATTGCAGGATCATATGGTAGCTCCATTTTTAATTGTTTTAGGAACCTCCATACTGTTTTCCATAGAGTGTTTTCCACTATTTTGCATTCCTATAACCCTACTAATGGTATCAGGATTGCAATTTCTCCACATCCTCGCCAATACTTGTTCTCTTTTATCTTTGCCATCCTAACAGTTGTGAGTTGATATTTCATTGTGGTTTTGATTTTCATTTTCCTCGTGATTTGTTACATTGAGCATCTTTTTGATACCTGTTGCCAATTAGGCTGTGTTCTTTAGAGAATAATTGTGTATTCAAATCATAAGCTCATTTTAAAAATGCAGGTCATTCACTATTTTGCTGCTGAGTGGTAGGAGTATCTTATGTATTTGAATATTATCCTCTTGACAAATAATATTTTGCAAATATTTTCTCACATTCCATAGGTTATCTTTTCACTCTCAAATGTTTAATTTGCTTTGCAGAAGCTTTTTTGTTTGATGTCCTCACAATGATTACTTTTGCTTTTCTTGAATATGCTTTTGGTGTCAGATCAATGAAAACGATTGCCTAGGCCAATGCCATAAACTTTTTCTCCTGTGTTTTCTTCTAGGAGTTTTACAATTTTAGGTTTTATATGTAAATATTTAATCCACTTTGAGTTGATTTTTGTGTACAGCCTAAGAGTCCAATTTCATTCTTTTGTATATGCATATCCAACTTTCCCAAAACCATTTATTGAAGATACTATTCTTTCCCTATTGTGTATTTGTGACAGCCTTATCTAAGGTCAGTTGACTATACATATATGCATTTATTTTTGGGCCCTCTCTTTGGTTCCATTCACCTATACGTCTGTTTTATACCATTACCATACTGTCTTAAATACTATCGCTTTGTAATATCTTTTGAAATCAGGAAGTGTGATTTCTAGCTTTGTTTTTTCTCAAGATTAAATTGGTTATTTGGGTTTCTGTGTTATTCCATAGAAGCATTATTTTTCTTTTTTACTTTCTGTGAAAATAGCATTGGAAGTTTAATATGAATGGCACTGAATCTATAGATTCTTTTGGGTAGTACAGAATTGTAACACTATTGTCTTTCAGTTCATGGACAGGAGACGCATTTCCATTTGTCTTATTTAATTTTTGCATCAATGTTTTGCAGTTTCCAGTGTATGTCTTTTACCCCCTCAGTTAACTTTATTTCCAAGTACATTATTTATTTTAGTCCTATTGTAAATAGAATTGTCTTTCTAATTTCCTTTTCAGATAGTTTAATATTAGTACATAAAATTTACAACTGATTTTGTATGTTGATTTTGTATTTGTAGCTTTACAGAATTTGTCTACAGTTCTAACAGATTTTTTAATAATGGAGTCTCTAAAGTTTCTACATAATATCGTATCATTTACACACAGGGACAAATTTACTGCTTTCTTTCTGATTCATACATATTTATGTGTGTGTGTGTGTGTGTGTGTGTGTGTGTGTATTTAATTTGTCTTGCCTAATTGCTCTGGCTAGGACTTCCAGTTCTACATTGAATAGAAGTGGTGAGAGTGGGTATTCTTGCCTTGTTCCTGATCTTTGAGAAAAAGCTTTCAGTTTATCACTAATACAGTTGGGATATGTATCCCTATCCAAATCTCATGTTGAATTGTATGTAATGCCTAATACTGGAGGTGGAGCCTGGTAGGAGGTGATTGATTCATTGTGGTGAATTTCTCATGAATGGTTTAGCACCATCCCTTTGGTGTGGTTCTCATGATAGTGAGTGAGTTCTCACAAGATCTGGCTGTTTAAAAGTGTGTGGCACCTCCCTCTCTCTCTCTCTTGCCCATGCTGTGGTCATGTGACATGTCTGCCCTCCCTTCACCTTCTGTCATGATTGTAAGTGTCCTGAGGCATCCCTAGAAGCTGAGCAGACGCCAGCATCATGCTTTCTATACAGTTTGTAGAACCGTGAGCCAATTATACTTTTTTCCTTTATAAATTGACCCATCTCAGAAATTCTTTATAGCAATGCAAGAATGGCCTAATACAATCACCATTGAGAGTGATGTCATAACTCCTCAATATTATAAATGAAGTAGATAGTAATATCAACTCATTTAAGGCAAGGAAAAAAAAGAGATGGCATATTCTTACCTGGACTGAGAGATTTCTGTTTAAATCCTGTCACTCTGCTCATTTTCTGACATTCACAAGTTAAACAATTTCTGTGGAGCCTGTTTCTACCCCATGAAATATCTCAGTTTTAAACAAAATAACACTTGTAAAATTCTTTCACTTAGAGCCAGATGCATAGTAGGTACTATTAGCTAATCTGAATCTGAAATTGAATTTGGCAAGAAAGAAAAAGAATATTAAAATTCTTTAGTCTATGACTTTCGTCTAACAAAATCAAAATAAACTTTCCTCATGTGTGTTTTTGAGACATTTTCCATTATGCTTTGCAATATCTTTGTGTTATGAGCAAGTGCTTAATATATAGATATAGATACAGATGCAGCTCTATTAAAGTACATACTTTAAATGTAGAAAAATTGTTTCTTCTTACTAGATCATACAAATTAACTGGATAGTGGATAGAATTCAGTATTGATTCACTTAAAGTGGAAAGTATTGAAGCATTGTATACTTAGTTTTACATTCACCATGGGAAATACATGGGAGACATTTATTGATGTCTGCATGTGATTTGAGTAAGAGTTGCCATTCTGAAAGGTGGATATTATTCATCATAATGCCTTTATAGGGATGGAAAATATAAAACCATCAGGAGCAGATTGGTCACTAAACAGGCCCCCAGATAGAAATATTGGTAAAGTCAACATAAGTCCAACGTCAGCTTCTCAAGCTGAAGTCAAAAAATCTCATTGTGCATGCACATATCAGACTCAGGGCCACTATCTCGCATTAATCAGCCCCCCAAACATTGAAGAATAAAATGTTCCTGTTTATTAACTAAAAATGAGAATTATAACTGACAAAGGACATTAAATGCAAATGCAAGCATTTGAGTCAGTAAATCTCAGATTATGGAAACTCAAATAATGAACAATAGGTCTATTAATTAATTCATGTATTCATTCACTCAAGAGGTTGAGCTACATACTTGGGATGCAATGTTTAGCAAAAGTGGAAACTCATTTTGAACTTTACAGATTAGCTGAAGTGTTAGATGTACAGTAAAAATGCACAAATGATTGTAAAATTACATCTGTGCAAATAGACATAAAGAAGTACATGTCATAATGCTGTGTGAGCCTCAGGCAGTATAAAAGTGGTTTATTTACTTGTCCTCAACTACAAAAGCCTGTTGAGCTCATGCCTCCATTTTCATAGATAAAAAAATTCTTATAGTCAGGACTTCACTTAACTTGGAAAAGGAACACTTTCAATTCTCCATATAATTAGCCCATGTTTCTGTATTTTCTTTCTTTTTTATAAAGGTATATGTGTGCCATTTTTAGTAATCCTTATTTTATGGAGTTTTTTCAGCCAATTGTTTACTTACCTGTGTGGATAACATAGAATTATACCTCGAACTTAATATATACCTTGAACTTAATATATTTGAACTATTCTCTGGTTATCTAAGATTATTGATTAAATTTTCTGTCTATATTCCTTGAACTGACCATACCTCTTCACTTGTCATGTTCCTAATTGAGATATTAATAAAATCAATTTGATTAGAGATAAGAGTCACACCTGTGCTGTTCCCACTACCATTTTGGTTAAAAAATCACAATAAAAATCACGAATACTATTCACTTTTCAGAATGGCAGAGGCCTTTGCTGTTCCTGACTGTGTTTTTGATATATATTCTGCAAATAACTGAATTCATCTATCAGGTGGTGGCTCTACCAGAGTTGGAAAGGTCATGATCTTTCAGCTAAATTCACCAATGGTTTATGTCCAAATATAGTGCTGAATCTTGCCTGGAGGTGGAGCAGGCTGACTAATGGCTCTTCCATTTCCTTTAACTATGTGTTGAGCAGGGTGGTCACAGTGAGTTTCCAAGGACCATTTCACAGAAACCTACACAAAAGAGTTCACATGTTGATTCCAAGAACTGTCTGTTTGTGTAGTGCATTACCTAAATGGTCAAGGGCAGAAGGAACAATAACACACGAATTATTCCCCTTGGAAAAACTAGGTAGTTAAAATTCAACTGAATTATCAGAAAATAACACCTGATTTCCTCACCTCCTTTTCTAAACTGCTGCCAGTATGGTTTGGTCTGAAAAGTGGGTGGAGTAAAATCAAGAATGACAGGGGTTGATGTTCATGGATGTATTCTTCTGCCAGTGGAAATGTTTATAAAACTAAACAAAATGTTCAAAGGGGAGTGTGCACGATTTATTGTCTAAATACAGTCCTGCAACTCTCACAATAGAGCCAACTGAGGAACTTCTATTGATTTCCATTGTTGTGAAGATATTTCAGACCTCAAAATTAAGGAGATGAAGCAAGTTGCAGGCTTTTGGGGAAATGAGTTCATCATTTGGAGGCTGCTTGGCTACGTGGCATACGCAAGAGAATAAGAAAAATATATGTCTTCTATTTCAAATATCTAGATATTTGAAAATCATCCCATGCTGAAATTTGTCATGGAACCAGCCATGCCATTCTCATTAAGTTTACAATGCCTATTGTTAAAAGAAATAGTTCTTACTGTGGGGAGAAAATTATACCCAGCAATTCCAGCCTGTAATAGTCTGCAAAAATAACTCCTAATTGACTGTTGAGAGTAATGATAACATGATTTAAAACATAATGTTGGCACCAGAAAATTTAGTGCAGCAGACCAATCTGAGGGGTGAGCTGTCAGTAAAGCAACCCATTGAATTTTTCTAAGCTAATTCAAATAAAAACAGGGAGATTAAAAGCAATAACACAGTACCAGTGAGATGAGAATTTCTGCAAAATTAGATTACAGCCTTTTGTGACCATAAAACCATATTATCCTTGACATTGCTAAATCAATCACTGCAAGAATATTATCTTTACAAGTTAAACTACTGCTTCTTAGATTGAACCTGAAGATCCTGGTCTGTTTTTCTGCTATTTGAGAAACAGAAGTGATGCTTTTTTTTACATATTTTTTTTTTGAAGAGGGATGAATGCTTTGCAAGCAGCTTTGTGACAAAGAAATCATACCATTTACCCATAGCATCACCAAAGGTATCGTTTAGATTCAAGGAAAAAAAAAGAAACGTTTGCAGAGTATTAAATTGTGAAATGCAATAACTTCTACAACTTGTCATTTGGCCGCTTATTGACATCCCATCACAATTTGTTAAAACATAAGTTTATTTTTGTCTTTGTACAACATAGGTGAGCATTTCCAGATAACTCTGTTCATTTCTCAGCAATTCAGACATCTTTGATGAATAGTTTTTATTTAGGATACTGTTTTCCCTGGGGAGTGAGGGATTATCTTTATGTCTCTGGTCTGATTGTTCAGTAGGACAAAAAAGAACAAGAGAATAATGTTCTGTTTATGCAAACAAGCAAATTCTAGACAATAGGTTTAAGACCATAACATCTTGACCACTGATTTCTCTGAAGCAAAATGCACATGATAAGAACATAGACTCTTATGGGACCTGAAGTTGAATTTTGTCTACATTTCAGGGTAGCAATCCGAGTTTGGCAAAGCCAGGTAACTGCCCTTCCCTGAGTTTCTTATCAGTAAAAAGTGTACAACAATTATGATAGGGTTGGTGTGAGAATTAAATTAAATGCAAATCATGAAGCTTGACACATAGAAAGCACTTGACACATTGAATTATCATTATTAACATTATCATCTTCATCGGTATCATTTGTGCTTCAAAATTATATTAACTAAATTAATATGTATTAAAATATGGTGTCTTGTTTAAAACACCAAATCTTGGAGCATGCTGTTTCTTCTATCTGAAAGACCTTCAGATGTACAGATGGCCTGGAAAATATTCATCAACTTACAAGATTTACTTTTAAATATTTAAAAAGCAAAAGATAGGTGGAGATAATTGATTCATCTTTGATTATCCTGGGAGATTAATTAATGTCATTTTCCTTCGATCTACTGCTCAGGGCTTATAGGAACACTAACTTTGGACTTTCACTTGACATTTAAGCATTGTCCAGCTTCTCTTTCTACCTAATAGAGTCTGAATTCCTTGAAGATAACTCCAGAATCCAGCATGTAGTAGGTGTTGAAGTATACTTCTTAAAGAAGAGGCTGTTTTTATGACATTTTGTTAGCTTTTGAAATTGACTTTAGTTTTTTAGAACAGTTTTAGGTTCAGAGCAAAATTGAGTGGAAAGTATAGTGTTCCCACATACCTTCCGCCCCATACACATATAGAGTTCTTCAATATGAACAAGCAACACCAAAGCGGTCCATTTGTTATAATCAATGAACATAAATTAACACATCATTATTACACAAAGTCCATAGTTTGCAATAAGGTTCACTCTTGGTGTTGTATATTGTATGTGTTTGGAAAAATACACAATGACATGGGCCTATAATTACAGAATCGGACAGAATTAGTTTGGTGAAAACCTAGCTTGCCCTGAAATACCTCTGTGCTCTGCCTAATCCATACTTTCTTTCCTTCTAAATCCTTATGACCACTGATTTTATTACTGCCTCCGTAATTTTCCCTTTTTCAGAATGTCATGTAATTAGACTCATACAGCCTGTAGCCTGGAAAGATTGGCTTCTTTCACTTAGTAAAATACATTTAAGTTTCTTCCGTATCTTTCCATGATTTGATAGCTTATTTCTTGTTGGCACTAAATAATATTCCATTGTCTGGAAGAACCACAGTTTGTTTATCTATTCACCTACTGAAGGACGTCTTGGTTGCTTCCAAGTTTTCACAATTATGAAGAAAGCTGTTGTAAACATAGTGGGCAGGTTTCTGTGTGGACATAAGTTTTTAATTTATTTGGATAAATACCAAGGACCATGATTGTTGGATCATGTTGTAAAAATACGTTTAGCTTTGTATATGTTTAGTTTTATAAGCAGCTGCCAGCCTGTCTTTTAAAATAGCTGTTCCATTTTGCATCCACACCAGCAATGAATTCGGATTTGCATTGTTTCACATACTGGCTAGCATTTGTTGTCATTAGTGTTTTAGCTTTAGGACATTCTAATAGGTACGTACTAGTAACTTAGTGTAGTTTTAATTTACGATTTTTTAATGACATATGATGTTGAGCAACTTTTCATAAGTTATTTGCCATCTAAATATCTTTTTTAGTGCAGGGTCTTCTCAGGGCTTTGGCCTGGTTTTTAATTGGTTCCTTTGTTTGTTTGTTTCCTTATTACTGATTTTTAAGGGTTTTTTACATAGTTTTGTTCTTTATTAGATATGTATCTTTCAAGTAATGTTCCTCATCTGTGTCTTATTGCTTTATTTGCTTGACAGGTCTTTTGCAGAGTAAAAGCTGGGGTTTTTAAAATTTTAGTAAAGCCTAACTTATCAATTATTTTTACCATAGAACACACCTGTGGTCTTTTATCAAAAAAGTTGTTATCATACCCAAACTCATGTAGATTTTCTGTTATGTTATCTTCTAGGAGTTTTATAATTTTGCATTATATATAGTTCTGTGATCTATTTTGAATTTTTTGGAGAGTGTATTATAGAATGAATTATACCCCCCAAAAAATAAATTCATGAGATGAAGCTCTAACCATTAGTGTGACTCTATTTGGAGAAACAGTCTTGAAGGAGGTAATCATGTTTAAATGAGGTCATGAAGGTGCATCTCAAATCAAATTGCACTAGTGTCTTTATAAGGAGAGGAAGAGATACAAGGAGTGTACACACAGATAAAAAAAACTATGTGAAGTCACAGCAAAAAGGCAGATGTCTAAAAGCCAAGAAGAAAGGCCTCTAGAGAAACCAAGCCTACTGACACCTTGATCGTGGACTTCCAGGCTCCAGATCTATGAGAATACAAATTTCTGTAGGTTAAACTACCCAATCAGTTATATTCAGTCATAGAAGCCCTCAATTGACTACTGCCAGTTACAATGATTCTGTTTAGATACTTTTTTTGCATGTAAATGTCCAGTTGTTCTAGCACAACTTTTGGAAAATGCTATCATTTCTCTATTACATTACTTTAGCTGCTTTGCTAAAGATCAGTTGGCTATACTTTCTGTGAGTCTATTGTTAGTATTTACTTTGTTTCTTTGATTTGTTTGTCTGTTATTTCATCAATATCATCCTGTCTTGATTACTGTAGCTTTATAGTAAGTATTGAAACCAGAGAGTGTCAGTTCCACTTTAATATTGTGTTGGCTCTTCTAGATCCTTTGCCTTTCCATATAAGCTATAAATTCAGCTTGTCAATATTCATAAAATAACTTGCTGAGATTTTAATTGAGACTGCAATGAATCAATAGTTCAAATTAAAAAGAATTGGCATCTTGAAAATATTGAGTCTTCCGATTTACAAACATGAAATATCCCTCTATTTATTTAGTTTACCTTTGATTTCTTTCATCAGAGTTTCAATGGTCCCTTCATATATATTACACCTATTTTGTTGGATTTATAGCTAAGTATTTTATTTTGGGGGTTGCTAACATAAACAGTATTGTGTTTTTAATTTAAAATTCTACTTGTTCATTGCTGGTTTGTAGAGATGTGATTGGCTTTTGCATGTAAATCTTGTATCCTGCAACCTTGCTACAATTGTTTATTAGTCGCAAGAGTGTTATGGTTGATTTAAGCCCCCTCCCCCCAAAATTCATGAGATGAAACCCTCACCTTCAATGTGACTGTATATGCAGATTTTATGCATAAAAAATCATGTTATCTGTAAATAAACAGTCTTATTTATTTCATCCTGTCTGTATACCTTTTATTTCCTTTTCTTCTCTTATTGCATTAGCTAGTATTTTTAGTATGAGTATTAAAAGGAGTGGTGTTGTCTTCTTGTTGTCTTGTTCTTAATCTGAGTGAAAAAGCTTGTTTCTCAACACATCTTGATTTTTTTTTGTAATGATTTCATATGTGATAGTCATACTCAGCCATAAAAAAATACTTCAAATTGAGTTCATTGGGTGTATTTTCAAGGGCCTATTTTCAGCCACAAATTACCTCATAGTCTTACTTACGAGTCACTTAGAAAGAAGCACGTCTTTGGTGGGGTCTATTTCTTAGTCCAATTAAAATTCACTTCAGGAATGGAACATGCCACATTTATCTTCACCACTTAGTATTATAGAATCTTGACTTTAAGAGTTTGATCATTGTATTTATATGTTTACTTCATATTTTACTTCAGATATGTATTATTTAACAAGAATGAAAAAATATATAATCTAACAAAATCCTGCCCCCTTTTATTATTCCTTTATTGTAATGTAAATGCTAATAAATTAGATTGTAAATTAAAATGTAAAGAAAGCATAACAATGATCATTCAATATGTCCCTCCTTTAGACAAATGAATGCCTTAGTTGAAAATTAACCACACAATTTCAGTGTTACATACTTGAGAAAGAGTGCTCTAAGTTTAGGCAACAAAAACCAAACAATGACTACTTCACATATATATAAAATATATTGAGAGATAAATTGTTTTATTTAAACTCTAAGGTAGTAAAATAAACTAATAATTTGTAAATTGTTGTTGAGTTCCATACACCAGGTTTCTCATTGTAATTTTGCTTTATGAAGGTCACAATTAGGAAAATGTTTTTCTTAGTGTGCATTTTCAATTCCTTTATGGGCAGATATATTATTTATAGCCAGAAAGAAATTGGTCATTTATTCTATCTGTGATAACTACCAGATTGTGAAAGCTGTTTCAATATGTTTATATTTTTAAAGTACAATTAATGATATTTCTAGATAGTAACTTTGCTGCATTATTAAAAGCACAAAACCTAAACTATTTTATACTAATCTTGCAACTCAGGTAAAGACACCATATTAGGAACTTAGAAATATATTTCATGGCTCTAATTTGGCTGGTTATATAAGAAAGGGAAAGTGCATGAAGCTGCAAAATATAAGCATTTTCTGTGACTTTCCTTTCAGAAAAAATAGCATATAAAAGTTAATGTATTTTATTTTAGTTTTTTATTGCATTTTTAAAGTATGGTTTTAAACCTCCTTAATCTTTAAAATGATGCTATTTATTTCTGATTTGTGGCAGTGTCAGGGAAACATAAGAAAGAAGACCCACAATGGTTAATATATTTAAGATACTGTTTGCTTTGAGTGTTTCCTTGTATTCAGTAAACTGTACCAGATATTGTAACCTTAAGCATCACCTGTATTTGATTGCTTAGAATTCCAAATCTGATTCGTAAAATCACCTCCAGTGTGTGACTGGGTTTACTATGTAATTTTTCTTTTCAAATAGGCCATTATTGTAGTCTCCCACCTAAACCCTAAGCATGCTGTTATTAACTTGCTTTTAAGTTCCTCAATAAAGCAACATTTAGGATGTACATAAAAACACTGCATTTTTATTAAACAGCCCTAGAGGAAGGAAAGATTATTTTAATGTGGCATCAACAGTGTGGTTCTGTGGTTCTATTCAATTAGCATTGGCTTGCCAACCTCTTTAAGTACTGGCACCATGTACAAGTGTGCTTATTAGCAGCTTTTCTTTTTTCTATATGTCCCCCCATATCTTTAAGCTCTGGTAAGAACATATCCTAGATTTTTTTCAAGTTAAGTAAAATCTGTCTCCCTCTTTCTCTGTCCCTGTCTTTCATACACACGCAATCCTTGCTTTCTAAGGATAGATAACATTCAGACAGAGATAGATAGATGATTGATTGATTGATAGATAGATAGATAGATAGATAGATAGATAGATAGATAGATAGAGGTAGATGATATGTAGAAGCATAAACAGACATGAACTAGGGCAATATAAATGGTGACATAGAAAAGATAATACATTTGGCCAGGCGCATGGCTCATGCCTGTAATCCCAGCACTTTGGGAGGCCAAGGCAGGTGGATCACGAGGTCAGGAGATTGAGACCATCCTGGCTAACATGGTGAAACCCTGTCTCTACTAAAACAAATACAAAAAAATTAGCCAGGCAGGTGGCAGGTGCCTGTAGTCCCAGTTACTCAGGAGGATGAGGCAGGAGAATGACGTGAACCCGGGAGGTGGAGCTTGCAGTGAGCCAAGATCTCACCACTGCACTCCAACCTGGGCAACAGAGTGAGACTCCATCTCAAAAAAAATAAAAATAAAAAAATAAACTTTTTAAAATTTCAAATTAATAGCATTCAATGATTAATTGATGTGTAGGTGAGCCAACGTGAAGAGTCAAAAATAATTATCTAATTTCTGGTTTGGATGGCGGCTAGTTTAAGATCCATAATATAAAATAATTAGCAAGTTCAATTGGAATTGTCTAAATATAGCTAAGTTTTTATTTATTTAGGGCTTAGTATGCCAGATACTTTGCTAAACACTTTACATGCACTGTCCTATTTAATCCTCAAAACATTAGAAATAAACAAAGTGAAACCCAGGGAGTTAAGAAACATGTCAATGGTCATATCTATAATACATACTTAGCAGGATTCATGGCTAGACATTTTGATGCCAGACACCACTCTATTAGTAACCATCACCTTAAGGCATGCTGGGTTTGAGATTCTCATGCCAAGATAGGCAGAAGTGCCCCAAAATATGTTGGATATGGCATTTTAAAACTCATGAAGAATGGGTTTTGGCACTTGGTAGATTTACCCAAGGAGCAAGTGTATGTTAAAATAGTGGTCCTACAGACAGAGTGCTAGGTAATGCCAACATTCATGGGAAGAGCTGGGGAGAGATTGAAGTGATGAGACCAAAAAGTAACATTAATAGAAGGGGGAGAAGACTCAAAGAATGCAGAATAACCAATGTAAAGGATGGCCGATGGTTTTGAGAAAGAGAATAGCCAACATCAACACCAACGTCAACATCGAGCAGAGAAGCGAATCATAGGACGGGAACATCATGGTTATTGGGCAGAGACCATTTCCAACCTTTGCCAGCGGTAACTGTGGGGAAGGACCAGGCTGCAGTAAGTGAGAATAGGTTACCAGGGAAGGATTATGGGGTCTGAGTGAGCTAAGATTATAAGAATGCCCAGCAGATGCCCTTGCCCATGGTGTGGTCATCGTAGGCATTATTATGTTCACCTGTATTGTCTTTTGCAGTGGAACCTATGCATAGTGTATCATACAGAAATTTCATGCATGGATCCTGCTAGAAATAACTTAGACTATGACCTTTTAATTTTTAGCAGTGTGGGAAGATTTTAATAAAATGATATTTTGAAGATTTTTTTTTATTTAAGCCCAGAATATGCAGGAGATATATTTAAGTCCACCAAAAGAGCCTCATTTGGTAAAGCAAAAATGCTACAATCTTTTAAAATTGGTATTTTTTTCTAAAACTGAAAACTTCACACATTTTACATTTCATTTGCTAACTTTCACAGCAGGTCTCCAAAAACCCAACTTCCTTCTGAAGTGTGTTTCCAAGCAATTTCATTTGGAAACAGAGAACTGTCTTGACCTTTTCATGGGTGTTAACTCTGCATCCTAAAAGACTTCAGAGGCAACACTCAACAGGTGTCCAAATATTCCAGGATAATATGATTCCTATTTTTAGATAGCATTTTCCATAGCTAAAAAAAAAAAAATAGATTAGTCAATCAGTTCTCTTTTAAAAGGCCTTCTGGAAAAGCAGTTTTTTACCTTTGAGTTTGCATCACATTTACCCCTTTGTGTGTTCCATTGAGTATCATTACATGGCCTTTTATGTCTAGCAGTATATGGCTCTAAAATGGAAAACTCCAGTTGTTTCTGTCTCAAGGCTTTGAATCAAGAATCACAAAGCCTGTTGATGGACATGTAGGTCGCTTCCAAATCTTGGCTATTGTAAACAGTACTGCAAAAATATAGGAATACAGATATCTCTTTGATATACTGATTTTCTTTCTATTGTGTATATACCCAGCAGTGGGATTGCTGGATCATAGGACCATATGGTAGCTCAATGTTTAGATTTTGAGGAACCTCCAAACTGTCCTCCATAGTGGTTGCACCAATTTACATTCTTACTAACAGTGTACAAGTATTCCCTTTTCTCCACATTTGTTGTTGCCTGTCTTTTGGATATAAACAATTTTAACTGAAGTGAAATGATATCTCACTGTAGCTTTGATTTGCATTTTTCTGATGGTCAGCGATGTTGAGCACCTTTTCAGATGCCTGTTTGCCATTTGTGTCTTCTTTTGAGAGATGTCTATTCAAACCTTTTGCCCATGTTTTGATTGGACTGTTAGATTTTTACCCACAAAATATGTAAAATAATAAGAATAATAAAAAATAGAGCAATAAATAAGAACCACAAAACCATGGAAAGAGAACTCTTTAGCATCGTCTGTTCTCCAAGGGATCAGCTCTACTAAGAGGATTCTTCAGGCCTCTGCTCAGAGTGAAATAAGTTTTGTCAAACAGTAAAGAAACATTTGACGTGGGAAAATCAATCATCACTTTCCTTCATTTTATTTATCCAAGTTTCCTGCAGTCATTTGTTTAAAGAATGAGTGTTATTTTATAAGTGGTTAATAAATGTGGATCTATATCACTAGCTTCATTGTCTAGCTGAAGGAAATGGAGGTCTAAAAATGTAAGATGACTTGCCCAAGGGTCCACCATCAATTAGTGGCAGAGTGTGTTCATTAAAGTCTTCTGGGCTGCAAGCTAAAGAAACCAACTTCAACTTTTCAAGAAAAGTAAGGACTCATCGGAAAAACGCTAGGGTAGCTCACAGAATAAAAACAAAAGGTTAACAACCAAGCCTCCGGTAGGGAGAAACCAGTGTAGTATAGGGACAGTCATTGTAAGGCCTCCTTTCTAGAACATGGCCAAGGGAGACTCTACTCGGACACCATCTACTGATGTGGTCAACTCCACACTCAGGGTTCAAATTCCCACTGAAGAAAATCTGACTGGCTGAGCTTGCATCAGAGACATCTACCCAGGGATCTAAAGACTATGGTTTGGGTTTGCAGAGCCACAGCCTCTGGCAAAATATTGAAGAATCTCATACTCAACTGTGGCTCACAAATCGGTGTTCATATTGCCTGGTTTTCTACTCACATTGTCTTTGCTGACATGAGCATCATTTGAGGAGCTTTTAAAAAATACCAGTAGTCAGACCTACTCCTAGATACTAAATAAGTTACTCTGAGTAGAGGTAAGCCCTGTTTATTTGTTTGTTTTTATGCTTTACTTTTGAAATGATTCTAATGTGCAACCAAATTATAGAATCTATGGGGAAGAAGATTGTTGCCTCTAGCAGAAGTTAAGTAAAAAGGAAAGAAGCAATGAATGAAACAAGACAACATCCACCGATTGACAAAGAGCTCAGAAACTATCCAGGCACTTTATTCCCATATTTTGGTGCAGGTCAGAATAACCAAGGAAACCTGTGCTAAAATCCAGATTGCAAAGTCCTATTTTAGACCCACGGAATGTGTAAAAATCGTGGAACTTGTATTACTACAACTCTCTTCAGGTGGTTCTCACAGAGGCACATCTGTGCTGGCTCTGTAGTTCTAAAGTTGAAATGCTTGACTATGATGACTCTAGGCCAGTAGTTCTTAAACTTGAGTATGCATCAGAATCACCTGGAAGACTTGTGAAGCTGGAGATTGCTGGGCTCCACCTTAGTGGTTTCTGGTTCAGTGGGTCTGAATTGGGACCCAAGAACTAGCATTTTTGAGTATACTGGTGATACTGGTACTGCTGGTCCAGGAACCACACTTTGAGAACCATACTCTTAAAGGATTAGAGCTTATTCTCCTATAAAAACACTGATTGCAAAAGGCTTCTACAATAGAATCCATGGCAGTGGTCCTACAGGAAACTCATTAATGGAGAGCTACTTCAGAGCAGGGTGAGACGTGCAAGGTTCATGCAAAAGAAAATGGCATATGCATATTAAAAATGCAATTCTACAGCACACTATGGGGCATTATTGAGCCCACAGCCTCTGACCTGGCATGCCTTAATTTGACCTCACATAGTTGGTTTTGCCAATATTTGACAAATTTATTTTGAAATGAATCCTAGTTCAAAATCCTGTATTTTTCTGAGAGATAACCAGTGCTTTGAACATTCATCATAGTATCTCTTTCCAAATATTTAAGGAGACTTTCTCTTACTGCCCAGACATTCATTAAATTATCATAAATCATTAAATAATTAAATTAAATTAAATTAATGATCATAAATCATTCATTAGATTTCCCGTTTATCAGAAATGCTTGAAACATTGATCATGTGCTTTGCTGAACTCTGAGAAAACAAACATAAAAATAAGAGATTTGGTGTTTCAGATGGTATCACCTATATACACACACATTTATTTGGTATACTCATATATTTATGTAACAGTACAATGAAATATAAATAAAGGAGTTTTCACTACACTATATAGAGACATAGGGTATGTTGGCAGGTCAAAGAAGCCTTTATAAACATGAACACCTAAAGTTGTATAAGTTGATGAGCCAGATAAAGGGAATACTCCCAGAAAACAGCAGGACATGCAAAATCATAGAATGAAGAGAAATCTATGGTCAACCAGCAAAAACTGATGCTTCTTGATGAATAGAAAGAAGACATGAAGGAGGTAGGCAGAGGCCTACCTTGGAGGTGTTCATGGGCCATGTTAAAGTGCTAAGCAGATATCACAAGACCATGTGCAGGGATTTATATTAGCGGTTCCTAGTCCTAATGTTACAATAGCTGGGGGAATTAGCTGGGTTTGGTGGCACATGCTTGTAGTCCTAGCTACTTGGGAGGCTGAGGCAGGAAGACTGCTTGAGCCTTAGAGGTCAAGGATTCAGTTAGCTGTGATTACACCACTGCACTCCAGCCTGAGTTACAGACAATGGCCATGTCTCAAAAAGAAAAAGAAAAGAACCATCTGGGAAGTTGTAAAACAATACCATAACAATACCTGCTCTCTTGTCCAAATTTATGAGTTGGAATGTCTAAAGATGGGCCCAGGGCATCAATATTTTTAGAGGCTTTCCTGGTAATTCTAATATTCAGCCATGGGTGAGAATGGATGAATTATAGCACCATATTTGCTAATAGTCCAAATGGTTCTGGCATCCAGGTTCAAGGAGAGATTGGAATGGACACAACTGAACACAGGAAGAGCAATTAGGAAGTTATTGCATGAGGTCTGGAAAGACGATAAATCCTGAACTTGGTAGTTTCAGTGGTAATGGGGAAGAATGAACTTTAGGCAGGATGTCAAGGAAGTGGGGTTTACAGACTATGGTTTCTGATTGAAACTGTTGGAGGAGGAATATGGAGGGGACTAACTGAATCCCCAAGTCCCTGCCTTGGCCATACCTCATTTAGCTTTCCCTTATTTTCAATTCCATAGTGTTTCCCTGGACAAGTTCTGCTTACTAGATACAAATTGAGCAAGACATTACTTTCCTGTATTCCAGGCCTGGTTATCTCTCCAGAGCAATCATCTTAACATCAAGGTCCTGAGCAATGTGTCATAGAATTTTCCTTCCAGTTTAAAACTAGGATATTTTTATGGCAAATAACGAAGCACATTTGGCAAAAAAAAAAAGCATGTACTTAAAAGTGAAGCTACCACGGTGATTCTTTTCCCTTCTATTTTAAAGTACATTTACATCTGGGGAAAAATAGCAGATAAAGTTCTAACTGTAATTTAATGCATGGTCTAATACTTCCATTTATCAAAATGTCAGCTGCTAAACACCCAGCACAAACCAACATTGTTTCTGGGAAATGGGGAACTGGCCCACCCAAAAGACAATGTCTCTGAAGGGAGTTTTAAACAACCAAGAGTGAACAAATTTCTCCCTTTTTGTAAACTGATGTCTGCCAGGGTAAAGGTATAGGGGAAAAAAGGATGCACCTGCATTGTCTTGTAATTATAACTATGACATTTGCAAAAACTGAACTGGATTTTCCCATTTTCATGGATGGTGCTTTCAATAGTTGTGTGTATGTTTCCACAGAAGCAATGAATTTGGGTAGACCTACAGGTGTCATTTTGTCAACTTTCATTCTTGCAATAAGCTCATGACACAGACAAAGAACAAACAGTTGTCTTTTTAGAATGTCATGTACATGCATTCCACTGCATGTCATTTACAAAAAAGGAAACATGGCATTTAACCAAAAAGACTCATAGGTGTAACAGCAAAAAGCAAAAAACTTTGCCTTATCCAGGATTACAAGGCTGGAAAGCCAAGAACCCAACTACAGATTTCTAATTCTGGGTCTTAAAAACTTTTCATCACCTGCCCTATATCTCCAGCACTAGAGTCATCAGTGTTGAGTCATCAACTTGTGGGAAAAGTCAGCTTTGAAAGCAGAGGAGTTTAACACAAAGCTCTTCCAACAGTGTGACCTACAGTTCCTTACACACCTCTCTGAGCTTCAGTTTCCTCAAGGTGAAATTTGCCTGAGATCCACATGTGCAGAATATTTTGGAGAAACAGTAAAATATATGATGCTACTCTCTGTCCCCATCACTTATACAAACATACATCATTGCTTATGAGATTATAAGAGAGCCGACTTTTGGCTTTGGTTTCTGTTGAATCTGTCTGGAAATAACATCTTCAATGATGAAAGAATGGAATTTGTAAAGCATATATTAAATACCTGAAAGCCTACATGTATTATTTTCTTCCTCTTCTATGTTTTTATTTTCTACATATTTTATTGTAGAAGGTTCTAAGGGCCTGGATTTATAGTCTACTTTGTCTGACTGACACAAAGTCCTCCAGCCACCTCAGCAGAAATCAAACACACGGGATGACGGCACATCCGTGAGGGACAGCTGGTATTCGAGACAGTGTGTAAATAATAAATTTAGCATTTAAAAATCTCACATAGGTCTTCTGATTTTATTAACCTAGACAACTTATAATAATTATGATAAACAGACATTGTCATTAAATATAGCAGCCATTTGATAAGATTAAATATAATGCAATACATCTTCCTTTCCTCCCATTCAGTATAATAAATTACCCTTAGGCTTCTAAATGAAGCATTTTATAATTGAGCAAAACAGATCGATTTTAGGGGTCCTTATTTATATGCAAAACAGACTTCTTGAGAATGGTAAACTTGATTAAAATCTCTCTAATTGCAAATCACAAATAACTTCTTCTCCCAAGACATAACTATTCTATTAATGTATAATTTATGGCATACAAGGATAGTAAAATTCTAATGTGCTTATGATCCAGATGGAAGAAAGAGTTAAATAGAGAAAACAATAAACTATATAAGATGGGAAGAAAATAGAATTAAAATTTTAAAAAAATATTGCACAAGATAGTGTCCCAGCTGTTACAGATGCCACAAAACAGCAGACATTGGTATAGAATATAATAGCAGAATCAGCATCAGGAGACTTTTAAGAGGTTTCCATGGAAGATCTAGATTTAGAGAGGAAAAAAGTCCTCAGAAAATGCATGAACCATTCATTGGTTATGGAAAGCAAGTTGGCAAATGTGACCTATTTGGGTCTGTTTGGGAGCCCATAGGTGCACCCCTACTCAAAATCACAAGTCTTTTCTGGTTATTAACCAATGATTAAGATATTAAATCCTAGGTGAGTGGCCTTTTACCTAACTACATGTCATTTACAAAAAAAGAAAAAAAAGAAAAAAAAAGGAAACATGACTTTTAACCAAAAAGACACATCTGTGTAGCAGCAAAAATAAGACCCCAACTGATGTCAGTCCTGGCCTCTGCAGATATCCCCTTCCCCAACTGGACCAGTTCCACATGACTCTTTCAGGTTCTACTGTAGAAGTGAATCCAGTGGAGATGTGGAGATGTTCTCTTGGGGGGAAGACTTAAAGATTCAAAGTTTCTAATTTATGGCCCCAATCAGTTTCTTCACGGGCATATATTTTATATTCACTTACAGTTACCTTTTCTTCTAGTCAGAAACTAGCTTTATTTCCTGTTCAGAAATAGGACTACTCTTAACAGGGATACTTATTGTTAAGTAAAAGTACATGATGTAATTTCTTCTCTAGTAAAGGTAAGTGTTTAAAAAGAACCTCTGGATTCTCCCATGCTTGTAGGAAGTTGTTCCCACAGGGAGATGGACCTGCATGTTGGTTTGCTTTCATCTAACCTTGAGAATATTGCACTCTTCCGAGTATAACGTTCATCTATTTGTTCAAAACTGCTTATTTCTCACCAGTATACATAGTTTCCATTCCCATGTCCTAAGAGAAATTGTTTTACTGTAAAATATATAAATTATAAACTATTTCAATTGTGCACAAAGAACAAAAATATTATAAATATCAACTGTGATTCATACAAATACATTTTATTTCAGGGGTAATTATTGGGCATATATGATGGAGTAATCCTGCTCTGGGCTTCAGTGATGAACAAGGTGAGCATAGCTCCACTCTTAAAACAGACAATTATGAGAAGACGGATAATGGATTTTCATAAAAGACATGATAGCCAAAGCCCAGGGGTGATGAGTCCATATGGCGGTGTGAAGGAAATCTCCCTGGGGGGTGAAACTGGAATTAATGAGGCTGATGTACTTTTCCTTCTTCTGGACTCAGCATAATAAGTTACCTGTAAGCTGCAGAATGAGGCATTTTATAATGGAATAAAACAAGTCAATTTAGAGTCCGTATTTATAAGGAAAGTAAGATTTTTGCAACTGATAACACTGGTTAGCACTGTGGAGAATTCCCCAGGATGGTTCCTCTCCCCACAAGATTCCCCAAGTAAACTGTGATGGGAGAAGTG
This sequence comes from Rhinopithecus bieti, assembly GCF_001698545.2. Classification (NCBI taxonomy): domain Eukaryota; kingdom Metazoa; phylum Chordata; class Mammalia; order Primates; family Cercopithecidae; genus Rhinopithecus; species Rhinopithecus bieti. The sequence continues at coordinate 1,192,004 of NW_016809276.1, read as the reverse complement.
CTCCATGTTCAATCTGTTCCTGATCATTCTGCTCTTGCACAGAATGAGATGCAGGAACAGGTGCTATCAATCCAATAACCGTTGGTTCTTTTCAAATGAAAGTGTCTCAGAAACATTTCACCTATCGATAAGCCCAGAACATGATATTTTGATAAGTTCTACCAGCTTAAATTTAAATATTATTCCAGAACGTTAGTTTCTCTGGCTAACAGTATTGTTAGATTCAGTGCTACTCTTTTGATTGAAAGCAACAGAGCAAGGAATCATGATACTGCATGCCTTTGAAGAGTTTCAGATTTGGGTAGCTGTCTGCAAAGGGCAGTTTGTGATGGTGTCAACAGCATGTGGGCTTTAGACTAGGCTGACGTGAGAGGCAGAGAGAGAGAGAGCCGGACCTGTAGTTAGAAAGCCCAGGTTAGGGTTCTTCTCGGCCATGGATTCTATGTGATCTGGCACAGATACCGTTTTGGAAGCTCTGTTATCTCATATGCAGGATGCACATAGAAATATATTCCTCATCACAGGGTTTGTAGGAACACAAGCAAGAAAGACCCGTATGATGCATCTATATTCTAAAGTAGTACAAATGTTTTGGAATATTGGGTACATGTCACAGTTCCTGAGGGAACAAGATTTTCTCAAGCTTGTGAAAAAAGCCTATGGACAATTCTCAATTGAGGCATTCCACGAAGACCTAACCAGTACTTCTCAAAATTGTCAAGATCATCAAATCAAGGAAAATGTGATAAACTATCATAGTCAACAGCCTCAAGAGATGTGACAGCTGAATGCAATGTGGCATTGCAGCATTCTGGGTGGCATTGTGAAACAGAAAAGCAACATTAGATAAAAACTAAGGAAATATGAATTAAGTACAGACTTCAGTTAACAAAAATGTATCAATGTCGGTTCATTAATTTTAGCATATGTACCATATTATGTAAGATGTTAACAACAGGGGATGATAGTTATGGAGTATATGAGAACTCTGTATCTTCACAACTTTTCTGTATATCTAAACTGTTCTAAAGTGAAAAAATTATTTAATTTTGCTGAATGGCATTATAAAGTCCCATTTATTTATTTAGCCAACACATATGCATTGAGTAGCCGCTGCATGTGCCAGGCACTCTTCTAGGAGCTGGTGATACAGCAATGAACAAGATAAAATGATGAGAGGTCACTTAATAGGTACCATGTATGTTATTTGAGTGATGAATACCCTAAAAGCCCTGAGTTAACCACCATGGAATCTGGGTGTGTAACAAAATTGCACGTGTACCCCATACATTTCTACATGTAAAAATAAACGTAAAATACAAAATAAAATAATTAAAATAATAATTAGTAAAAACAGTCCTGGTTGTTAGTTTGTACACCAGTAAGGAAATGAAAATAAATAAAATGTAAATATATTTTAAATGATATCTTGTGCTGCTGAATGCTGTATGAACAAAGAAACACAGCATAACAGTGAGGAGGAGATACTGACAAAGTAGAAAGAGGAGATCTCTTGGGGGAGGGGTCAGAGGAGACGTGAATCAGTAGCGGTGCAGAGAGAGGATGGCCATGCCAAAACCTGGGGTGGGAGCATCCTATGCAGAGGTCCCAGTAAGTGTGAGACCTCTGAGACCAGCACAGGCTAGGGGTGCACTAGGAAAAGCAAGAAAGTCACCATCACTGGAAACAAGCTGGAGAGGGTAAGCGTGGGAGCAGATGAAGCCAGAGAGGCTCCCTTCACTATATTGGGCAGTGCCTTATCATCAAAAATAACTACCTTAGATTTTGCTGTAGGTAGGTTAAAAAGCCATTGGAAGATTTTTGTGGAAGAGAGAAAAGAAATAGTATTTCTATTTCTTAGCATTTTATTATGAAAAATTTCAATCATACAAAAAAATTGAATAAATTGTACAGTGAATAGCCTCATGTATCCATCACTTACATTCTGTAATTGTTTTGCTATAGTTATTTTAGAACATATTTATTCATCTGTTTGTTCATCTATCAATATATCTTATTTTTTGAGGCATTCCAAATTAAGTTTCAGAAAGTAGTCCAATTCCTATCAAATACTTTAGCACAACATCATTAAACAAAGTTCAGCATTTGTTTACTGTTCTTTTTATTTAAGATAGAATTTATATACATTTAAATGCACAAAGATAAGTGTATCAATTCTAAGAGCTTTGACAAACGTACACACTTGTGTAATCAAACCCTTAATAAGATATAGAATAACACATTACCCCCAAGAGTTTTCTCATTCTCTTTCTCAGTCCATCCTCCTCCCCACCCACTTTTAGAGGCAACCTGTGGCCCTGTAATTCTATTTCCTGGTATATATCCAAGAAAATGAAAACATAGCCATGAAAAGACTTGTTCAACAAAGCTTATAGCAGTTTTACTGATAATGCCTCGAACAGAAAACAGCCCAGTTATCCATCAACAGGTAAATCAATTTAAAAAGTGGTATATTCATACCGTGGAATTCTCACAGCACTAAAAGCAACAAACTACTGAAGCACAGAATAATATGGATGAATCTCAAACACATTTTACTCCATAAAAGAAACCAGACACAAAAGCGTATGCATACTGTCTGTTTCCTTTCATGTGAAGTTCAAGAGCAGGAAAAGCTAACTCCTGGTTAAATAAGTATATAAGAAATAAATGAGAATTCAACTTTAAAGGATCCTTTACCTGCTTTGGGCAGAACAAACTTCACTCCAGATGAATGAAGGCAAGAGAGAGCTTCCTGAATTTGCCCTAACTTCCTCGATTCTAAAGTACAGAGTTCAGTAATTGTGGAATGAGTAAATGAAGAGCTGAATAAAAAGACCTGAGATCTAAGGAATCTTTCTCTAAAGATGGGACTCTCTGAAGTGAGCCTTCCTTCTAACATTTGTTGACAGCAATTCTCCAATCTGAAACCCTTGAGACAGTACTTATACACACTGCCTTTTACTCCCTCTCAAATCTTTACCCAGTACCTTTATTCATTGACCTGAAACACACATGCTAATTTCCAGAGAGTATATGTTGATGCATCTTGGTCATTTCCGTCTCAGGCACCCACCAACAAGTTTACAAAGATATACATTTCAGAGCATTTATTAGGTTCTCATTATGCACTGTATTCTTTTCTTTTTTCATTATACTTTAAGTTCTGGGGTACATGTACACAACGTGGAGGTTTGTTGCATAGGTATACATGTGCCATGGTGGTTTGCTGCACCCATCAACCTGTCATCTACATTAGGTATTTCTCCCAGTGTTATCCCTACCCTAGACCCCCACCCCCCGACAGGCCCCTGTGAGTGATGTTCCCCTCCCTGTGCCCATGTGTTCTCATTGTTCAACTCCCACTTATGAGTGAGAACAGGTGGTGTTTGGTTTTCTGTTCCTGTGTTAGTTTGCTGAGAATGATGGTTTCCAGCTTCATCCATTTCCCTGAAAAGGACATAAACTCATCCTTTTTTATGGCTGCATATATACACTGAGTTCTCTCTTCTTTTTTTCTTTTTGAGACAGAGTCTCGCTCTGTCACCCAGGCTGGAGTGCAGTGGGCGATCTCGGCTCACTGCAATCTCTGCCTCCCAGGTTCAAGCAATTCTCCTGCCTCAGCCTCCCGAGTAGCTGGGACTATAGGTGCCCACCACCATGCCTGGTTAATGTTTGTATTTTTAGTGGAGATGGGGTTTCACTATGTTGGCCAGGCTGGTCTGGATCTCCTGACCTCAAGTGATCCACCTGCCTCTGCCTCCCAAAGTGCTGGGATTACAGGCGTGAGCCACTGTGCCCGGCCTACACTGAATTCTTAACCTAGGTGTCAGCAGGATAGAAGTAAATCACACATAATCACTCCATGTACTATTGAGAGAGGCATACATATATCCATGGGATCAGAATCTGGGTGAAGGCAGTAAACAGAGGGATCTAAACCAAATTCTGGGAGAAATGAGGGAGAAGAATGAGATAAGACTTTCATATATTGAGTTGGGACCAGCACAAAATGTATTCGTTAATATTGGTTAAAAAACATGTAATAGTCACGAAACAGTTCCTTCATGACAAGCAGGCATGCAAGTTGCTCCTGCTACATGCATTACAGGAACCTAATTACAATTATTTTCGGTGTACCTTCTATATTAGAAAGAACTGTCACATGCTCAGTTCATGTTCCTTAGTTCTTAGGGTAGGAGGAGGACTCCCTTTGTTTAAACTAATCATTCATATCAATATAAACTAATACATATTTAACTTTACTACAAAAAATGTATAATCACTAGTAATATTTTAATATGCATAAATGCATTTATTACAAATATGAGATTATATTACATAAAATATTTGGAGACCTGCTTTATGTATCTAATCAATATCACCTATATTTTTTTCAAGTCAGTTAATATGTGCCCACATTACCACTTTAATTAATTATACAATATTCTGTGGTGTGAATATAACATATAATCAATCCCCTATTGGTGGATATTTAGGTTATTTCCAGTTTTACACTTTCATGATGTGGACTTCTTAATTTTCCTGGAAAATGAGGTTTCACTATATGATTGTCCTTGTGTTACTTCCAGAATGCCAGTAAAACAGTCTTCTCCTATTCACCTCTAATGGAAGGTTATAAATGGCACTACTTAGTGAACGGAAAAGGTTTCTTTTATTTATTTATTTATTTATTTTTATTATACTTTAAGTTCTAGGGTACATGTGCATAACGTGCAGGTTTGTTACATATGTATACTTGTGCCATGTTGGTGTGCTGCACCCATCAACTCGTCAGCACCCATCAATTCATCATTTATATCATGTATAACTCCCCAATGCAATCC
>NW_016809276.1:1179167-1182069 GCF_001698545.2 Rhinopithecus bieti | reverse complement strand
GTGCCTGTATGCTTAAAGCGCAGAATTGGGGTGGGAGTTACCCGCTTTTCCCGGGGTTGTGTGTCTCAGTTCCCCTGGCTAGGAAAAGGGCTTCCCTTCCCCCTTGCGCTTCCCAGGTGAGGCGATGCCTCGCCCTGCTTCAGCTCTCGCTGGTCAGGCTGCAGCAGCTGACCAGCACTGATTGTCCGGCACTCCCTAGTGAGATGACCCAAGTACCTCAGTTGAAAATGCAGAAATCACCGGTCTTCTGTGTCGCTCGCGCTGGGAGTTGGAGACTGGAGCTGTTCCTATTCGACCATCTTGCTCCACCCCCCCGGAAAAGGTTTCTAAAAGCTCAGGTGCTACCTAGCAGCTGATGCTTGCAAGATTTCAGCTCACCTAATGCAGGGCTCGTTAATCAAGTCACAGGCCTCAACCTAGAATAAAGCAGCTGGGAAAAGGACACCTGGCTTTGAGTACAGGAAACCAGTTATTGTTAACTCTGTGACCTAGGGTATGGGATTTAGCCTCTCCAAAGCTTCATTTCCAGATCTATCGAATGGGAATATTAATCGTTTGTTCTTGTGAAGTTGTTGGGCAGATCATGAGAGAAGGGCTGTGGGTAAGAATGATTGAATTTTTCAAGGCTATTTAATTATGTATTGCTTTGTCCACATTTTCTGATGTTCCTAAGGAGAACTAATGCAATGCATGTAGTAAAACTTTTGGCAAAAGTTAAATTTAAACATCGTGTTCATGTGTCTTTATACCAGAATGATTTACATTCTTTAGGTATATACCCAGTAATGGGAATGCTGGGTCAACTGGTATTTCTGATTCTAGATCCTTGAGGAATCACCATATTGCAGTCCTATTTACAATAGCAAAGACATGGAACCAAACCAAATGCCCATCAATGATAGACTGGATAAAGAAATGTGGCACATATATACTATGGAATACTATGCAGCCATAAAATGGAATGAGATCATGTCCTTTTCAGGGACGTGGATGAAGCTGGAAAACATCATCCTCAGCAAACTAACACAGAAACAGAAAACCAAACACCAAATGTTCTGCCTCATGAGTGGGAGTTGAACACTGAGAACACATGAACACAGAGAAGGGAACAATATACACCAGGGCCTATTGGGGTTGGGGAGTGAGGGGAGAGAAATTAGAGGACTGGTCAGTATGTGCAGCAAACCACCATGGTACACATATACCTATGTAACAGATCTGCACGTTCTGCACATGTGTCCCTGTTTTTTTTCAGAAGAAATTTAAAACAGTTAAGTTTAATAAAGAAAAATCCCTCAAACTATATGTCATAAATCCAATGCTCAGTTAAATTGATTTCACATAGGTGTTGAGATTTTCTAAGGCCTGCAAAAGTGTCACACACAAACAGGAAGATTTTCTGAGCCTCACTTATGTCCCAAAGTGGCTTAAACCAGGAACTCTTAAGTCAAGCTTACATCTAAGTCTCCAAAGAAGAGATAGACTTTAACAAGCAGAGAGGTCGCTATTCAAAGCAGGGATGGAGTCTGAACAAAACGATTGTGCTATAGTATACTTGAAACAGGAAATTATCAAGTCACTATCACTTTCTCCTTCTTGGTATTTGTCATCACGGTGAATAAAAATTACTGCATGTAAGAATAAGTCATAAAGTCATAAGTTCTCCTGGTTCTTGATTTACTCTGTTTTTCTTAGAGCTGGCTTTATATATTGGTTGTGCTTTAAGTTTACAAAGACTATTTAGACATTGTCTCATTTAATCTTCACATTTGTGTAAAGAGTGCATTATTGAATTAATTTCATACATTGCAATGTGAGGCCCAGTGTGCATGCAGCAGCTGGATCTGATCTTTGGACTCATCATCTAGCACCACTGATAACTGTTTACATCCTGTATGTGGGAAATACAATTCCATGATCCCCTGGAATCTAGTATAGTAAACAAGGATCCATGTTGAGCCAAGCACCAGACATTGAGAATGAAGTTCACCAGGTGTAGTTTCTATTTTCTTAAGGGAGATGTTTCTTCTCATTCCTCTCTACATTAAGGAAAGTCCTGTCTAGGCCGTGACCTGACAATGAATGCACGTGCACACACCACCCCCAGCGCCTCACACACACACCAGGACAACCACCCAACTTCTGCCTTGGAGAATCCAAGCTGAGAAATTCAGGAATCAAGTAGTTGTCCATGAGCACTGAGGTTGAGAGACCAGGCTATGGACCGAGAGGCCTGGAGTGTGAACAGCACCTCTAGGGGAAGAGACACATGAAAGTGAGGAATCCACTGTGAGGCAAAAGGAGAGGCTGGGCTAAAAGAAGAGCCCCAAAGGGAAGTGCAACCTCTTCTACCCACCTAGTCCTACGAGCAGATTTCGGTCCAGAAATAATTGTACTACAGGGGTTTTTCTTCACTGTCTAGGACCTGGTTTTTCAGCTCTTGTTGGGTTTTCCCACTTGCATATACTTCATTTCACACCTCCACCCATTATATGAGGTAACTTGACTGATTTTCAGTTTCTTACCAGCAAAATAACATAAAGTTTTTATTTGTGCTTATTGCAGCACTATTTGTAACGTTAAAACGAAACAACTTAAATGATCATTAACAAGTTAGTCACAAACGGCAGAGCACGGTGGCTCACGCCTGTAATCCTAGCACCTTTGGAGGCCGAGGCAGGCTGATCACGAGGTCAGGAGATCGAGACCATCCTGGCTAACATGGTGAAACCCCATCTCTACTAAAAATACAAAAAATTAGTCGGGTGTGGTGGTGGGCGCCTGTAGTCCCAGCTACTCGGGAGGCTGAGGCAGGAGAATGGTGTGAACCTGGGAGGTGGAGCTTGCAGTGAGCCGAGATCGGGCCACTGCATTCCAGCCTGGGGGACACAGCGAGACTCTG
>NW_016809276.1:1136267-1178655 GCF_001698545.2 Rhinopithecus bieti | reverse complement strand
AAAAAAAAAAAAAAAAGTTATGTAAACTCTGGCATTCACTTTCTCTCAAATACGTTATGGTAATAAAGGATAATATGGTATCTTCCATATAGTATCTAACACATTTTCTTTTACTGCTATAATGTATTGTATTCTATGAGAATAATGTAGATATTACATATATGAGTATATAAATATATGTAATATGTGTATTGAGATATGATATATAAATATTTAATTTTATAAATGTATGTATGTAAATTTACACAATTTAATAGGTATATTTCATAGGAATATAACTAGCATTCCTATGAAATGTAAAATATATTGTATATATATATATCTGTATATTTATATATACACACACAGTCATACCATATATGTGTTAAGTGGAACAAAAGTTGCAGTGCACATCTAAAACAAAACTTCATATTTCTCTATATACATATATTTGTATAATGCCTGTAAATATATTGTGAAGACACATCCCTGATTATAGAAGCTACCTCTTAGAAGAGGCTTAGAAAAGGGTGACTTAACCATGTCTTTCTATCTTAATATTTTGCTTAATTATGATAATGGATGAATACTTCTAATGTAATTAAAACTAATCCAAAACATATTTTGAAAAGAAACAAGCAAGTACACCACAAATTGCCTGTTTTACGGTTTGCTTTGTTTTGCTTTCTTCTTCCTCCCATCCTCACTGCTCCATATGTAGAGAACAAAATCATTTTGTGGTGAGTGTTCACTTCGGTGTTCTACAATAGAAGCTAAAAAGAGAATATGAAGTTACTCTGAGGTCTGTGCCTGCTGACATTTTTTCTCTTTTTTGTTTAATTTTCCACAATATGGACATGGGTAAAAATAAAACATAAATCTTGATAACTAGAGTTTTCATCAAAATTATAAATGCCAATTGAAGAATAATTTTCAGGCATAATGGCCCAGAAGTGCTTACTTCATCTTTTAAATATGAGAGAGCTTTAAAATATTTTAATGACTATTAAGAAAATAATGGGAATATTAAATCTTTTTTCTTGTGTACTTGAGTTATTGTTATGAGTGTGTCTGCACCAGGGTCCTCATATGGATAAAAATATCAACATATTTGTTTTAGCAAAGGAAAAAATCCTCTGGGACTAGAATGTGGCAGTTTAACACGATGTTTAATTTACCAATTTAAAGATGTTTATTCTTATATAAAACCTTATATGCACATTGACATCATGTGTTTCAAAACTCATCCTATATACAGGAGTCGAAAGGTTCAAGTCATTGTGCTAAGAGGTTTCCTTGTTTATATTTTTAATAGAGTTCTTAACTTATTTATGGAAGTAAGCACCTAATGTAATTTTTAAAAATGATGCACTTTGGGAGGCCAAGGCAGGTGGATCACAAGGTCAGGAGATCGAGACCGTCCTGGCCAACATGGTGAAACCCCATCTCTACTACTCGGGAGGCTGAGGCAGGAGAATTGTGTGAACCCGGGAAGTAGAGCTTGCAGTGAGCTGAGATCGTGCCACTGTACTTCAGCCTGGGCAACAGAGCGAGACTCTGTCTAAAAAAAAAAAAAAAAAAAAAAAAAAGATAGGCTTGGGCACAGTTAAGGAGGTTCAAACCTGAACCCCCTGTGACCTTAGCAACATGGATGATGGGTTCAGGAGAGGGGACGTGTAACCTGGGGATCAGGGCTAGGGAAACAAATCCATTCTTCCCCATGAATAGAACCTGGATAGAAATGCAGAGATGGCCAATGTCCTAGTCCAATATGCAAAGACCAGGGAAAGGTACCACAGTTGCCTAATGTGAAGGAAGGGGCTCATCAGTAAGAAATTACAGTCCTCCTGGACCACTCTCAAAGTCAGTGGGGAAAGCAGAGTTCTGGGTGAGTTGAACAAGAGCAAGATCCAGACCAGGGCCAGGGAGCAGACAGGAAGCGGGTGAAGAGTTCGGATTGTGGCAAACGAAAGACAGAAGACAGAAACTGTTCGTGGAACAGGACGAACACAATTGGTGTTCTGAGGGCTGTCTTATTGGGCCAATATAGCAGAGGGCATGTGTCGTTATCTTGGGGAGCCACAATAGTGGTGTAGGCTCATCATTAACCAGCCTACCTCAGGTCCATGGAGGAAAACAATCAGAGACACAGAAAATGCTGGTATCAAGGATCACACACTGAAAGTAAGAATTTGTTCATGTACCTCCTTCCTTGATTAGTGTTGTCTGATAAATAGCATGGGGCAGAGCTTTCTGGTGGGTCCCAAAAGAGGCACTCAATGGAAAAACTCACTACCAGTGTTGGAGAAGCACTAATATTTTTGTAGAGATGTAATATCTGTTATTGCCTTAGTATTTTTGTTTTGTTTTGTTTTTTTGAGAGAGGGTCTTGCTCTGTCACCCAGGCTGGAGTGCAGTGGCACCATCTTGGCTCACTGCAACTTCCACCTCTCGGGTTTAAGCCATTCTCCTGCCTCAGCCTTCTGAGTAGCTGGGATTACAGGTGCATACCACCACGCCCAGCTAATCTTTGAATTTTTAGTAGAGATGGGGTTTCACCATTTTGGCCAAGGGGATCTTGAACTCCTAACCTCAAATGATCTGCTCACCTCAGCCTCCCTGAGTAGCTGGGATTACGGGTGCACACCACCACGTCCAGCTAATCTTTGTATTTTTAGTAGAGATAGGGTTTCACTATTTTGGCCAAGGGGGTCTTGAACTCCTGACCTCAGATGATCCACCCACCTCGGCCTCCCAAAATGCTAGGATTACAGATGTAAGCCACCGTGCCCAGCCTTAGGACTTTTAGCATTCAAAGACAAGGTCAGTAGCCTACTTGATAATAAGAATAAAATGTAATCCAATACTGCTTCAAGTGTGAAGATTTCCACTTTCAAGTCCTCCTCAACTTACAATATCTTAATCATCATTTCTCATGAGTAAAAGTATTTGCTGTTACAACTTCCTAATATTTAAGGATGAATAACTGCCTTTCAAAGCAGTTAAGTGCCGTGATCCGGGTCACACAAACTATGATATTAGAGTCAGAACTTTAATGAAGACCTTAACTCCCAGGTAGGCTTCTGTCCACTTGACATGGCCACCTTTCTGTGGAATTTCCTCCCTCATTCAGTTTAATTGTGTTTGCATGATGTTGATAGACTCAGCTCAATGGTGAGATTTAATTATTTTTGTAAGGGAGAAAAATGCTTACCCAAAGCAGAGAACCCACTTACTGAAGCTCTCTCAAAGCCATCTGTATTCAGTGTGATATTTGCAAAAGCTGCCACACTACATAAGGTCACCAAAGAAGCCCAGCTTGATTCCCTGCGCAGGATTTAGGCATGACCCCAGCCAAACTCCCAGCCCTTGTGTCTTGATTTTAAAAGGCATTTAGCAGCAAGCTTTTCTTTGACCTAAATGTTTTTATAACTAATGGTTCATCTATGTTAGAGATTGTTCTTTTTTAGTCACCTCCCTTTAGGTACTGAATATTTTTCTGCAGCTTCCTGGATACCTAATGAACCTACTTGGGGACCAGGTGAAATATATTTTTGGAACACTATCACCCTGCAATTCTCAGGTCATAAATTTCTTTATTATTTGCCCTGGCAGGTGTTGCTACCCCAAAAGTTATTATCTGTTCAATCTCAGTTCTAACCTGCAAGCAGATATGTCTGAAGAGCCAATTTATTACAGATGTAACAGCACCAGGGAAGATGAGTTTGCTTGTTTAAAGAGATGAGCGGCATTGGCAACGCTATCAATTTTCAGAAATCCTGTACATGGGATTTTTTTGTAGTTATTAAAAAATCATGCGTAGCAATGTTTCTATCTTTCATTGTGCATTTTCTGGAACTACGCATCCATCATAGCTCGTTCCTCTCTAAATGGGCTTGTCTTTCAGAAATTGGTAGCCTTATAGAGCTTTTGCCAAGCACTAACTTGTGAGATCAGAAGACCGTGCCATCTGTATTCAGATCTATGTTTTTCCAGGAATGATGCAGGAAATGTCCTTTACATGTAATTTTATCACTCTGGGTATCAATTTCATGCAATCAATTCATTCACTTACTGATGTGATTGCATTAGGCATATCCCCAGGAGCAGTCAACTGGGAGAGGAGGATGTGGGGTACCGAATAACACTCAGGAGTATAGATCACGATAACACTTATCGTGATCTAAAATAAAATATATACATATATACACACATATAAGTGTGTGTATATATGCACACGTACATGCATACATATGTGTATGTACACACACACACACACACACACTATTAATCACAACTTATTGAGGAAGGCTGACCTGGGTTCTAATCTTGCTTTCTGCTATAGGAAATTGGGCAAGCCAATGACGTCACTTCCTTGAATCTGTTTTATGTTTACTCTATAAAAAATAATAAAACCAGTCTGTTAGAAATGTTACAATGATTCAATAACACTTTAAAAGCTACTAGCGTAAGTCCTGGCACCGAATAGTTACTATGAATTTTAAATTATTATTAATTATGAAAATATTAATGATCAATATTTGAAATAACTTCCTTTACAAATAGATGTCTAATATTGGAGAAAAAAGGGTCACTAATATGTATGCAATTAACTATAAAACCAGGCTGTAAAATAGAAAATCTCAATACAAGGAGAAAAAATATATGTACTCTGCTGGTGACCTCTAGCCAAAGAGATCAGAGGGCATCTTGTGAGGAAGTATAGATTGAGGCAGACTTTGAAGGATAGTTATTCGGGGCTCTTTGATTTGCAAGGGACAGAAACTGAACTCTAAATATGTTAAACTGAAAAAAGGAATATATTGGTTCACATCTGGCTTCAGGCACAATTGGATCCAGCTATTCAAATGAAGCTTTAAGGACCCTCATATCTTTTTTGTTTCTGAGTTATAAATCCCTCTGTGTGTTGGGAGAATCATGACATATTCAAGCATAAAATTGTATGACTCATATCTAAAGGAAAAGATAGCCTTTCCCAAAATGTATATGGTACACCATAGGGAAAACTATCATTTCCCCTGCTTTGGTTAATTGTTCTTCTCAGACCAATTGCTATGACCGGGAAAGATGGAGTACTCATTGAACAGCTTGGTTTGTGTGCCCAGCTTTACGATGAGGAGGTGGGTGCTGAGATCGACAGTCTTACCGGAACCACCCAGAATGATGGCAGAATAGTTTCTCAAAGAAAAGTGGTGTTCTTGGAAGAAGAAGTAGTAAGAAGAGAAGTAGGGTATAAGACTAGAAATCCTAAAATAATAGGTGTCTCAGGAAGAGATCCAGTATAAGGGGGATTCATGATGGAATATACAAAGAAAGCTATTGAGGAAGGAAAACTGCGTATAGTATTCAGCCAGTAATTTATAATACATTTCACTAAACCTGAGATTCTCACATACTATCCCTCAGTAGACCAAACAATGCTTGCTTCAATAACAAATATGTAATAGAAAACAGTCATTTCTTTCTCAAAGAATAAATAAATAAATGTATGCTTGGCTGAAAAAATGAACTTTTCACTTAAAACTGTTTTATTCCCATTTTACCAATAATAAAACTGATCTGGGGAAGTTAATGTCTTACCTAGTTTAGAAATTTGAGGTTTTATCTCAATTATCTCTGGACCCATGTTGCCTATTCCTGCTAGTCTCCCACAACTTTCTCTTCTGCAAGCTGTTGCTATTTCCAAAGCCAGCTCACAGAAACCCGAACCACTGAGACTCATTGGCCACATTTGGTTTCCAACAATTCTGTTCTTCAATCTTTTACTTGAGATTTTGAACAATATAACATTTGTATGCCATTGACTCATATACTTCTAGACGTTCTAGAGTTGGAAGGAACCTTAAGAGCCATGAAGTCTAAAATACATGTCCAGAGAACTGTGGTTAAGTAACCATTCCTATCGAAGAAAGTAAGGTGGAAAACCATGGCCTCTCTTCTCTGTTCTCTGCTGACTGACTTACTACTCTGACTACTCAAGTTTTTTCTCTAAACATGACTCTAACAAATGCCCAACTGGCTCTCCTTGAATAGAGTTGCTGGAGGGTAGAGAAATAATGAAAGATCACGAAGCTTCTTCCCCTTTGCAACAACGGGAACATGGCTCCCCTGGGCACAAGGAAGCCGGTGCTCACTAGGATCTGACATATGAAACATCACATATAAAAATAACAAGACTGAAGATGCTGCATTGCTTTTACTTACCCCATCACACCCACCTCCTCACACCCTAAATCCCCTTATCATTTAATAAAGATAGCCACCTGTTTGGCTCAAGAACTTAAGCCTACCTGGCTGAAGTGGAAGGGGGTTGGAGGGGGAGTGTAGATAGGGAACTACTCTGTGTGTGGTCTCTCCCACTGGACTTTCAGATTATGCTGAAGATAGAGGCAACTTGCTTCTTCTCCATCCCTGTGCTCAACTCTCAGTTTGAAGAAAACCTTCACATTGTTGCTGCTAACTGCTAATAGAATGATTCCATATCTCCAGCTTCTAATGGAATTTAGAAAAACCTTATGTTCTCTGTTAATATGAGTGTTTATCCAAGGATAATATGTCTCTCCACTTTCATCCAAAATCCCTGGGTGCTTATTAAATATCCAGACTCCAGGAGCCCATGCCAGACCTACTGAAATATAATCTTTGAGCATCTTAAACTATTTTAAAACTCCCTGGAAAATTATTTTACAAACAAAAGTGTGAGAACCTTAACTTCTCATTCCTCTGCATTTTTTTTTTTTCATTTTGGGTGTATCCTCACAAAGCAAAACAGATGGAAGAAACCACTTAAGAAGCAGAATGAGAATAAGAGGTGTGTCCAGGGGGAAGGGGGTATGGGACAGGCTGCTTCCTCAACTCCTAATCTAAGCCTGGGATCAAAGGAGCACTTAAAAATCAGTAGTAGCACAGTCTTGTTCATGAGGGCAGGTGACTCCCCAGGGATTTAGAACTAAAGCTCTGCTTAGATTTAATGTATATTGACCTAAAGTGCATTTTGCACCATAGGTTGACCTAAAGTAACATTTTTAAGTCTTCAGGTCAAGACCCATGGTGGCCATGAAATTAGTTTAGTGAACCATAGCCATCTTAAAAGAAAAATGTTATAATAATAATAGAATGAAAATATCAGAAACATTTTGCATTGCAAGAATAAGAATTTTTGTCTGAAAGTTCTGTTTCAGATGTATATTGTGGGTGCATCCTGGGTTAAGATGTTCTGTGTATTTCTTTCTGTGGGTTGGAGTCAAAAAAGTTTGATAATCATTGAACTAGGGAACCTAGAGTACCAAACTGTTAAAAGTTTACGTATATTTACTTACAGTTCCCATTGTACAGATGGCAATACTGAGGCTGAGATACAGTGGTACAATGAGGACTCTAAAGTATTCTAACCACAAAGTTCAATAGGCTAAAGACAGAGGATCAGGGAGAAAGTAAACATCATCTCATTGTTCAGTCTGCTTAGGTCCTGATTCACCATCTCTGTATGCCATTTAAATAACCTGACCCGCTAACCTGGCACTCCTCATCCCGACCTTTACCCCATGATGTCCTAAGTCTATTATTGATACGCAGTTCTGCACTGTAAAAGATCTTTGCATGAATTGCTCTGCAGTGTTGTGTTTTTAATGCTGTCTGACAGGAACTTGTGAGGAGTTGATAGAGTCTTGTTTGTTTAGCTCTTACTGAAGGTCAGAACCAAGATTCACTGCCCTCACTGCAGAAATGCCATTAATATTCACATCCTCTCTCCAATTTCAAAGGCTCCTTGTTAAGGGCTCTTCCAGGGGCTTTCAATGGCAGCTTTGTTTACTGCCTTAAGAATCTCTTCAAAAAATTAACCAATACCTACGTAATACATAAGACTCAGTTGGTAGCAAGTGACAGAAAACTAGATTGAAACTAGTTTAAACAGAGAGAAGAACCCTATCCTTTCATGTAAATTAAGCATGAGGAGGAGAGCTAGCTAGCCTCAGGTTTGGGCATGGCTGGGCACAAATGATAGAATCAGGATGGGGATTCTCTGCTACCATGTTTCAGCTCTGCTTCCTGGACATTGAATCTACTCTCGGAGATGAACTCCCCTAGTGGTGACAACAGGTTTACGAAAGTAGCCCCTAGCTTTGATTATCTTCAATTCTGAGTATCGTTGGCTTTGAATGTCCATCCCTGAACCAATCACATAATCACTGTGGCTATGCAATGTGATATGATGATAGATGGAGCCCCACATAAGGACATTAGATTGAACTAAGGTGTACTCCCATCCTTACCCCACAGAAATAAATATGAGGAAACAGTTACCAGAAGGCTCAATGGATCCTAGATTTTAGAAGTTCAGGCTCCGTTCTGTGGTAGGAATTCTAGGGCAGGATACCTTAACCTTGAAAAACTTACAATAGAGGGTCAATCATGTAGCAGTTACTCTGTGTGTGTGTTCTACATACAGCTTCAGGTATTGAACACCAGGAGAGATCTCTGAAGAAAACACAAGCATTCTTTGCAGTCTAACATCAGAAAAAAACAATGCACATCATTAATAACTTTAAATTTAATGAGAAAAACTACTAAGTAAAATTCATTCTTTTATCTGGGGGAAATTGTGGAAGGCAGAATATATAAAGTTCAAGCCAAACCTTTCCGCTTAGGTAGGATTTGGATGCGGTGGGAAGACATACATTTTTCCATGTGATGAATCTACATAGATTGAACAAATATGGCAATGTAGGGGAGAAGCAGGAGGCTGAAACATTTGCTACTGCAGAGGGACAGTGTGAGAAGGAGAAAGATCCCCAAAGGGAGGGGCCAGTGTACAGAATGCCAGGCTTCTGTGGTGTTGGTATAGAGTGAGTTCAGCTGTACAACAGGAAATCTACCAGGCAATATTGGACTTAAGGGGGAAATCTGAGAGTAGGGGATGTTATTAATCCATATAAGGGACTATATGAGCATATATTTTACAGCTGTAACAGAGATGAAAAACAGAATGGTTGTAAAAGTGACATCAGACACAGAGGTGATAGATAGCCTAGCAGCTCCTTAGATGAGGGCAGTCCTGGCCAAGGGGAGTAAAAGTCGAGTTCACTCTCCACCTTTTATGATAGCAAAAAGCATGGACCTTTGAGTGCTATTTACTCAAGGAAAATGTGTTTGGGAGGGAACATCTCTACATTGTTTGTAAGCAATTATCCTGGTTTTCTTGAGATTGATTTCCAGGGGAGTACAGGACTGCTACATGAGCAAGTTAATGCTTTGGATTGGAAAGTTCTGGAAATTTGGAGTTAGTCCGACTTGAGTTCAATCCCAAGCTTTTGGGGCTAGTCATCTACTATTATTTCCTTCCTTAAAAATTGGTCTAAAAAAACCAACACCATAGGGTTATTGTGAAGTTTGAGATTTGCATAAGCAACTCCCATTTAGTAAATATTAACTAAATATTATATAATTCTTAAAGCAATACTAAAAATGACATTGACAATATCTTCATTTTATGTCATATAAGGAGATCAGTGAAGAAGAATGGGAATCAGAGGGAATGAGACTTAGTCAAGTTCTTTGCAGCTAGCAAATAGCAAAGCTAACATTGAGATCCATGTGGGTGTGAGTGAAAGCCTGTGCTCTTTCTGCTGCTCTCCACATTTGGGTCAGTGAAGTGAATTCTTAAATTTTATAATCTAACATTTCACAAAGGCCTACCAATTACCATCATTTAAATATTAGTTCATGATATCAATGTTCTGGTCAAGGAACTATATATTATACATACCTCTGAGGTCACTTGGGGTTTTTAACATGACATAAGCTTTTGTAATATTACATGGTAAGCTGAGTGGATGTATTGTATATTGGAATAGCAACGTGTTCCAATGTCAATTAACATTTTGTTATACAGATGTTCCAGGATTGAAGAAGAAATATGCTGATTAATACCTCCCCCAAATCCTGGGATAAAAAATGAAAGTATTATATTATCCACTTGATGACTAACACAAAAATTAAATTAGAGAACAAATGAGAAGCTCTGCCTCCAGGCTTAATGAGTGATGGGTTTAGTTAAGGAAGTTAGTTAGAGTTGATCCTCCTCATACAGACATCTATTACTGAACAATGTTTTTGTTTTGTTTTGTTTTACCGTCTTCTTTTTATTAGCATTGTTATAAACTTTGATGGTGGCCAAACATTCTTGCTGTTTCCTTTGGGTCCTAAAGATATAAAACTATCAATATAAAATAGCTATTATCCCAAATGCCAAACTATGAGGAAAGAGGATAATAAGATGGACCAATTTATGGACGGGATGTAAAATATTTGCAATCCCTTAGTGTCATAGAGGAGAACAGGGAGAAATCCAAGCCTGTCTGGGGGTTGGGGGGCCTGGGAGCACTCTCCTAGAGCATACGGGGTCTGGGGGGCTTCCTGCTTATATTTTGCTTATAAATGGCTTAAGTTTTTCTCTGCAAAGAGCGTTTACCAACAAGATTGTAGCACCATTAAGGCTTGATAGACATGCATAGGTCTTTGTGTTGAAATGCAATATATTATTTTGCTTCAAAGATGTAAAATAAATGTCATTCAAATTACCTCCCATTTATTTTCACTTTAATTCTAACATTCTTGTTGAAAGGGTTAATGACTCTGCTACTAGGTAAAATTAAATCAAACTCTCTTTTTCCGTGGTCCATAAGGCATTGAATAGTCCGGCCTTCAGTGACTTTTTCTATGTCATGTTGCTCCACTTCCCTTCTCAGCAACATTCTCCCTCAGCAACACTGATTTCCTTTTATTTTTTTCTATTGCAGGACATTTACACATATTACTTCCTCTGCCTGAACGTTTCTCCCAATCCCTGCCCCACTGTATCGCACAATCACTCTGTATTGCACAACCCTGTACATTTCCTCTGTATAATTATTGCTATGTAAGATGAGTTGATCTGTTTACTTTCTAACCAGTTAAAACTGATTGAACACTTATTATGTGTCAGCCAATTTCTAAGTATTTACAGTTATTAAAACCTTTGATCTTCATTATACTAACATAGAGTAGGTAACGTAATTAACCTCCATATTTTTGACCAAGAAAATGAGACATATTGAAGTTAATTACTCATAACTAGATAGTAAGTAGAAGGACCTAGATTTGAACCTAGGAAGTCTCAATCCAGAGTCTCTTCTCTTAATTACAATCCTGTATGCCTGTTTGCCCTGTATATTATTTCTCTCTCGCAACTTAAATTGAAAATTTTAGGGATTATTGTACGTGAATGCATTATGTCATTGTATTCTTATTTAAAACACACACATCAGCACAACGTTTCACAAATTTGGCTTTTCCCCATAGCTGAAATATATCTGCTAACCAATAACTAACACATAACTAACTGTGTATCAGGTATGGTTCTGTTTGCATTAATATTTATAATCCAGAACTGAAAGGCAGGTTTTGTTAAAAAAAAAAAAGAAAAGAAAAAGAAAAAACAAAGGACATAATTCATTGAAGAGCTACAAATGACTATAGACCCATAAGCAAATGTTCAGCCTTAGTACTCATTAATGAAATAAGATATAATTTCCTACCTTTCTAATTAGCAAGGATGTAAAAATAAATAATATGCACTGTTGGCAGGAGTACAGGGAAAGGACTTTGTCATAGATTAGTGGTGGGAGGAAAAAATATTGACAACCTTAGTGCAATGCAAATTTGGCAACATATGACCAAGGATTGCAAGTTTACCTTGGCCTTGGGTGCAAAAAAAATTTATTTCTAGTAAATTAGTACTTTCTAAAAAAAGTAGAGTCAGACTAAGACCTGGGTCGAGAAATTTTCATGGTAGGACTGTGTGTGTGTATGCATAAGTGAAATAAAATGATAACAATCATGTAAATATCCAACTGTAGCCAGTTAGTCATTTGAGCATTACTGGATGCTTACTATGTGTAAGACCGAAAGTAGGTACTGGGGATGTGGTAATGAGTGAGTGAGGTAGGAGGGTAGTCATTACCTTTTTGGGGTACAGTACCTCTTGAAATTGATCAAGTAAGAACTGTTAAACCCACAATGTGGAATGATAACTATGGTTATCACATTATAATGAAGACTTTCAAGAGCATAATTTTTTTAACTTTTATTTTAAGTTCAGTGGTACATGTGCAGGTTTGTTATACAGGTAAACTCATGTCGCAGGGGTTTGTTGTACAAATTATTTCACCACCCAGGTATTAAGCCTAGTACCCATTAGTTATTTTTCCTGATCTCTCCCTCCTCCCACTTTCCACCCCCTGGTATGTCCCAGTGTCTGTTGTTTCCCTGTATGTGTCCATGTCTTCTCATATTTCAGCTCCCACTTATAAGTGAGAACGTGTGATATTTGGTTTTCTTCCTGTAGTTTGCAAAGGATAATGGACTTCAGCTCCATCCATATTCCTGCAAAACACATGATCTCACTCTTTTTTATGCTCTAAGGTATATATGGAACACATTTGTTTAACCCACCCCACCATTGATCGCACTTAGGTTGATTCCATGTCTTTGTTATTTTGAGCAGTGCTACGATGAACATACATGTGCATATGTCTTTATGATAAAGTTATTTATATTCCTTTGGCTATATACCAGTAATGAGATTGCTGAGTCAAATGGCGGTTCTACTTTTAGGTATTTGAGGAAACATCACATTGTTTTCCACAATGGTTGAACTAATTTACACTCCTGCCAGCAGTGTATACAACCTCACTAGTACCTGTTATTTTTTGACTTTTTAATAGTAGCCATTCTGACTGGTGTGAGATGTTATCTCTTTGTGATTTTGATTTGCATTTCTCTAATGATCAGTGATGTTGAGCTTTTTTTCATAGGATTGTTGGCCACATGTATGTCTTCTTTTGAAAAGTGTCCGTTCATGTCCATTGCCTACTTTTTAATTTTTTATTGTAAATTAGTTTACATTTCTTAAAGATTCTGGATATTAGACCTTTGTCAGAAGCATAGTTTGCAAAGATTTTCTTCTGTTCTATAGCTTTTGTTTACTCTATTGATAGTTTCTTTTGTTGTGCAGAAGCTCTTTAGTTTAATTAGACTGCATTTGTCAATTTTTTGCTTTTGTTGCAATTGCTTATGGTGTCTTCATCATGAAATCTTTACTCATTCCTATGTCCAGAATGGTATTGCATAGGTTATCTTTCAGGATTTTTATAGTTTTGGATTTTACATTTAAGTCTTTAATCCATCTTGAGTTAATTTTTGTATGTTGTGTAAGGAAGGGGTCCAGTTTCAGTCTTCTGCAAATGACTAGTCATTTATCCCAGCACCATTTATTGAATAGAGATACTTTCCCCATTGCTTGTTTTTGTTAGCTTTGTAGAAGATCAGATAGTAGTAGGTGGTACAACCTTATTTCTGGGCTCTCTATTCTATTCCATTAGTCTATGTGTTTGTTTTTGTACCGGTACCATGCTATTCTGGTTATTGTAGTCTTTTAGTATAGTTTGAAGTTGTGTAGCGTGATGCCTCCAGCATTGTTCTTTTTAGTTAGGATTGCCTTGGCTATTAGGGCTCTTCTTTGATTCCATATAAATTTTAAAACAGTTTTTTTTTCTAGCTTTGTGAAGAATGTCATTGGTAGTTCGATAGGAATAACACTTAATCTGTAAATTGCTTTGGACAGTACGGCTATTTTAGCAATATTGATTCTATCCATGAGCATGGGATGTTTTTCCATTTGTTTGTGTCATTTTTTATTTCTTTGCACATTATTTTGTAATAATCCTTGTAGAGATCTTTCACTTCCCATGTTAGCTGTATTCCTAGGTATTTTAGACTTTTTGTGGCAATTGTGAATTTGGTTGCATTCCTAATTTGTCTCTTACCTTGACTGTTGTTAGTGTACAGGAGTGCTAGTGATTTTTTATGTTCATTTTGTATCCTGAGATTTTGCTGGAATTGTTTATTAGCTTAAGGAGCTTTGGGCCACACCTCGGTGGTTTTCTTGATTTAAGATCATGTTGTCTGCAAACAGAGATAGTTTGACTTCCTCTTTTTCTATCTGGATGTGTTTTCTTTCTTTCTCTGACTAATTGCTCTGGCCAGGACTTCCAATACTATGCTGAATAGGAGTGGTGAGAGAGGGCCTTCTTCACTTGTGTCGGTTTTCAAGGAAAATGCTTCCAGCTTTTGCGCATTTAGTATGATGTTGGCTGTGGGTTTGTTATAGAGGGCTCTTATTATTTTGAGATACGTTCCTTCAATACCTAGTTTATTGAGAGTTTTTAACATGAAGGGAGTTGAATTTCATTGAAAGCTTTTTCTGCATCTATTGAGAGAACCATGTGGGCTTTGTCTTTTGTTCTATTTATGTGATGAATCACATTTATTGATTTGTGTACACTGAACCAACCTTGCATCCCAGGAATAAAGCCTACTTGATCATGATACATAAGCTTTTTGATGTGTTGCTGGATTCAGTTTTCCAGTATTTTGTTGAGGATTTTTGCATCAGTGTTCATCAAGGATGTTAGCCTGAAGTTTTGTTGCTGTTGTTGTGTCTCTGCCAGGCTTTGGTATCAGGATGATGCTGACCTCATAGAATGTGTTAGGAAGGGGTCCCTCCTCCTCAATTATTTGAAATAGTTTCACAAGGAATGGTACCAGCTTTTCTTTGTATATCTGGTAGAATTTGACTGTGAATCTGTCTGGTCCTAGACTTTTTTTTTGTTGGTAGGCTATTTATTACTGTTTCAATTTTGGAGCTCATTGTTGGTCTGTTCAGGGATTCAATTTCCTCCCAGCTCAGACTTGGGAATGCGTATGTATCAAGGCATTTATCCTTTTCTTTTAGATTTTCTAGTTTATGTGCAAAGAGGTGTTCATAATGTTTTCTGAAAATTATTTGTACTCTTTGGGTCAGTGGTAATATCCTTTTTACCTTTTCTAGTTATGTTTATTTGGATCTTCTTCTTTTCATCTTTATTAATTTAGCTAGTGATCTTTTTATTTTTTCAAAACTCCAATTCATGAATTCATTGATCTTTTGAGTTGTTTTTGTATCTCGATCTCCTTCAATTCAGCTCTGTGTTTATTTCTCGTCTTATGCTAGCTTTGGGATTAGTTTGCCCTTACTTCTTTTGTTTTTTTAGCTGTGATGTTGGTTGTTAAATTGAAATCTTTCTAACTTTTTGATGTGGGCATTTTGAGCTATTAATTTCCCTCTGCATTGCCTTAACTGTGTCCCAGAGATGCTGGTATGTTGTATCTTTGTTCTCATTATTTCAAAGAACTTCTTTATTTCTGCTTTAATGTCACTATTTACCCAAAAGTCATTCCAGAGGTTATTCAATGTCCACATAAATGTTGTGGTTTTGAGTGAATTTCTTAGTCTTGATTTCTAATTTGATGGTGCTGTGGTCCAAGAGAGTGATTGTCATGATTTCAGTTATTTTGCATTTGCTGATGAGTATTTGCATTTGCTGAGGCGTGTCCAATTATGTGGTCGACTTTAAAGTATGTACCATGTGGTGATGAGAAGAATATATATCCTGTTGCTTTTGGGTGGAGGGTTCTGTAGATGTCTGTCAGCTCCAATTGATCCAGTGCTGAGTTCCGGTCCTGAATGTCTTTGTAATTTTCTGACTGATGATTTGTTTAATATTGTCAGTGGAGTGTTGAAGTCCCCATTATTATTGTGTGGGAGTCTAAGTATCTTTGAAGTCTCTTAGAACTTGCTTTGTGAATCCAGGTGCTCCTGTGTTGGCTGCATATATATTTAAGATAGTCAGGTCTTCTCACTGAATTGAACACCACCATTACAAGAGCATAATTTTTAAGTAATGACATTTAAATAATATTTAAATAACATTGATTAAGAACCTGTGGAAAATGATAGCGATGAAGTTAGATAGTAAATGAGTTTGTGTTTGCATATAACAGATAACATGTAATACATATAAATACATAAACATACATATAGACAAAGAAAACCACAGATAGGAAATTACCAAAATGTTAATGGTGACTATACAGGAAGTGGAAATTTAGAAATTTTTATTTTCCTTTTTCTACTCTAAGTTTTGCACTATGAAACACACAGATAGATTACTCAGGAAAACAATACTATGAACACCAAAAAATTCAACTAAAAAAGGTGTTTATGTAGATTGTCCACCAAACTTTTCTGTCCCAAGGCTGTTAAGTTTCTGCATCTGTTTGGAAATGAGAAGTCCATTTCTTACCCAGCTCATTGGCCAGCAACTCATCCCTCTGAGATTTCTGCCTCCCAGACACAATCAGGTCCCCTCACTTCACAGTTTCTCTAGCATCCTCCCCTTCATTCATCACATGGTTTACTGCATCATGTTTTAATATTAGTCAGTTTGCTCTTAACTCTCCCCTATTCTACTGTGAGTTCTTAAAGAGCATGCAAGCATTCAAGTCTTAGTTGGGACTCAGAATTTATAGAATTAGTGATTAGCTAATTAGGTCATAATTCAACATATAAAAAGTAAAAACTAAGAAAACTCTGGTGACTAATACAAAATAGCACATCATTAAAAGAGAGGCCATTCTGCTTATTTTTTTTTTTTTCAACTTTTATTTTAGATTCATGGAGTACATGTGCAGGTTTGTTGCAAGGGTATATTGGGTGATGCTGAGGTTTGGACTTCGACTGATCTCATCACCTAGGTAGTGAGTGTAGTACCCAATAGGGAGCTTTTCAAAGCTTGCCATCCCTCTCTCTCTCAGCCCTTTTAAATTCCCCGGTGTCTACTGTTTCCATCTTTATGCCCATGAGTACCCAATATTTAACTCCCACTAATCAGTGAGAATATGCAGTGTTTGGTTTTGTTTCTGTGTTAATTCGCTTAGGATAATGGCCTTCAGCTGCATCCATGTTGCTGCAAAGGACATGATTTCATTCTTTTTTATGTGTAGTATTGCATGCTGTACATGTACCACATTTTAAAAATCCAGTCCACCATCTTGAATCTGACACAGCTGCGCCATGAGCCTATCCCTGCCTCTATCTGTGCAACCATAGGCCAGTTACTTATACCCTTGGTGACCTAAATTCCTCCTATGCAAATTGACTGTGTGGTAGTGGTGAGAATGTTATAAATAATAGGAGCGAATTGTTTGACACATAGTAAGAAATTACAGTATTCTGGGGAAATGTTATTTTCAAGCTCATATTCAATTTAGGAAATAGTTTATTGTCTTTTTTCATAGGCTTTGTCTTTGATTTTTAACTTCTGAATTAACTCATTAGTACTTATTTGACAGATTTTAATTATGTGTCTTCAAAAGTTGGTGTTCTAAACTGACTTTTAGATGACCAAATAGCAAACTTTGTTTCAGAAACAGATTCTCTCTCTCTCTCTCCTCTCTCTCTCTCTCTCTCTCTCTCTCTCTCTCTCTCTCTCTCTCTCTGTGTGTGTGTGTGTGTGTGTGTGTGTGTGATTTCATTTGTTCATACCATGATTTTCTTATAAAATAATATCCTACTGAAACCAGGCTCCTCTGTTTATAGATAAGAAAACAGAGGAAAGTAGAAGAAAGAATAGAATTTACTTTTATTTTTCATTACAAAACCATTTTTCAAACACTGTGCTAAGCACGTTATATTCAGGCTCTTAATGCACCGCCCATCCTCATGTTTTGCATAAAGGAAGTCTGGAGAGCTTGGAGAGTTTCAGAGGAAGCTGGATTCAAAATCAGGTCTGTCTTGGTCCAAAATCAATACTGAGAGAGGTGAAGTGAGCTGAGATCTATGCCTCCTAACTTCCAGCCTTAGGTTGGTGCCTTCACATAACTTTGTAGCAGAGAAAAGAACAGCCTGCGCTGCCACCCTCCCACCCTGTGTCTGCTAACCATCCTGCTTGGATACATTGCTTCAATCTGTGCCCCATTGTGAAGCCATGTCATTAATGAGACACCAGGAACAAACAGAAATTGTTCTTTCTCATATGGCTCTGCTACAAGCTACCTAATTGGGATTTATGGGTGCCCATGATAAAATTTCTGCATAATAGAATACTGAGGTTTCTCTTGAACTCTTAAATAATGACCAAACATAGCTTCAATGACTAAATAGATGGGTCAAACATGCATCCAATTGCAAGTGTGTGTGTGTTGGGGGCAGGAGAGAAAGGCTGTTTACACAAATTAGACTAATATGAAAGTCTACAGCTTTAAATAATGTCTGTTTTTGCCAATTCAAACCTGAAGTGGCTTTTCTTCAAGCTTTCCACCCAGTATCCTCGAAGAGCCATTCACCGTGTCTGGACCTTTGCCATTTGTCTTCCTCAGTATTATCCTCACCTCTGATTCCTGAGTCTGATATATCAACTTGTGAGCCCAGCACGAATGGCATAATCCCAGTTGGGCACCATCATTTCCTCTTCTTCAGTGAAGATGATGAACAGCAACAACAATGATAATAATAACTGCAACAACAATGAGGATTGTGACTCGTCATCTTTGACTAGTGCCAAATAGGTAGCAGAAAGCCTTTTATTAATTAATCCTTATATCATCCAACTATAAATAAGGTAATGAGAAATGATCTTGGTTTGTAGATGAGAAAAGTAATCTTCAGAGAGTGGAAGTAACTTGCCCAAGGCCAGCGGGGAGCAAAAGCATAGCAGATCCAGGATGTGTGTGCCATTGTTTCCTGTAAGAAGTCGTTCACCATCACTTAAGATCTTTAACCAAATCCATTCATTACAGTGCTTGATTTAATTAGATATTGACAGAAACAACATAAACTATTAAACAGGGTATCTAGAAAGCCTCGAGGAAGAGAAAGCACATGAGCTTGATTTGATCACCAAGGAGAATTTTTGTGAGTTATGCTGTGGAGACATTGGAAGTGATGATTAAAGGCAAGAATGTGCTCGACACATACAAAGAAGCCTGTGTTGCTGGAGTTTATAATATTATTGTTATCGTCACCCCAAACCAGCTTTCTTGGTCTGTGAATGTCACAATCATTTGCCTTGTTATTCAGATCAAAACTTTAGGAGTCATTCTCAATTTCTCCTTTTTTCTTTTGAGTCTATATTTAAGCCATTGACACCCACCATAAATCCACTGGCAAATCTACAATCCTTTCTGGCTTCCAAGAATGTGCAGCCTCCTGACAGTCTCCCTCTTCTGCTTTCACCACCTCACCTCATGCTTTGCCCTCTGTAGGGTTGTGGGGTGAGGTTTCTAACAGGTAAGCCAGACAACATTATCCTCTTCCTTAAAACCCTCCAATATAGTTGAAGGTATTATGTAAGTTTTGTTCATTTTAGGTGTAACAGTGGCATTAAAGTTATGCTTAAAAAAGAGTTGTTGTATTTAGAATACTGCAAGTAGGAATATTTAGAGATGACATTTTATAATATCTGGGATTTGCTTCAGAGGAGGTGAAAGAAGTGGATGCAGATATGAATATACAAAATTGATTGCAAAAAGCTCAGGTGATTAATGACATTAACACAAGGCAACTTATACTGTGTTATCAACTCGTATTTCAAGTTGTTTATTTAAAAAGTAAAAAATAAATAAAGTGGTGGACTTCCATTGAAACCCTATTACAACACAAATTCCCACCCATAGCCTACAAAGCCATGTGTGATCTGGCCCATGCTTGCCTCTTGATGCTTCTTTCACCCCCTTGTTCCCTCTGCTCCTGATTCACTGACCTTTCTGGACTTTGAAAATGCCAAGCTCTTCCTATCTCAAGAGCTTTCAACCCACTCATCCTTCTGTTTGGGATTTCTTTCTCTTAACCTTGAGGTGTCCATTTCCTCTCAAATGAGGTCTCACCTCAAAGCAACCTCCATAGAGGGAACTTCTCTGATCACTGCAGATAAATTATACAGCACACTCTCTCCACTCTCCACCATATTATTCTGTTTTATCTTCTTAGCATTTTAAAACTATTCATCGGTTTCTTTACTTTTTTTAGTCTGCTATATTACAGTGTGAATCCCTTCAAGTCAGGGAATTCTATCTTGTTCACTCAGGTTATTCAGTATTAAAAGACTTGTTGCAGATTAGTAGTCATTCAGAACATACTGACTGACAATTTACCGTTCACTTACAGTGGTGATCTAACTTCACAAACCCCAGTGAACTGTATTTATTGTCCTCACAACGAGCAGACTGTGTCACTGGCATTTAGAACCCAAGGAGCCATAGATACCAAAAGTCTTGTGAAGCATGGAGTACTGTCCCATCCAATGAAGAACTGTCCTGCCCCAAATTCCCATAATTACATTTTAAAAACCTGGGCTACAGAATGGCACTTAGGGGTGGTGATGTTGGAAGAAACATGACATTACAGGGAGTCATGTGGAATAAAGCACTAGGAAAAAATCAGGATTAGACCAGGACAGGCCTTCTGAACACCATCATAAGGAACTGGAAATTTATTTTGGAAGTTGTATTCATTTCCCATTGCTGCCATGATACATGGCCATAGTTAGTGGCTTAAAATAACACAAATGTGTAATCCTATAGATCTGTTGGTCAGAAGTCCAGGTGGATCCAGTTGAGTTCTCTGTACAGGGTCTTGCATGACCAAAATCAAGCCATGCTCTTATCTAGAGGCTCTGGAGAATACTTAATTTCCAAGCTCCACAGGTTGTTGACTGAATTCGGTTCTTTGAGGCTACAAAACTTAGGTCTGCTTCCTTGGTGCCATCAACGAGGGGCCTGACTTTACTCTTAGGTGCTGCCCACAAACTTGGTCATGCACTCCAAGCAACAGAAGGTGGAGTCACTCTTGTGCTTTGAATTTCTCTGGCTTCTTCTGCCACAACACTAACTCTAGCTAGAGAAAGTTCTCTGCTTTTAAAGACCTGCATAATTAGTTTGGGGCCACCTGGATAATCCAGGTTATTCTCACTGCTTTAAAGTTTGTAACCTTAACTACATCAGCAATGTCCTTTGTTCTATTTAATGTCACAGGTTTCAAGAATGAAGGACTGGGACACCTTTGGGTGGCCATTCTGCCTACCGTGGGAGTCACTGAATATTTTAAAAGAGCTAAAACACATTGCCTAAATCCATTTAAATAAGTTTTTGTTTCTCTGTGGGTATTTGTCAGCAATAGGCTTTTCTTCTCTAGGAACTATGGCAGTGAAGCCTGCAGGGACTCTGCTGGGAAAGCCATTATAAAGCAGCAGCTGAATGTCAATCCAAGTGGTACTGTAGCCCTAGCTCCAAACAGATAAAGCAGAGAAGGAGGGAGTGTGTCTGCTTCCACAAACAGTGGGTCTCAGCTGTGTCCCCATTTCTGGGAATTTATGAGTGGAGCACATGCCAGGGGGCATGGAGAGCTTCTCTCCCAGAAGCAGATGCTGCTGATCCCCACAAAGAAGCCACCTCACTCTTCAGCCCTCCCAGATACTGCCTGCCAGATGGCCACAGCTGAATTCACAGCTGAGTAGATGTCTGCTGTTGGCACCAAATATGCTTCTGTGGGACTGGTTAAGGACCCGAGGTTGTATGGCAGGACTTCAAATACACCCAAAGAATAAAAATGCTCAGGGTGTGCCAGGCACTGTGCTAAGCACTTTGCAGGCATTAACTCAACCTTCACAATATTATCATGTGGATGGTGTTATTCTCATGCTCATTTTATACAGGGAGGGACCAAGGCTTAGAAAGGTTGAGTAGCTTACAAAAGGTCATAAAACCAGTAACCTGCAGAACTTGTGTTTGAACAGAAGCAGTTCTTTCTCCTGAGTCTGTGATTTTAGACTCTGCACTAGCTGATGCTGCATGTATCTCATGTCAAGAAACTTTTAGCCCTCTTCTCCAGTCTCCATAGCATCCAATCTCACTTTGCACCAGCTCAGATATGCCCAAATCTGAGCAGTTGCCAGCTGATGTACTATCCCCATTTACAGATCAGTGACCCAGTATATTTCCCTGCTATGACATGGCATGTAAAACTGGTGGGTAGAAAATTGAAACTGACACCAAAAAGGATGTATATAGCCAAGATAACATGGAGAATTGAAGCCAAGTGTGGAATGGAGCCAGATGAGGGTGCAAAGTGAGAGAAAGTAATGTCTGACTCTAGACTCACCCTAGGAATTGTGAGTAGCTAGTATGAAGTTGCACATACAGGGGACATACTGTCATCCAGAGATACCGTCAACTAATACTATATTGGTTTTTTATTGTGTGCCAGGGACTAACTTATGCCCATTACACAGATTCTATCATTTGTCTAAGAAAAC
This sequence comes from Rhinopithecus bieti, assembly GCF_001698545.2. Taxonomy (NCBI): domain Eukaryota; kingdom Metazoa; phylum Chordata; class Mammalia; order Primates; family Cercopithecidae; genus Rhinopithecus; species Rhinopithecus bieti. The sequence continues at coordinate 1,156,426 of NW_016809276.1, read as the reverse complement.
TTATCCCTGGTTTATAGATGGAGAGCCTAAGAGTGAATGACTTATCCTGCTCCAGGTACCACAGCAGTTAAAAGGCAACTCTGAGATTTGAACCCAGAAACTCAGACATTATTAATGATCTAAGTGCCAAGGAGTTGATTTTGTGTTCCAAAATGTCACAGGACATTTCACGTCTAGTTCTAAGGGTGCTGGATTGACTCAGAGGAGAAATACAGTCTATTTTGGCACCACGTTGAAATTGGCCTGAGTCTGGTGAGAGTATACATCATAAAATGATGCCCACAGGATAGGGGCGGTCCATGTTTACATGAGACATGGGATACATTTTATGAATGATTATTGATTGAATAGAATGAATCAAACTAAGAAAAGTAAAGTCATTGGAGAGAGGATAAGACCTATTGTTCAACTGCCAAATCAGAAAAAGAGAAAGTCATGGTAGCATATGGTACCTAGCACAGAGTGAATTACGAGGATAGATTATGTGATTAAGTTAAGCCAAGTCCAAGGTGTCCTTAGATAGATTCATTTAGGAGTGAAATGTGGCTGCAACTTGGATCACTCCTCCCACTTACCATCAAGCATTTACTGCAGGTGCCAGTGTGGTAACACGAAAGTATCAACTTTGGATGGACCCTATAATCATCAACTATCAGATCAGGTCAGGGGCATGTGCACAGAGGTGAAAGGAACAGAACACTCAGGCCTTTCCTTGAAAGCTAGTGATTAACGTGGTGTGTATATTACAGGACACACCAAGTACATGACAATTATTGCCAACAGAAGGAAATTCTGAAGAAATCTATCATCATTATAATCAAGAAATATGAGTGTTTCCCTATATACTCTGGGCACTGAATTTGTACAAACACTGGCAAATGGAAGGCAAATATATGGAATTTCTTACCTGAAAAAAATAGAGATAATGCATGATATTCACAGAGCTGTGATAGCTATATAAAATACACTTAGGAACACGCCTGATATGAAGGGAGTAGGATGCATAGAGTTTGAAAGAATTAATAAAGCACATGAGTATCTCCAAAGAAACATAGTAGGGTTGAATTCAAGCTGGGTTTCTTCTCTCCTTTTCATATTCAAATGGCCCCCTGTTCCAGTTACTTCAACTACCTCGGAAAGCTTAGGGGCATAAAACTATAATTTTTTATACTCTTTGATACGTGATTCACAGACTTGGATGGGTCAGTGCTGGAATGGGTTGTTTCTGCTCAACAGTATCTAGAGCCTTGGAGGCCAGGGCCTGGACTCATCTTGAGGCTCCATAAATCACCCATCTAGCAGTTAATGCTGGCTGTAGCTTGAGAATCTAGCAGAGATTGCCAGTCTGACCATCTACACACAGACTCTTCATGTGACCTGAGCTTCCTTACAATATGGTGGTTGCATTGCATAGGCAAGCATCCTCAGAGAGAGATAGAAGCTGAAGCTGTATTATAACTTTACTTCAGAGTCACATAGCTTACTCTGTTTGTCAGAGCAGTCACTTCTCACTCAGATTCAAGGAAAAGAGAAATATCTCCACCTCTTGAAGTGGGGTGGCAAGGCTCTAGAAGAGCATAAGTGATGGCAAATATTACTGTGGCCACTTTTGGACAATATAATCTGCCACACTTTCTGACATCCAAATCCCTATGGATACAACCCATCTATTTGTTACAAAAAGAAGCTAGGAAAATAACTTTTTTTACATTAATCTCTTACCAGTATTCCAGCACATCTAAATTATGACAAAATTATGTTTTGAAATTTTAAAGAGAGATTCAGTTAGAAATAGGTCTTCATTGATTCCAATTTCAATGTCATATACAAGACTAACCTTAAAATTATAATATAAAAGAGTGGATTTTATTAAGCAAGTGTGATAAATCCTTGATGAATCACTAAGGTTTTTTGCATGATGTGCATTTCCTCATTCTCCCTTGTGTTTGGAAATTTACAAATATGTTTTTCTTTCTAATTCAAATGTAATTCTTAAAGAAAATATGTAACTGGCCTCTCTTTGGCCCAATTTCCTCATCTGTAAAATGAAAAAGATAAGCAATTCACAAAGTGCACTCATTGGCATGCTACGTAGGATAACATAAAAAAAAAGTCTTTTGATTGAGTAATTTGAGTGCGACAGATTTTTTTGTTGTTGTTGCAGGATTTCTAAGATGCTTTTTTTCCTCAAACCCTTTTTTGACCATGGACTTCATTTGCAAGATCACTTTAAGGGACTGAAAATCCCCCTGGACCAAACTTTGAAACATACGGGGATGGGCAAGCCATTCTTAATTTGTGTTTCTGTAGGACACAGTGTTCAACATAAACAAGAATGGTAATCATTCCCCCAAAGGACACAGAGGAACAAATGAAGAGAATTTACTCAATTTTACATGTTAGTTTCCTTATTTATTTCTAATTATTTTGGTACCTGTTACGTCTTCCTCTTTTAAAATCAATTTTGAGGTGGCGTTTTCCCAACCTTGCTGCTTAGTAATAGCAGTTACTATTTTGTTATCAAGCCCTTTTATAGTTCAGCAACAATTTTAACATGTTCCATGTATTCTTCATTGAATTCTCCTAAAGACTCTAAAAATTAGAAGTATTACTATCACCATCATATTTCCAGATGATGAAACTCAGTCTTGGAGATATTAAGGAACTTGTCAAAGATCACAGATAAAGGGGAGAGGCAAGATTTGAAATCAGATCTTGAGAAGTGCAATGAATTGTGCTAACACCCAGCAGTCTTGCCTTTCTATCACACAGCTACCACTACAAAAATAATGGGCCAGTGCAGTCTACAGATTACTCATATTGTTATAATAGTAACTAATCCCATGTTCCAGCTCACATTCCTCTACAATTCCTTACCTATTTCCAACCTTCTCAGACTGTGGCCCTCTGAGCTGGATTCTACTGCGGCTGCCACTGCTGTTACTCCTGATAATGACGATAGCTTATTTTATTATTTACTATTTTATTGTGATCAATTTATATTTATTTTTATTATGGTGTTGTTCGCTCTAAAACCTGACTTTTGATGCCACTTTTCTAGTTTCAGTTCTGGCTTCCTTTCTCATAGAATTTAAACTCATTCTCTTATAATATAGCATTTGCAGCACTAATACCACATCTGATCAACCCCAGCCACAGGACACTTCCTCTCAGGGCTGGCTGTCCATGAAGGTGTCATTGTTTGGGTCCAATGTAGCCTACAAATACCATTTGTGTTCCAAACCCTCTAGGGACTCCTGTATCGTGTTTCACGTAGCACACCATGACGTTATTCACACTGCCATGGAAACAACGTTGAGAGTCAGTGCTAAGCGATTAACTCAACAAGTATTTGTTGAACTTCTATATAATGAACACTGTGCTGGGAATACAGGGTGAGCAATGAAACTGACAGTCTAGCAGGGGAGACCAGTGTCAGCGCCATACCCATGCAACTGGGTTTATAAGTACAACTGAGATAAACAGCCTGAAATAAAGGAACAGGCATCCAGGAGCCTGTAAACCAAAGGAACCTGATTTTCTTTAGTGGGAGAGAGAAATCCTGTTTGAGAGAAGGATCCTATGGTTGACATCTGAAGGACAAGTCAAGGTGGAAGTATGCAACATGCCAAAGGAGGGAAAGGGGGGCAGCAAAAGCAAGGACCCAAGGGTGCATTGAAGCTCACACTCTGGGGAGTAGATGCTGAGTAGTGCAGTTAATAGAAAATAACATGATCTTATTCTATCTCTTTCCATTTAGATACACATAGGCTAAGAACAGGATCTTACTATGAAAACAGTTGGGTGCCACTGGAAGTCCCAAGTGGAAAAACGAAATGAACAAAATTGCATTTAAAAAAATCACTTTGGCTGCAACTTCAGGAGAGAACTGGAGGGACCCAGGGTGGATCTGGGGAGACCAAATGCAGTGCAATAGAAAGCTATTGACAACAGATCTCTAAGGGTTTTTTTCTGCTCTTCTATTAGATGATTTCATGTTGGTAGACATTATTGGCCTGCATTTATTTGAAATAAAAACTAATTTCTATTTCATTTTTATAGGACTGCTCAGTACATGTATGTTATTTGAAAATGTATGTCCTATTTCTACCCCGTAAAACTCTCTACAGTTAGGGCACATTTCATTGATTACAACTGTTAAAGAAGAAGCTGAACCAATGAATTATTTTTAAAGTCGAAGAGGTGTGTATAGGTGTATCCTAGTTTGTAAAATAGAAATGTCCTTGAAGAGAAGTGGAGTGGACAGGAGAGAAATACACATTTTTGGAGGCATTTATTCACTAAATAAGTATTTGTTGAGACTATTTATTAAACATCTACTACATGTTCAGCACTCCCCCACCCTCTGGGATATAACAGAAAGATGAAATGAAACAAATTAGGCCTCTCCCTGTTTCCTTCTGTCGCTGCCTGTCTGCTTCTCTCTCTCTCTCTCTCTCATTTTTTTTCTCTCTCCTTCAAAATTTAAATTTGTTAAAAAGAATGCAGGATTTTCCAGACACAGATATACAACTTTTAATTCCAGATGTGTGGCCTTGAACAAGTTACCTTTCTGATACTGAGATTCCTTATTTGTAATTCAGGGAGAATAATATCCAAGAATGTTTGATCTGAGCATCTTCTAAGGACTGAGATAACATGTTCCAATCATCTAATACAGTATCTGGTACATATTTTCAAACTTAATATAAAACTCAGACTCCCAAATTTAGATTATACCATAAAAGATTTTATATTCATATTCATATTTGATAATAATTTTACTGACTCCACTAAAAACACTATACCCTTATCAGTTTTGGATATGTTAATACTTTAAAAACATTTATATCTGGGCAAACCATTTTAAATTATGATTTCAAGTGATGATACAAAATACCTTAAGTTATACCAATATTGTGCTATTTTCTTCTTTGTAATCTTGAAGACTATACAAAGTAAATGCATATAAATACATATAAAAGCATGTATACAAATATATAGATATATAATATACAGACACAATTGTGTCTACATATAGACATAAATACCCACACACACACACACGCACACACACACACACACACACGTCCCAGCAACGTGGGAAATGCCTTTGATATTTCCAGTGGTTTACATTTTGAATGTACAGTATTATCAAAGGACTGAAGTAATTTCTGAAGCCTTGAAATAGTGATGCTGCTGTCAATTTAATTCCCACTTTATCCACTATTTCTGCCCCAGGCTGTAAAATGCAGCATTGTTCATGGGTAATTTCCCACTACTTCCTGCTGCTAACAAAATGGATACTTTCTTTAAACTAGAAAACACACTGTCTGGCATTACTCACTTCAATTGGCAATGGGTTTCATGTGATCAAAGTCACAGCCTGCGGACAGACAGCTCCTATCCCTTTGAAACAAGTCTCAGTGGCCTCTAATTCACAGGCTCCTATCTACCAAGATGTAAATATTTACCTTTCCCTAAAGTAGCAAGTACTATAAATGCCTAAATATAAGTCGATCTGTTTTCGCAATATGGAAATGTTTTTAAAAGTCTATCATCAACCTAATTTATTAAATTTATAAATTTAGTTGTAGACTCTTGTATCATTCAAATGAAACATCAAACTTTTTTCATCCTTGAGACAAATGTCTTTTGGTCATATAACACTGTTCTCTGAAGCACATCATTTTCATTTCCATCGAAGTTATCTAAGTGAGAGGCTTTGAATCCTAAACAATGATGCCACTCTCTCCAAATTAACCATTCTTATAATAAGCTCTACTGTTTTCTATGCTTCTTGATTCATCTTGTAAGCACAACTTTGTGACTTCCACAATGTAAGTATTTTATTTTAAAAGTCATCTTTAGAAGGCTTGTTTACAACATCATCTAAACTTGCAGTTGTGAGGTCAGAGCCCCAGCAATAATTACTAAATGGTGTTACATTTCCTTGTATTTTTTGTTTGTTTGTTTTTTCACTGATTCTGCCACTGACCTCTTTAAGCAATCCAAACTAGTATTGATTGAGGTCCTCTCAGGCTAACGTGCAGAACTTTGTTCAAGATACAGTGATTGAGAAAGTGCTTTGTAATGTGAGATCTTTTATTTACACTAAAAAATATGAATATTTTCCAGTGGGGGTGATGTGTACTGGGGGAAAAGCCTTAACTTCCTACGTATTCATTTATGGTTCATTGCATAAATGTCATTATGCTCTCCTGTGCCTTTAACAAGCAATTTCTTTGTAATACTGAGGCCGGTCTCCGTCTTTTGCAACTCTGCTTTGTAAACAACCCATTTTGTAAACCATTCTGTGGCTTGCTGAAGTACATGTAGTCATCTGTGTAGCACTCGCTATTTTTCAAGAATTGAAATTAATGCTTCTCATTAATTTTTCAAATCTCACTAGACACTCAACTAGTTATTGTGATATTTCTATTCCCTCCACATTGCAGATGAGAAAAACTAAGGCTCAGAGAAATCCAGTAACCTGTCAAATATCACAAACCCAATCAGTGACACTTGAGCCTCAAACTCGGATCTATCTGATTCCAGAATTTTACTTGTTTATTTGAATATAGTGTATATAAGCAGTCCTATCAGGTTTATAGAAGAAGCAGTTTTAGATATTTCTTAGAAAGAGAAAGATAGTTTTGTAGTTTGGAATGGTGTAACTCAATTGCCCTCTGTTTCTGTTTTTCAAAAACCAAAGAAGGATGGCCTCACAATTTCACTTTAGGTGTTGAAATCGGATAAATAAAAACATACGTTGACACAAAAACATACATACAGGCTCTTGGCAGCTAATATGGTTTGGCTGTGTCCCTACCCAAATCTCATCTTGAATTGAAGTTCCCCACATGTTGTGGGAGGCACCTGGTGGGAAGTAATTGAATCATGGGTGTGGGTTTTTCCTGTGCTATTCTTGTGATAGTGAATAAGTCTCACCAGAACTGATGGTTTTTTGAAAGGGCAGTTCCCTTGCACTTCTCTCTTGGCTGCCACCATGTAAGATGTGCCTTTGCTTCTCCTTCACTTTCCACCATGATTTTGAGGCCTCCCCAGCCATGTGAAATTGTGAGTCCATTAAACCTTATTTTCTTTATAAATTACTCATTCTTAGGTATGTATTATTAGCAGCATGAGAACAGACTAATATAGTAGATTGGTACTAGGAGTAGGGGTACTGCTGTACAGATACCTAAAAATGTGAAAGCAACTTTGGAATTGGATAACAGGCAGGGGTTTGAAGAGTTTGGAGGGCTCAGAAGAAGATAGGAAAATATGGGAAGGTTTGGAACTTCCTAGAGACTTGTTGAACTGACTTTGACTAAAATGTTGATCGTGATATGGATAGTGAAGTCCAGGCTTAGGTGGTCTCATATGGGGATGAGAAACTTGTTGGGAACTGGAGTAAAGGTCATTCTTGCTATGCAAAGAGGCTGGTGACATTTTCCCCCTGACCTAGAAATCTGTGGAACTTTGAACCTGAGAGAAATGATTTAGGGTATCTGGTGGAAGAAATTTATAAGTGGCAAAGCATTTAAGAGGCAGCAAAGCACAAGAGTTTGGAAAATTTGCAGCCTGATGATGCAATAGAAAGGAAAAATGCACTCTCTAGGGAGAAATTCAAGTTGGCTGCAGAAATTTGCATAAGTAACGAGCATCCAAATATTAATTGCCAAGATGATGGGAATAATGTCTTTAGAGCATCTCAGAGACTTTCATGGCAACCCCTCCCATCACAGGCCCAAAGGCCTAGGAGGGAAAAATGGTTTTATAGGTCAGTCCTGGGCCCCCCTGCTGTGTGCCATCTCAAGACTTGGTGCCCTGTTTCCCAGCTGCTGTAGCCATGGCTGAAAGGAGCCACAGTACAGCTTGGGTGGTGGCTTCAGAGGGTGCAAGTCCCAAGCCTTGGCAGTTTCCCCATGGTGTTGAGCCTGCAGATACACAGAAGTTAAGAATTGAGGCTTGGGAACCTCTACCTAGATTTCAGAGGATGCATGGAAATGCTCAGATGTCTAGGCAGAAGTTTGCTGCAGAGGTGGGGTCCTCATTGAGCACCTCTGCTAGGGCAATGTGGAAGGGAAATGTGGGGTAGGAGCCCCCACACAGAGTCCCCACTGAGGCACTGCTTAGTGGAGTTGTGAGAAGAAGGCCACTATCCTCCAGACCCTAGAATAGTAGATCCACCAACAGCTTGCACTGTGTGCCTGGAAAAACTGCAGACACTCAACACCAGCCCATGAAGGCAGCCAGGAGGGGGCTATACCCTGTAAACCACAGGGGTGGAGCTGCCCAAGGCCATGGGAACCCACCTCTTGTATCAGCATGACTTGGATGTGAGACATTGAGTAAAAGGAGATCATTGTATTTAGGAAGTAACTAACTTGCTTTTGATTTTACAGGCTCATAGGTGGAAGAGACTTGCCTTGTCTCAGATGAGACTTTGGACTGTGGACTTTGTAGTTAATGCTGAAATGAGTTAAGACTTTGGTAGACTATTGCGAAGGCATACTTGGTTTTGAAATGTGGGGACATGAGATTTGAGAGGGGCTAGGAATGGAATGATATGGTTTGGCTGTGTCCCCACCTAAATCTCATCTTTAATTTTAGCTCCCATAATCCCTGTGTCATGGGAGGGACCCAGTGGGAAGTAATTGAATCATGGGGTGTGTTTTTCCTGTGCCGTTGTTGTGATGGTGAATAAGTCTCATGAGAAATAATGGTTTTATAAAAGGGCAGTCCCCCTGCACTTCTCTCTTATGTGCCACCTTGTAAGATGTGCTTGCTCCTCTTTTGCTTTACTCCATGATTGTGAAGCCACCCCAGTCATGTGAAACTGTAAGTCCATTAAACCTCTTTTTTCTTTATAAATTATGCACTCTTGGATATGTCTTAATTAACAGTATGAAAATAGTCTAATACAGCAGCTTTCTTCATAATAGTTCTAAACTAGAAACTACCCAAATACCTACCAACGGGTGAATTGTTTAACAAATTCTGTCCCAGTACAATGAAATAGCATTCAGAAATAAAAAGGAAAGAACTCTTGATACATGTAACAGCATAGATGTATCTGAGAAACATGTTGAGCAAAAGAAGCAAGTGCAAAAGAGTATACAATGAGTGATTCCTTGTATATGAAGTTCAAGAACAGGCAAAACTAACCTACAGGGATGAAAGCAAAACAGTTATTCCCTGGGCTAATGGTTGAGGTGGATTGCAAAGAAGCTCTAGGAAAGTTTGGGAAACAATAAGAATATTCTATATTTTGATTGTGGTAATTTCTTCCTTGGCTGTGTGTACTTGTAAAAACTCTCTCTAATGTACATTTAAAATGGGTACATGTTGGCTGGGTACAGTGGCTCACACCTGTAATCCTAGCACTTTGGGATGCTGAGGCAAGCAGATCAACTGAGGTCAGGAGTTCGAGACCAGCCTGGCCAACATGGAGAAACCTGGTCTATACTAAAAATACAAAAATTAGACAGACATGGTGGTGGATGCCTGTAATCGCAGCTACTTGGGAGGCTGGGGGAGGAGAATCACTTGAACCCAGGAAGTAGAGGTTGCAGTGAGCCAAGATTGCACTACTGCACTCCAGCCTGGGTGTCAGAGAGAGACTCGTCTCAAAAATAAAATAAAATGGATACATTTTAATTTATGTAAAATATATTTTAATAGAATTGATTACAAAGTCAAAAAAATGAATTTTGTATTAAAACTAGGAAAATTTAAACATTGAAAATAAAGATTGGCTGGTTTGAGGATGAAAGTGTTGATAATTGCAAGTAAATTAACAAAGGCAATAATGAAGAAATGAGAGATATTTGACCTTTAAAATACATGACTCAAGAGAAGAATTGGACTGACTTCAAATATCAGACACAAGGTTATATGTAACAGGGAAGGAGGAGCACACATTTCACCCACCATAAGATAGCGACCTGGATTTCACATAAAGAAACTTTGTAATAACTATAGTTGTCCAGTGGAATGGGCTGCCCTGTGTGGTGGTAAACCTCAACAGACTAGCTCAAAAGAAGTCAGATCAACAACTTTTGATAATGATGTTTAAGAGATCCTTCAAATGGACAAAAAGGCAGCTTAGCAATCCTTTAAATTAGAATTATTTCATCCATGAGCTAAAAACCTCACACTCCTTTTAAGGTATCTAAAAGTCCAGTTCAATTCAAAAAGCATGCATGAGAGTTTTAATTGATCAGACAGCTGTCCAGGAGCCAACCTATACAATGGTTCATTACACTAAAATGCATAGAAAATTGGCCTTAATTCTATGAAGGAATTTCGGCCTCCTTATAAACAAAATAGATTTATTTTTCCCCCCATCACCTCTGAGAACTGCTTCAATTCACCACATTTTGTGGCGTTCATAATCAAGGCTAGAAAATGTGTTCCAGGTCATGGGGAATACACATATGTACACAGAATAACAATGTTGATCTAATTATGCAGGAGAAGCCTACACATATTACACTACAGCCAGGTGTGGGCCCAAGGAATACGAAATTGCTCTGGATTTAGAGGAGCCAGCAGTTACCCAACTATAGATCGAGCCACTCTACCCATTGGTGATCTCCACCAAGATATATCAGGAGCCCCTCAAAATTAACTGATAACATCAAACTGAGTATCGCTCCATTCAGTCTTCTCTTCTGGTATTCCTCATCACAGACAACAGCATCTAAGCCACTCTTCAAATTTGAACCTGGAATATACTCTTGTGCTTCCCTCCTATCCTATCCAATAAACCATTATTCTTGCTAATCGACCTTTTTTTAAAGCGTTTCTCAGATCCAGGCCTTTCTCCTATTTTCACTGCCACTCTGTCTCTCTCACCAGGTACCCACAGTTTATGACCTGTCATAACACAATAGCTACCTGTGCATTTTAGAAAACCGCTTAAGGCCCTGTATAATCTGAACCTTGCCTACCCCAGTATCTGACCACATCTTGCAATTTCTCTTTATGCTCTCTTCTCCAGTAAGAGTCAGTTGTGTAACATTCTGTGGGTTCTTGATTAGCTTTAGTACTATTATCCTGCCACATCTATCCTGACCCTCATTCTGCTCCACTTTTAAAAGTTTCTCTTTGGTGAAGGCTAGGCATTGCCTAATATACCCCAGGACAGAACTCTGATGGAGGCAAAATGGATGATATGGTTTGAGGTTTCCAAACTCATCCTTTGTTTCCTGACTCTAAGACATTTAGTTCTGCAGCATAGCTCCATATCTAATTTATTGGAACAGTAACAGATATTTCGAAGGTGAAGGAAAAAGAGATACCTGGCCTTATCTAAAATGGCAGGAAGCAGACAGCATGGCAGAGCTAGAAGCACAAAAGGCTTGTTCAGAAGTAACACCTGTGATTGAAAAAAGAAGGAAGCAAGATTGGGCAGGAAGCATCCTTACACCAAGATAGGGACCTAATAACCCAAAGCCCAGGTGTGAAATAATTACTGATTGCATTCCTGCACTGGACAGAAATGCCTAGGCTCCTAGGACTCCAGCCACTCAGTCATGGCCTGGAGGCCAATCCAAATGTAGTGTGGCTTTGACTCAAACGCACAGGTCATCTTTATAATGCAAGACTTTACATGTTCGGGCTGTCAGCTAGCCACACATCTCACAGCAGGGAGGAAATCCTTTCTTGAAGGGGAGCAGAACAGTGCATTTCTGTCATTGCCACTGTATGTTCCTGGTACTGCATGGAGTAAACCTGCACCAATATCCAAGGATCTGGGGGCCTGTCTTCCTCAGGAGAAATTTAGAAGATGGAAGATAGGAGGATGAATTACTGTCTTTATTGGTATAATTAGTCTCAAGGCTATAATTGGACTTCATTCTCTCCTCTCCTTCCCTAATTATCTACTCTAAATCTCCCCTCTCTCTCAGCTACCCGATAATCTGAACATCATTCCTGAGGACACTGAGCTCCTGTTGACCATACTCTTCTTATGCAGTATCATTTCTCTTCACCCATTCACAATTTCTGATAGGCAAGAGAAACCTAAGCAGGTTGTCCAAGTCCCACAGATAGCCCTCCCACCTCCACTGTGTATCAGCAGCCCACCTCTTCCTGCTGATCAGGGTGAGTTACCTCTAACGAGATGATCGTTTTTCTTATTGCCTGATGGTCCCTGGATACAATTTGCCCAAAGTACCCTGGTGACAGTCATAATTTGTGAATGATGTGACATTTACTGGGTATCCTGGGGAACTCTGACCTTGTAGAACTGAGTTTCATGGATAGGAAGCACAGAATTCCCCAGTGAGTCATTGCAAATGATGATAAGTGGATCTACTATTGATTCTATTCCTTATTCACAAACCCCTGGCATGTTCGTATAGAGAGCATAGCACCATACAAATGACTTTAGATATACCACATTCCAGATGACAATCTATCTTTGCAGAGTATTATTATTATTATTAAAGTATTATTTTGAGTTGGCATTTTGACTAAACTTTCAACAGACCATTTCAAAGCTATAGGAGGCCAGCTGCTTCTGGAAAGTATGATTGACATGGTCAGTATCCCCATCACACATGAACATCAACTAACATGTTTCCAGCACTGAAAATGCAACAAGCAACTAAGGAGACAGTATGACTTGGCCAGTTAATGTTAAACAGCTATTGTTGATGTCCACCCCAACACTGGCAGGATGGACATATGAAGGAAATGGTTGTGATGGAAGAGATGGAGGTTAGTAACGGGTTCAACTGCATGGACTCCTGCTTGCCAAGGCTGATCTACTGCTGCCTCAGTTCCTAATTTGCCAGCAACAGAGACCAATTCTGAGCACTTGGCAGAGTTCTAGTTCCTAAAAAGGCTAATTTGCCCCGGAAGAAAAGAACAAAAGGAAGGAAGGAAGGAAGGAAGGAAGGAAGGAAGGAAGGAAGTAAGGGAGGGAGGGAGGGAGGGAGGGAGGGAAGGAAAGAAAGAGAAAGAAAGAAAGAAAGAAAGAAAGAAAGAAAGAAAGAAAGAAAGAAAGAAAAAGAAAGAAAGAGAGAGAGAGAAAGAAAGAAAGAAAGAAAGAAAGAAAGAAAGAAAGAAAGAAAGAAAGAAAGAGAGAGAAAGAAAAAAAGAAAGGAAGGAAGGAAAGAAAGAGGGAAGGAAGGAAGGAAAGAAGGAAGAAAGGAAGGAAGGAAGGAAAGAAAGAGGGAAGGAAGGAAGAAAGGAAGAAAGGAAGGAAGAAACAAAGAGAGAGAAAGAAAGAGAAAGAGAGAGAAAGAAGGAAAGAAATTAAGAAAGAAAAGTTGGCAGCACTGGGACGCTTCCTTCCTGGATGGTTTATTTATTTATTTACACAGGCGAGACACATATTCTGGATATGAGTTTGGTGTTTCTACTCATAGGGCCTCAGCCATCACCATTACTCCAGGGCTTGTGGAGTACCTGATCCACAGTCATTGGCTCCCACAAAATACAGCATTTGACTGAGAGAGAGACACTTTACAGTGAGGGACACACAAAAGTGGTGCCATGAACATGAGATCTACTGTTCACACTTCGTACCCACTTTCATATGCCTTTCCGTTGCTTATAAATCCATATATTTTCTTACCTTGTGCCACATTTCCTTTCCGACAAGGCAGATGACTGATGTCATCACCTTCTGCTCCATGAAGAAGATCTGCCCTTCCCCTCTTTCAAAGTCACCTCTGACCAAGGATATAATGCAGCTGCCATTTATTTTTAGTCACCAAGCCAAACTTTTCTTAAGTGAAGATGACAATGGGAGTGAGGTGAGGGAGAGGCACTGGTGCAATAGTGGTGAGTGACATTGGAGCCTGGGTTACTGATGCCCTCTGTTCATGCTTGCGATTGGACCTTAACCTACCATTTCTACATTTCCATCTCATGATGGATTTTTTCCAAGCCAAGCCAACTTTTTTACTAGAAACTACCTCTTAATGGGCAATTCTGGGTCCATGATCACTTGGTGTTTCATGGTCAAATATTACGTTCCTACCATCGCTCTGTAGCATTTCAGAAGCTGTTTTTCAAAATGGGTTTAATTTAATTTTCTGCAATAGATGACATGGCTTTTCTCCATAACTCCAGTGGTCTACACTGGATTCTCCCATTGGAGCTTGCCATCTGATTCATACCACATTTTTTTCCACCATTTACATGTCCAGTATTGTAGAGTCTATCAAACTCCATGGCTTGCTATTATCATGATTAGTCTGACTTGCTATAGCCCTTTCCTGATCCTAACCCTATTCAAAGACTTCTATTTCATTGAGAATATAGATCATACTTGTATTTTACTAGTTGTGGAAATTATTCCCTCCACAATTAGAACAGGATGTTAGATACTATGATAGCTTCTCTGATGTAGGTGATGTAATATCTGATGTAGGGGATGCAACTTGTCTTTTATGCCGGAGGAGATGTTCTGCATATCCCTAACTACTGGATGATAAAAACCTAATTGGAAGATGATCAGATCAGATGCAGATCTGACAATGTCTCTACTGGTCCAATGAGGATCTCTGGAGCAAAGATTAGCTGGTACAAAAGTCCTGTGTTGGGCAGAAACGATAAAGCCCTTCTGTTGCCACCTTGCACAGTGGCTGCAGCTTGTTCCTGAATATCAGTAGAGTTTATCTCCACCATCCAGCCACCTCTTGCTCATCTTGTTCAATTAGAATAATGTTATCTATTGACTAAATCAACACAATTTTGGGGGGTATCCACAAGATTCAGATCTCCTCAGACTAGTGTAATAGTCCATAGGTCATTCAACTTACCCAGTGGAAAAATTATAAATATACATTGTATCCATTCCATAGCAATGAATATGAATGAGAAATGTTTCCTATCCTCTTTCCTAATTAGTATAAGAAAGAAGGTATTTACCAAATAATGTCTGCATACCATAAAGCCTTATTGATCTTCTCTAGAAGGTACATCATTCAGCATAGCAATTGCAATTGGGGCTACTACTTGATTGAGTTGTCCACAAATATTCTATAGAATTCACCTAGTTTCTGCAAGGGTAAGATTGAGTTGTGTACAGATGTTATCCAGAATTCATCCAGGAGCCAGAATGTCCAATCAATTGAGATGTTTAAGAGTGACAATAATCTCCATGATTGACCATATACACTCCTCAATAAAAATATTGTCTTGATTTTACTCGATTTTAAAGTCTTCCACTTGGCCTTCTCCAGCATGATAGCTCTTATCTCACAGCCCAAAGCCATAATGTGTGGGTTGCTGAACCTTCCAAGAATGTCAATCTCATCATACATTAGAGGACTGGAATAAAAGACCACAGGTTGGGTCCAAAAATCAATGGACCCACTGTTCACTGAAAGTCCAGTTTTTTATAAGACTTAACCTATTACTTGATTCTCAAATGACTTTACTCTTAAAAAGAGAAGCTATGATGATTCCTTGGGTTTCTTAGTATCAATGTCAAGTTGGAGTTTTTGTACACTTGTCATTGAAATGCCTGAGTCCTGTTTACCAAGTCTACGGTTACTTATATAAATGCTCATAGATTTCTTTCAGGGTAATTACTGTAATGTACGTGTGTCATTTTCCTACAGCGGCCTTCCCTCTGGGAACCTGGGCATTTCTTCAGTCAATGGGTTTCAGGTCTACAAACTTGCCCTGAAATTTAAACAAAAGATTATGATGTTTTATCAGAGAAACCACCTTCAGCCCCCTTCTCTTGCTATTGCTATATACTTAGCATATACAGATATTAATAAAATGAAGAAGACAGAGAAAGAAGGAGAGAGAAGTATTTTTGCTGCTTTGCTGGCTACCCCTCTATTTTGCTTCTAGAGATGTTGTGTTCCATTTGCCGTTACCATAATTCTGTACTTCACCCTGGCTGTCACTCTGTCCTTGTTGAAGTTTATGATAATTGCAGTCTACTGGATTTGGTAGTTAAGAGTCATCACTTGACATCTATTGTTGTGTCTGTCTCATCTCCATGGCTACCAATAAGCCAAACTGGATGACAATCTCCCTGCTACCAGCTCTTGCCTGAGGAGAGAGCCACCATTGAACTTAGTGATGCTGGTGTTCACTTACCAGTCTGTTCTGGTGTGTTCCTATGAAATAAAATCCTCAGATAAGTCTTTTGTCAGCATCTAAATATAACCATTCATGCATGCCCTCTTCCTTGAGCCTTTTCATCCCTTTTCCTGCCATCTGTTATAGCAATTCAAGTGTTTCAATGTTGCTCAGTATGCATATCACTTTTCCCAAGGTTATAGAAGCCATGTCTGCTGCAAGTTTGATACATCCTTTGGGATGCTTACCAAGATTTGGAATCCTGAGAGAATGGCTTCTAATCAATAAACTCTCTTTTATTAAATCCTATGCTCCTGCCCCTTGAATTTGATCTAATACCCTTAGAATCTAGTCTCATGGGTACTCCTGTGGCCACTGTCAGTTCATGCTGTTTATGTCTTTGAGCTCCTTTGGATTATGGTCTCTTTCCTCCCTTAGGAATCCCAGCACCTCAATGGTTGCGGTTGTGTTGCTGTTTAACTGTGAGTAGTAACCCTGATGGCCAGTGGAGGTGGTAAGGGCATTTCTTGACAGAAGCAGGCACCTGTTGGCTTGAGGAGGAAATGCCTCTCTGCATTATCTCCCTGCACAGGTGAAGTGGTAGCTCTTAGTGGGTGATGGTGCAGAGAAGGCAGTTCTGCAAACTCATAAGATTCAGAGAAGTTTGAAATGTTAAATTCCTTGGGACATGGCTCCTACTCAGATCTCTCCATCTCATGTGTCAGGGTCACATGTTTTCCCAACTAGAGCCTCCAATTTTGTCATAACTGGCCTGCTTTGGTTGAACATTCAGCTCTCTTTGATGTTAAGCTATGCTAACTATTCAATGCAGTACTTACTGTTCTGTTTTTATTGCTCTGTCATCGTGTGAGAGGAGGGCCTCTTTAAAAGCTACGGAAGAGACTATCTCACTCTCACACTTAGTTTTCAAGTGTTTTTATGTTGTTGTTGTTTGGTTTGGTTTGGTTTTACTTGTCACCATCTTATTATCCATGTATATGGGAGCAATGCAACTTAGTAACAACTATACAAATTCATTAATTATCTTCATGGTTGTTATCACCCCCAAAGTCTGAATCATCACACTGGATAGTTTACTCCCTCCACTGCCACATTCTCCTAAATCATCACCAGTAAGATTTAAAAAATTTGATTTTCACCTTGCACCAGGGGCTATTTGTGCTCCGCCTGGTACCCAAGAAACTATCCTCACTGCCAGACAGGTGCAGTGGCCCTGTACCAAAACCTCATCTTCCTCCTACTTTTATCAACTGTCGCAGATCAGATTCCGCAGGAGGCAGACAGTGGACAAAGCTAAGAAGGAAAGCCTTACTGGGGACTAACATCTATAAAAGAAAATGTGATAAGGAAAGTTTGTTCTGGGAAAGTGATCAGATCAGACGCAGAACTTACAAACTCTCTACCAGCTCAGTGGAGATCTCTGTGGCAAGGAATGGCTGGTATAAAAGTCCTGTGTGGGGCAGAAACAAGCCCTTATATCATCACCTTGCAGAGTCATTTTTAGGGTTCTATCTCAAGAATGGCATGTCATAGGCTACCACCGCCTCACTCAGTCATTGACCAAGGACCACCTTGAGAAAAGCATGGTTTTGGCTTAAAAGCGGAGAGGTTGATCCTAAAGGGGCTAGCAGAGGGACCCTCTCAAGAATGCCCACTCCACATAGCTGGGCACACAGTCCTTTCTTGAAAATCCATCTAACAGGTGTCTGAAACTCCCACCTGATTGGATAAGTCACCCTCCTCCTTTGGAGTAGAACTAAACATATTAACAGGGGACTGAATTTTCTTTGTCCTTGCTGCTTCTTTTGCTAAGAATCACCTCCCCATTGCATAGAATGAGATCCCTGTTCTGTCTCAGTCTTCAACATCTTCTTAGTGTGTCTTCTTTTAGGTTACAGGGGGAACAGAATTGTTTCTTTCTTATCTGAGTTATCAGGATACTATGTTCAAGCCTCAAGCCACAATATGGAAATTACTGATGTCTGACTCACCCGAAAGGTGAGGGCCTCATCCCAGGGAGGTCAGCTTATTCTTTTTAAATCCTGAGCACACTTCTTAAGTAAATCTAATTGTGGGAAATGTAAAAGTCTCCAAAGAAAACAGAAGTGAAGAATTTTGAAGCAAAAGCACAGTTAAAGTGTCTTTAATTCCAAAATCATACATTTAAGTCAATTTTCACCCAAAATTGCAATGTAACACATGGGTTAAACTAGTTTTAAAGGATGGTTGTGTGTGGTTCTGCTATTCTTCATAGAGAATCATGGATAAGTCACTTATCTTCTTAATATCTGTGTTAAGATGTTAAGAACATCTTCTTCTCATCTGTGAAAAATAGGTAGATGGACTCAATTACATAAAAAACAAAATACCCTGTGTTCTCACTCATAAATGGGAGTTGAACAATGAGAACACATGGACACAGGGAGGGGAACATCACACACCAGGGCCTGACAGGGGATGGGGGGGCTAGGGAAGGGAGAGCATTAGGACAAATACCTAATGTAGATGATGGGTTGACGGGTGCAGCAAACCACCATGGCACATGTATACCTATGTAACAAACCTGCACATTCTGCACATGTACCCCAGAACTTAAAGTAAAATTAAAAAACAAGTTCTTGCTCTCCTCCAAAACCTACAACCCCATTTCTCGATGATGTTCAATAACTTCTTTATGAAAGTTTCAAAAATTTGCAAGGTCTCTAAAATAGTGTGATTTTAATAAGTTTTCATGCACCTGGTATAGATCCACATATTTTATTTTATTTTATTTTATTTTATTTATTTATTTAGAGACAGAATTTTGTTCTTGTTGCCCAGGCTGGAGTGCAATGGTGTGATCTCAGCTCACTCACTGTAACCTCCGTCTTCCAGGTTCAAGTGATTCTTCTGGCTCAGCCTCCCAAGTAGCTGGGATTAGAGACACCTGCCACCACATCCCCGGCTAATGTTTTTGTTTGTTTGTTTGTTTGCTTGCTTGCTTGTTTTTGTATTTTTGTAGAGACAGGGTTTCACCATGTTGGTCAGGTTGGTGTTAAATTCCTGATCTCAGGTGAGCTACCCACTTACGCCTCCCAAAGTGCTGGGATTACAGGTGTGAGCCGTTGCACCCGGCTCCCATATTTTATTTCTTTATAGCTACATGTTGTAGCAATTTTTGTATTACTTTGAATCTCTGCACATTTGAAACAACCTCAATGTGAAATTTTAGCTGTTTCAAGATATCTTGCAATTAGGATTCAAAGCAAAGTAATTTTCCTACCAAGATTTCTCCCTTTGTTATCTCCTCATTCCATCAGAAGCCATTCAGTCTGTTAGAGAACTGGAGGAGTACTTAGAGCTGCCCCCTTGCATGGAGTGTTAAATCATTGGCCATCTTTTCCAATGTGTTTGCACACAAAGGCCTAGTATAAAGGTTAAGAATCTATCTTGATATTATCACTTGGGTAATCAAAGAAGGAATTACAAAAATGCTCTTGGAAGAGAAGCAGCATGATTCAGTCTTGGAAAAGCAATTTATTTGCTGTTCTTTTTTTTAAAAAGCAGATTTGGCAAGGGTCCATGATTAATTTAACATTTAGTCAACATAGCAATGAAAGGAAAAGTCTTTTTCTGATAGACAGGTTATTACAATCAAGTTGAGAAATGATTGCATATTTAAACGTGTGATTATATCATAGTTCATATGCTGAATATATGAATTACTAATTAGGACAACTCCAATGCTTGGGACATAACACATACACCCAAGTGATATCTTTTTGTTTCACATCTTTCTGATGAATTACTTCCCACTAAATCATTAAATCATAAGTTGAAAGAATACCGAATTAGAAAGAAGCAGTGAGAACATCTGCACCAGCAATTTTCAGTGTGTTCCATGGAACCCTAGGGCTCCAACAAAATGACTCAAGGATCCACAAAAAGGAAAAGGAAGACCAAGAAAGAAAAGCTACAAGTCCTCTGACCTACTTCAACCTAAGCAAAACCTTTTACAGAATTTGAAATCTAGTGGAGCTACTAAAGAAGCTCAATTTTTCTCTAATTTTTTTTTTTTTTTTTTTTTTTTT